>NC_067249.2:116288071-116594529 GCF_019359855.2 Lolium perenne
ACTGTGTGGCCCCCTCGGCTGGCCTCCGACACCCTCCTCTGGACTACTTAAGGGTTTCGATCTAAAAACACGAGAGGAGAAGTCGAAGTCGCCAGAAACCTTCCAGTAAACTCCGTCTCGGGACCAGAAACTCCGTTCTGGCACTCCGCCGGGACGGGGAATTGGAGGAGATCATCGCCATCATCACCACCGACGCCTCTCCATCGACCAGCAATGTTTCCCCCATCCATGTGTGAGTAATTCCCCCGCTGTAGGCTGAAGGGGATGGTAGGGATTGGATGAGATTGGTCATGTAATAGCATAAGATTGTTAGGGCATAGTGCCTATTGTCCGTAATTGGTACTTTGATGATATTGTTGCAACTTGTTATGCTTAATGCTTGTCACTAGGGCCCGAGTGCCATGATCTCAGATCTGAACATGTTATTGTTTCATCATGATATGCATTGTTTTATGATCTTACCTGCAAGTTGCATACACATGTCGCTGTCCGGAACTCGAGGCCCCGAAGTGACAGAAATCGGGACAACCGGAGGGGAAGGCAGTGATGTGAGGATCACATGTGTTCACGGAGTGTTAATTCTTTGCTCCAGTACTTTATTAAAAGGAGTACCTTAATATCCAGTAGATTCCCTAGAGGCCCGGCTGCCACCCGCTGGTAGGACAAAAGATGTTGTGCAAGTTTCTCATTGCGAGCACGTACGACTATATACGGAACACATGCCTATGGATTGCTTAGTACTTGGACACCGTTTTATTATTATCTGCAAATGCCCTGCTTTGATTGTTACATGAGTTTCTCTCATCCATGCAACGCCCGTCATCCATCCCTGTGCCTACAGTATTTTAATCCTGCTGTCTACTATAATTACTACTGCTATCTTTGTTACTCCGCTGCTGTTATTTCACTACTGCTACTGCTATAAACTGTTACTACTGATAAACTCTTGCGAGCAAGTCTGTTTCCAGGTGCAGCTGAATTGACAACTCCGCTGTTAAAGCTTTCAAGTATTCTTTGTCTCCCCTTGTGTCAAATCAATAAATTGGGTCTTACTTCCAGCGAAGACTGTTGCGATCCCCTATACTTGTGGGTTATAAGGGCCCCACACCATAGGGCGTGCGGGGCCCACCCTAGCCACGCGGCCCTGTGGTGTCGGCGCCTCGTCGCCCCACTTCGTATCCCCTTCGGTCTTCTGGAAGCTCCATGGAAAAATAAGACCTTGGGCGTTGATTTCGTCCAATTCCGAGAATATTTCCTTTGTAGGATTTCTGAAACCAAAAACAGCAGAAAACAACAACTGGCTCTTCGGCATCTCGTCAATAGGTTAGTGCCGAAAAATGCATAATAATGACATAAAGTGTGTATAAAACATGTGAGTATCATCATTAAAGTAGCATGGAACATAAGAAATTACAGATACGTTTGAGACGTATCAAGCATCCCCAAGCTTAGTTCCTACTCGCCCTCGAGTAGGTAAACGATAACAAAGATAATTTCTGAAGTGGCATGCTATCATAATCTTGATCAATACTATTGTAAAGCATATGAGATGAATGCAGCAATTCGAAGCAATGGTAAAGACAATGATTAAACAACTGAATCATATAACAAAGACTTTTCATGAATAGCACTTTCAAGACAAGTATCAATTAGACTTGCATGGGAGTTAACTCATAAAGCAATAAATTCATAGTAGAAAGCTTTGAAGCAACACAAAGGAAGATATAAGTTTCAGCGGTTGCTTTCAACTTCAACATGTATATCTCATGGATAATTGTCAACACAAAGTAATATGATGAATGCAAATAAGCAAGTATGTAGGAATCAATGCACACAGTTGACACAAGTGTTTGCTTCTAAGATAGAAAGAAGTAGGTAAACTGACTCAACATAAAGTAGAAGAATGTCCCTTCGCAGAGGGAAGCATGGATTACTATTTTTGTGCTAGAGCTTTTATTTTGAAAACATAGAAACAATTTTGTCAACGGTAGTAATAAAGCATATGTGTTATGCATAAGACATCCTATAAGTTGCAAGCCTCATGCATAGATTACCATTAGTGCTCGCACCTTGTCCTAATTAGCTTGGATTTACATGGATTATCATTGCATATCATATGTTTCAACCAAGTGTCACAAAAGGGTACCTCTATGCCGCCTATACAAAGGTCTAAGGAGAAAGTTCACATTGGATTTCTCGCTTTTGATTATTCTCAACTTAGACATCCATACCGGGACAACATAGAAAATAGATAATGGACTCCTCTTTAATGCATAAGCATTCAACAACAGATAATATTTTCATAAGAGATTGAGGATTAGTGTCCAAACTGAAACTTCCACCATGGTTCATGGCTTTAGTTAGCGGCCCAATGTTCTTCTCTAACAATATGCATACTCAAACCATTTGATCATGATAAATCACCCTTACTTCAGACAAGACGAACATGCATAGCAACTCACATGATATTCAACAAAAGTGTAATAGTTGATGGCGTCCCCAGAAACATGGTTACCGCTCAACAAGCAACTTATAAGAAATAAGATACATAAGCTACATATTCAATACCACAATAGTTTTTAAGCTATTTTCCCATGAGCTATATATTGCAAAGACAAAGAATGAAATTTTAAAGGTAGCACTCAAGTAATTTACTTTGGAATGGCAGAGAAATACCATGTAGTAGGTAGGTATGGTGGACACAAATGGCATAGTTTTTTGGCTCAAGGATTTGGATGCACGAGAAGTATTCCCTCTCAATACAAGGCTTAGGCTAGCAAGGTTGTTTGAAGCAAACACAAGTATGAACCGGTACAGCAAAACTTACATAAGAACATATTGCAAGCATTATAAGACTCTACATTGTCTTCCTTGTTGTTCAAACACCTCACCAGAAAATATCTAGACTCTAGAGAGACCAATCATGCAAACCAAATTTTAACAAGCTCTATGTAGTTCTTCATTAATAGGTGCAAAGTGCATGATGCAAGAGCTTAAACATGATCTATATGAGCACAACAATTGCCAAGTATCAAATTATTCAAGACATTATACCAATTACCAAATGAAGCATTTTCCGTTTCCAACCATAATAATGATGAACGAAGCAGTTTCAACCTTCGCCATGAACATTAAAAGTAACGCTAAGAACACCAGTGTTCATATGCAACAGCGGAGCGTGTCTCTCTCCCACACAAAGAATGCTAGGATCTGATTTTATTCAAATAAAAACAAAAATAAAAACATACAGACGCTCCAAGTAAAGCACATAAGATGTGACGGAATAAAAATATAGTTTCACTAGAGGTGACCTGATAAGTTGTCGATGAAGAAGGGATGCCTTGGGCATCCCCAAGCTTAGATGCTTGAATCTTCTTGAAATATGCAGGGATGAACCACGGGGGCATCCCCAAGCTTAGACCTTTCACTCTTCTTGATCATATTGTATCATCCTCCTCTCTTGACCCTCGAAAATTTCCTCCACACCAAACTCAAAACAAACTCATTAGAGGGTTAGTGCATAATCGAAAATTCACATATTCAGAGGTGACATAATCATTCTTAACACTTCTGGACATTGCACAAAGCTACTGAAAGTTAATGGAACAAAGAAATCCATCAAACATAGCAAAATAGGCAATGCGAAATAAAAGGCAGAATCTGTCAAAACAGAACAGTCCGTAAAGACGAATTTTTCTGGGGCACTTAACTTGCTCAGATGAAAATGCTCAAATTTAATGAAAGTTTCGTACATATCTGAGGATCACGCACGTAAATTGGCAGATTTTTCTAAATTACCTACAGAGGGGGCTGCTCAATTTCGTGACAGTAAGAAATCTGTTTCTGCGCAGTAATCCAAATCTAGTATCAACCCTACTATCAAAGACTTTACTTGGCACAACAATGCAAATAAATAAAGATAAGGAGAGGTTTCTACAGTAGTAACAACTTCCAAGACTCAAATATAAAACAAAAGTGCAGAAGTAAAATAATGGGTTGTCTCCCATAAGCGCTTTTCTTTAACGCCTTTCAGCTAGGCGCAGAAAGTGTGAATCAAGTAACATCAAGAGATGAAGCATCAACATCATAATTTGTTCTAATAATAGAATCATAGGGTAACTTCATTCTCTTTCTAGGGAAGTGTTCCATACCTTTCTTGAGAGGAAATTGATACTTAATATTACCTTCCTTCATATCAATAATAGCACCAACAGTTCGAAGAAAAGGTCTTCCCAATATAATGGGACAAGATGCATTGCATTCAATATCCAAGACAACAAAATCAACGGGGACAAGGTTATTGTTAACCATAATGCGAACATTATCAATCCTCCCCAAAGGTTTCTTCACAGCATTATCAGCGAGATTAACATCCAAATAACAATTTTTCAATGGTGGCAAGTCAAGCATATCATAGATTTTCTTAGGCATAACAGAAATACTTGCACCAAGATCACATAAAGAATTACAATTAAAATCATTGTCCTTCATCTTAATGATGGGCTCCCAACCATCTTCTAACTTCCTAGGAATAGAAGTTTCAAGTTTTAGTTTCTCTTCTCTAGCTTTAATGAGAGAATTTGTAATATGTTTTGTAAAGGCCAAATTTATAGCACTAGCATTGGGACTTCTAGCAAGTTTTGCAAGAACTTTATAACTTCAGAGATGTGACAATCATCAAAATCTAAACCATTATGATCTACAGCAATGGGATCATTGTGATGAGGTCTAAGACCCCGTTTGTGGCCCGATCTCGCGGATTGACTTCGAAACCAAGGGGAGAGATGGGAGAACGCGAGGAACATGAAGAACGCGACTAACACGAGGAACTCCGAGACTCACGCACGCACACCAACCCGATACACCCGATGCTTACCTCCGTGGCTCGATGGACCACGCCAATAGAATCTCCGAGGAAGAGGCACGGGGCAGAATTCCCGGAGAGAGATTGGGATTGGAGAAGAAGAGCTTGATGAGGGAGAGAGAGTAGCTTGTACTAGAATCTCACTCAACAAGATCCAAATCAACAACCAAGGTGCCTTGATTACAGAGGGATGATAACCCTAGGGAGACTAAGCTCAAAGGTAGGTTTGAGTTCAAAACAAGTCTAAGGAGGTCAAGGGGCGTCCTGGGGGCTTATATAGTCTTACAAGGCGTCACGGGCCGAAAAGGTACAAGTGAAACGGGTTCGGGCCGATTTGGGTAACTTAAGTCATGCAGGCCGGTCAGGAGGCCGGTCAGACCGGGCCTGGGACCGGGCAGGCCGGTCCAGACCGGGCCCCTGACCGGGCGGCAACCGGACGGGGTTCCGGGGCCCCGGGATAGTGCCCGGATGGCACAAGCGGGAATTCCGGTTTGGACCGGATGGCCCGGTCAGGAGGCCGGTCAGACCGGGTTCTGGACCGGCCGGCCATCTTCTCTTCCTTGCGCTCTTCGGGCGACTTCCGGTCCAGCTCCATGTCCATCTTCACGTCCAGCTGCTCCTCTCCTCCTCTTGACCATGGTGTGTCCTCCTCTTGGTGATCTTGATGCTCCTTGTACCTAATGACACATAACACGTCAGCATGAGGTAGCAATCCATCCAAAGGGGTACTAAGATCAAGGGTGGTGAGGAGCGAGTTCACCTCATCATGTAGAGCTTTGACTCGGGCTCGTGTCATCGGTCCACTTGGGGGACTTGTTGGTCTTGGTGTAGCGATGTCGGTGACCGGGGCTACATCATCTCCCCCCCTTGGGAAAGAGTCGTCCTCGACTCTTGCACCTCCTCATCTCCATGATAGGGTGACAAGTCCGAGACGTTGAACGTGTTGCTCACCAAGTACTTGGATGTTGGTATGTCGATGACGTAATCGTTGTTGTTGATGCGTTTGAGGACCTTGAAGGGGCCATCTCCTCTTGGCTTGAGCTTGGAGTTGCGCTCATGAGGGAACCGTTCCTTCCGGAGGTGGATCCAAACGAGGTCTCCTTCTTCGAATATTCTTGCCTTCTTCTTGGCGTTGATGCGGTTGGCTTGACGAAGAACATGTTCTTGTATGGTTGCCCTTGTCTCTTCATGTAGTTTCTTGATGGCGGCGGTGCGCTTGTCGAAGTCCATGTTGATGCGCTCGTGAAGGGGAAGCGGAAGTATGTCGAGTGCCGTGTAAGGTTCGAAGCCATAGACGACCATGAAGGGGCTCCTTGACGTAGTCTTGTGCTTGGCGCGGTTGTAGGCGAACTCGGCGTGAGGAAGGCACTCCTCCCATGACTTCAAGTTCTTCTTCACAAGGATCCGTAGGAGGGTGGAGAGGCTTCGATTGACCACTTCCGTTTGGCCATCCGTTTGCGGGTGCGATGATGATGAGAACAAGAGCTTGACTCCAAACTTCGCCATGAGCGACTTCCAAAGATAACTCATGAACTTGACGTCTCGATCCGACACAATGCTTTGTGGTACTCCATGTAGGCGGACAATTTCCCTGAAAAACAATGAAGCAATGTGTGAAGCATCGTCGCTCTTGTGGCAAGGTATGAAATGAGCCATCTTAGAGAATCTATCCACTACAACAAAGATGGAATCATGACCATGCTTAGTGCGAGGCAAGCCTAGAACGAAATCCATGCTAATATCGGTCCATGGTGCATAAGGAATAGGCAATGGAGTGTAAAGACCATAAGGGTTGGAGGTAGACTTAGCTTGTAAGCAAGTGGTGCACCGGCGGCAAAGGCGTTCCACATCTCGCTTCATCTTTGGCCAATAGTAATGAGTGGAGAGCATCGCAAGTGTCTTATCACGGCCAAAGTGACCCATAAGACCTCCTCCATGAGACTCTTGCAAAAGCAATTTTCGAAGCGACGACTCGGGAATGCAAATCTTGTTAGCTTTAAACAAATAGCCATCATGCAAATAGAAATCATCCACTCCTCACTCAATGGAGCATTTCTCAAAAATTGGAGCAAAGAAAGAATCGGAAGGATAGAGTTCTTTGATCTCTTCAAGTCCCAAAACATGAAAATCCAAACGAGTTAGCAAAAGGGTGTTTTTGCGGGAAAGAGCATCCGCCACAACATTGTCCTTGCCCTTCTTGTATTTGATCACATATGGGAAGGACTCAATGAACTCGACCCATTTTGCATGTCATTTGTTCAAGTTGTGTTGGCTTTCCAAATATTTCAAGGACTCATGGTCGGAATGAATGATAAACTCTTTTGGCCAAAGATAGTGTTGCCAAACTTCAAGAACACGAACCAAAGCGTAGAGCTCCTTGTCATATATAGGATAGTTGAGGCGTGCGCCATCTAAATTCTCACTATAGTATGCCACGGGTTTGCCCTCTTGCATAAGAACACCACCAATACCAAGCCCACTTGCATCACACTCAATCTCAAAAGTTTTGGCAAAATTTGGAAGAACAAGAAGTGGAGCTTCGGTAAGGCGTTTCTTCAACTCATCAAAAGCATTTTGTTGGGCGTTGCCCCAAACAAACGGAACATTTTTCTTGGTAAGCTCATTCAAAGGGCAAGCAATGGTGCTAAAATCTTTCACAAAGCGGCGGTAAAACCCGGCAAGTCCATGGAAGCTTCGGACTTGACCAACATTTGTAGGAGTAGGCCAATTGTGGATGGCCTCTACCTTGGAAGAATCAACTTCAATCCCATTAGCGGAAACCACAAAGCCAAGGAAAACCAATTTCTTTTGAGCAAAGGTGCACTTGGGGAGGTTAGCATAAAGCTTTTCATGACGCAAGATGCACAAGACCTCTCTCACATGTTGCACATGGTCCTCGAGGTTTTTGCTATAAATAAGAATATCATCGAAGTAGACAACCACGCTCTTGCCAATGAGAGGACGCAAGATGTGATTCATGAGGCGCATGAAAGTTGATGGAGCATTGGAAAGACCGAAAGGCATAACGAGCCATTCATAGAGACCGAGTTTGGTCTTGAATGCCGTTTTCCATTCATCACCAATAGCCATGCGGATTTGATGGTAACCACTATGCAAATCGACTTTAGAGAAAATCGTGGCACCACTAAGTTCATCAAGCATGTCATCTAAACGCGGAATGGGATGGCGGTAACGGACGGTAATGGCATTGATGGGGCGACAATCCATACACATCCATTGCGTCTCATCCGGTTTAGGCACAAGAATCACGGGAACCGCACAAGGGCTAAGGCTTTCGCGGACGTACCCTTTGGCGAGGAGATCTTGAATTTGGCATTGGATCTCCTTGGTCTCTTCGGGGTTGGTGCAGTAGGCGGCACGGTTTGGAAGCGGAGCGCCGGGTATGAGGTCGATGCGGTGTTCTATGCCTCGGAGTGGTGGTAGTCCATGAGGGAGCTCGTCGGGGAAGACGTCTTGAAATTCCTGCAAAAGAGACAACAAAGACGGAGGAATGTTGGTTAAGTCGTTAGTCGCCGACGAGGGTCCCTTGCATATGAGCACATAGTGCAATATGGTGGATGGGTTCTCTTGGAGCTCTCTCCACTCACTCTTGGTGGCTAGAAGGACACTCTTGGACTCACTCATGTATGGCTTGTGGCGCTCACTCTCTTTGTGGTGGGTCACTCCCTCTCCTCTCATCTCACTATGGTGGGTGCGGAGTTGTGCCCTCGCAAAAGCCTTCGCATTATCCGCGATGATTTGGCTAGGAGTCATCGGGCGCAACTCGAACTTCTTGTCGTTGACCTTGAAGGTGTATGTGTTGGAGAGTCCATCATGTATAGCCTTCTTGTCATATTGCCAAGGGCGGCCAAGCAACATGTGGCACACCGTCATGGGTACCACGTCACACTCGATAGTGTCCTCATAAGGTCCAATCTTGAAAGTGACGGTGACGGTATGTTGTATCTTGACGTTGCCCTTGTCACTCAACCATTGGATATGGTAAGGGTGAGGATGCTTGCGAAGAGTGAGGTTGAGCTTCTCACACAACTCGGTGCTCGCAAGGTTATGGCAACTTCCACCATCGATGATGACCTTGATCGATTTTCCACCAATTCCGGCACGGGTTTGGAAGATGTTGCAACGTTGTTCTTCCATATCATGAGGTTGTGTGGTTAGCACCCTTGTGACCACATGTGAGGGACTTGGGTCATGCTCACATAAGAGAGGATCTTCTCCACTTTCTTGCTCATAAGCTTCTTCACTTTCCACGGCGGCTTGCACAAGGGCTTCATATTCATCCTCATCAAGCGTCTCGATGTCACCATTCTCCATAGTGATCATAACCTTGGTGTTCTTGCACTCAAATGATTTGTGACCTTGGGTGCCACACTTGAAGCAAGTGACACTAGAGGGTCCCGTGGATGCCTTAGAGGAGGCGGTGGAGGAGACCGTTTGCTTCATGCGACTTTGGATAGTCGGTTTCTTGGATGGTGTAGATGATGCGTCGGCCTTGGCACTTGTAGCATGAGGAGTTGATGTAGTAGGAGGAGTCGATGTAGCGAGCTTGGAGGAGAAATAGGTCTTGGCCTTGGAGTACTTGATGTCCTCAATCACTTGGCGCTCGGCCTTCGATGCTTTGTGGACCAACTCAACCATGTTGGAGTAGGGTTGGAACTCGACGATCCTCTTGATGGGGTAAGTAAGGCCATTGAAGAAGTGAGCAATGGTTTGTTCCTCGGACTCTTGGATGTTGGCTCGCATCATAGTGAGCTCCATATCCTTGTAGAACTCCTCAACGGTCTTGGTGCCTTGCTTCAACTTTTGGAGCTTGTTGAAGAGGTCGGTCATGTAGTGCGTGGGGACAAAGCGAGCATGCATCTCTTTCTTCATCTCTTCCCAAGTGTCAATTGGAGGTTCACCCTTCTCTTCTCGAAGAGTGAGGACTTGCTCCCACCAAGTGTTGGCGTAGTCCTCGAACTCAAGAGACGCCATAGCCACCTTCTTGGCACCGGAGTAGTTGTGGATGCGGAATATCTTGTCAACCTTGAGTGCCCATGAGAGGTATGCCTCAGCATCTTCTTCTCCCTTGAACTTTGGCATGGTGAACTTGAGTCTTCCAAACATGTTCTCTTCATCCTCCAAGGTTCTTCTACGAGGAGGGGCGACTTCATCTCTTGCGGCTTGAGGAGGAATAGGAGGTCTTCTACGGCCAACCATAGCATTGGGTTGGTGTTGAATATGAACGCTTGCTTCACTTGGTTCACGGTGAGGATGTGGTTGAAGATCTTGTCGCGGTTGAGGGCGATGCTCAAAGTTGGGTCTCTCATCTTGATCATGGTGCGGCTCTCCTCGTCCACGTTGGTCATGGCGAGGGTGGCGACGGAGATCTCGCCGAGGTTGATCTTGAGGACCTTGGTCTTGGGGATGGCCATCACGCCCATGGTGGGCATGGCGATCCGCTTGGTGACGATCTTGTTGTAGGACTTGGTCTTGTGGAGGACGCTCATGTGGGCGAGCATGGCGATGTATTTCTCCACGCCTAGAGTTGGAGCGAGAGTCTTCATGACGAGCATGTGGGCGATGAGGTCGATGATGGTCTTCATGCCTTGAGGAAGAGCTTGGGGACGAAAGGCCACCATGAGAGTAATAGTCTTGTGACGAGCTTGATGAAGAGGAAGTAGAGCGGTGTCGACGATGACGACCCAAGTTGGTGATGGCGCGCTCGAGGCTATCCATGCGCCGCTCCATGTTGGCATCATTGGCTGCCATTTGGCCATTCAAGTTGTCCGTAGCTTCACGAAGAAGAGCCAAGTCTTGGTTCATGGCGGAGAAGTTGTGAGCCACCTCATCGTATTGCTCATCGATGCGCGTCTCGAAGAGGGTGAGTTGCTCCTTGAACTCTTGTCGTTGCGTCCATAGGTTGTGTTGAGTAGCCAACCTCTCGGTGTTGCGGAGGATCTCTTCATCCCTATTGGTATCTCCGTTCCTATCCATGATGGAAAGACAAGAACTATGTTGTGTATGTTAGTGGAAGGAGACTACCTCGCACTCTTACCAAGGTAAGATAGTATTGAGGCAATCCACCAAGCCGAAAGCAAGATCAAGTGTATCGGGAACACACACAAAACCACACGCAAAAGCTAGCAAATATGGTGTTAGGCGAGTGTTGTGGAAAGCCAAAAGACAAATCCAAGATCGAGTATGTTGTTAAAAGTGGGTGAGGTCCAAAAATCCAAATGTCAATGTGACGATCACTATAAACACGGAAAAAGTTGTGGAACACACACACGAGATAAGCGGGGTTAGTGCAACCAAAAGTGAGCGGAAAAGTGTATGTATAAGTGCTCGGTGTCACACTAACACAAGGAGAGCCAAAGCTTTGGTTGCAAAGGAAGAGACAACAAGATTCACACGCGGCCTCTCTTCTCCTATCTCTCTTTTGCTTAAAAGCTTTTTCTCTTTTGTATATGGTGGCACTTGCACTCGTTTGTATCTTTGGTGGCACGTGGACACTTTTGTATGTATGGGCGTATGGATGTATGGATGTATGGATGTATGGATGTATGGTGCTACTCGCACTCTTTTTGTGTTTTTGGGGCTTTTTCACGCACTATGTTAGCGTTAGCCTCGCCTTTGCTATCTTGCCACACGAGTGTTTGCTTGGGTGCCTTACTCAACGCGACACACACACCTCACAATGCGGGGCCACGTGCAATGTCTCGCAACACTAGACAAGCAATGCTCGATGGGATAGATCGCAAAAGGAAGAGGGGTTACAAGGTGATTTCTCTCTCCTGTTCTTCCCCAAACCAAAACCAAATCGACCAAATCGAAGGGAAACGATGGAATTGGAGGCTAGAAAGTGGGGAAATAGTAGATCAAGCACAACAACACCGAATCCATGGACCAAAACCACTCAAAATGCAACCAAATCGCAGATCGGTCAAGAGGCAATTTAGGGCTATTTTTGGGGATTTTTTGGAAAATTTTCTAGGAACGAAATCGGGTGGGTGGGAGGTCAAATCCGCGGTAACCAAGAGCTGCTGATACCATATGATGAGGTCTAAGACCCCGTTTGTGGCCCGATCTCGCGGATTGACTTCGAAACCAAGGGGAGAGATGGGAGAACGCGAGGAACACGAAGAACGCGACTAACACGAGGAACTCCGAGACTCACGCACGCACACCAACCCGATACACCCGATGCTTACCTCCGTGGCTCGATGGACCACGCCAATAGAATCTCCGAGGAAGAGTCACGGGGCAGAATTCCCGGAGAGAGATTGGGATTGGAGAAGAAGAGCTTGATGAGGGAGAGAGAGTAGCTTGTACTAGAATCTCACTCAACAAGATCCAAATCAACAACCAAGGTGCCTTGATTACAGAGGGATGATAACCCTAGGGAGACTAAGCTCAAAGGTAGGTTTGAGTTCAAAACAAGTCTAAGGAGGTCAAGGGGCGTCCTGGGGGCTTATATAGTCTTACAAGGCGTCACGGGCCGAAAAGGTACAAGTGAAACGGGTTCGGGCCGATTTGGGTAACTTAAGTTGTGCAGGCCGGTCAGGAGGCCGGTCAGACCGGGCCTGGGACCGGGCAGGCCGGTCCAGACCGGGCCCCTGACCGGGCGGCAACCGGACGGGGTTCCGGGGCCCCGGGATAGTGCCCGGATGGCACAAGCGGGAATTCCGGTTTGGACCGGATGGCCCGGTCAGGAGGCCGGTCAGACCGGGTTCTGGACCGGCCGGCCATCTTCTCTTCCTTGCGCTCTTCGGGCGACTTCCGGTCCAGCTCCATGTCCATCTTCACGTCCAGCTGCTCCTCTCCTCCTCTTGACCATGGTGTGTCCTCCTCTTCGTGATCTTGATGCTCCTTGTACCTAATGACACATAACACGTCGGCATGAGGTAGCAATCCATCCAAAGGGGTACTAAGATCAAGGGTGGTGAGGAGCGAGTTCACCTCATCATGTAGAGCTTTGACTCGGGCTCGTGTCATCGGTCCACTTGGGGGACTTGTTGGTCTTGGTGTAGCGACGTCGGTGACCGGGGCTACATCACATTGTCCCAAATATTTTGAAAAATTTTAGCAGTTCTATCACAAGCAGTTTCAGTAGTTTTATCAATTTCAGGCAGTTTTGCACGCTTTGCATTAGGAGTAGAAGCATTGCTAACACCAATTATTTTACCATTGATAGTAGGAGGTTTAGCAACATGTGAAGCATCAACATTACTAGTGGTGGTAATAGTCCAAACTTTAGTTACATTATTCTCTTTAGCGAATTTTTCCTCTTTTTCCCACCTAGCATGCAATTCAGCCATCAATCTAATATTTTCATTAATTCGAACTTTGATAGTGTTTTTTGTAGCAAATGACTTAATATATTTATTTTCATTAGGCATAACTTTCAATTTTAAAAGATCAACATCAGCAGCAAGACTATCAACCTTAGAAGCAAGAATATCAATTTTACCAAGCTTTTCTTCAACAGATTTGTTAAAAGCAGTTTGTGTACTAATAAATTCTTTAAGCATGGCTTCAAGACCAGGGGGTACACTCCTATTATTGTTGTAAGAATTACCATAAGAATTACCATAACCATTACTATTATTAGAAGGATATGGCCTATAGTTGTTACCAAAATTATTCTGATAAGCATTGTTGTTGAAATTATTATTTTTAATGAAGTTCACATCAACATGCTCTTCTTGAGCAACCAATGAAGCTAAAGGAACATTATTAGGATCAACATTAGATCTACCATTCACAAGCATAGACATAATAGCATCAATCTTATCACTCAAGGAGGAGGTTTCTTCAACAGAATTTACCTTCTTACCTTGTGGAGCTCTTTCCATGTGCCATTCAGAGTAATTGGTCATCATATCATCAAGAAGCTTTGTTGCGGCGCCTAGAGTGATGGACATAAAAGTACCTCCAACAGCTGAATCCAATAGGTTCCGCGTAGAAAAAATCAATCCTGCATAAAAGGGTTGGATGATCATCCAAGTAGTCAGTCCATGGGTAGGGCAATTCTTGACCAAAGATTTCATTCTTTCCCATGCTTGGGCAACATGCTCATTATCCAATTGCTTAAAATTCATTATGCTACTTCTCAAAGATATAATTTTAGCAGGAGGATAATATCTACCAATGAAAGCATCTTTACATTTAGTCCATGAATCAATACTATTTTTAGGCAAAGATAGCAACCAATCTTTAGCTCGTCCTCTTAAAGAGAAAGGAAACAATTTTAATTTTATAATGTCACCATCTACATCCTTATACTTTTGCATTTCACAAAGTTCAACAAAATTATTAAGATGGGGAGCAGCATCATCAGAACTAACACCAGAAAATCGCTCTCTCATAACAAGATTGAGTAAAGCAGGTTTAATTTCAAAAAATTCTGCTGTAGTAGCAGGTGGAGCAATATGAGTGCATAGGAAATCATTATTATTTGTGCTAGTGAAGTCACACAACTTAGTATTCTCAGGGGTACCCATTTTAGCAATAGTAAATAAAGCAAACTAAAATAAAGTAAATGCAAGTAACTATTTTTTTTGTGTTTTTAATATGGGGAACGCAAACAAGATAGTAAATAAAGTAATGCAAGTAACTAATTTTTTGTATTTTTGATATAGAGAAAGCAAACAAAGTAGTAAATAAAATAAAGTAAGCAAGACAAAAATAAAGTAAAGAGATTGGAAGTGGGAGACTCCCCTTGCAGCGTGTCTTGATCTCCCCGGCAATGGCGCCAGAAAAAGAGCTTGATACGCGTGAAGCACACGTCCGTTGGGAACCCCAAGAGGAAGGTGTGATGCGTACAATAGCAAGTTTTCCCTCAGTAAGAAACCAAGGTTATCGAACCAGTAGGAGTCAAAGATCATGTGAAGGTTGTTGGTGGCGGAGTGTAGTGCGGCGCAACACCAGGGATTCCGGCGCCAACGTGGAACCTGCACAACACAATCAAAGTACTTTGCCCCAACGTAACAGTGAGGTTGTCAATCTCATCGGCTTGCTGTAAACAAAGGATTAAATGTAAAGTGTGGAAGATGATGTTTGTTTGCGAAGAACAGTAAAGAACAAGTATTGCAGTAGATTGTATTCAGATGTAAAAGAATGGACCGGGGTCCACAGTTCACTAGTGGTGTCTCTCCAATAAGATAAATAGCATGTTGGGTGAACAAATTACAGTTGGGCAATTGACAAATAGAGAGGGCATAACAATGCACATACATATCATGATGACTACTATGAGATTTAATCAGGGCATTACGACAAAGTACATAGACCGCTATCCAGCATGCATCTATGCCTAAAAAGTCCACCTTCGGGTTAGCATCCGCACCCCTTCCAGTATTAAGTTGCAAACAACAGACAATTGCATTAAGTATGGTGCGTAATGTAATCAACACAAATATCCTTAGACAAAGCATCGATGTTTTATCCCTAGTGGCAACATCACATCCACAACCTTAGAACTTTCTGTCACTGTCCCAGATTCAATGGAGGCATGAACCCACTATCGAGCATAAATACTCTCTCTTGGAGTTACAAGTATCAACTTGGCCAGAGCCTCTACTAGCAACGGAGAGCATGCAAAAAGATAAACAACACATATATGATAGATTGATAATCAACTTGACATAGTATTCCATATTCATCGGATCCCAACAAACACAACATGTAGCATTACAAATAGATGATCTTGATCATGATAGGAAGCTCACAAGATCTAAGCATGATAGCACATGAGGAGAAGACAACCATCTAGCTACTGCTATGGACCCATAGTCCAAGGATGAACTACTCACACATCAATCCGGAGGCGATCATGGTGATGAAGAGTCCTCCGGGAGATGATTCCCCTCTCCGGCAGGGTGCCGGAGGCGATCTCCTGAATCCCCCGAGATGGGATTGGCGGCGGCTGCGTCTCTGGAAGGTTTTCCGTATCGTGGCTCTCGGTACAGGGGTTTTCGCGACGGAGGCTATAAGTAGGCGGAATGGTAGGGTTGGAGGCGGCGCAGGGGCCCCACACCATAGGGCGGCGCGGGGCCCACCCTGGCCGCGCGCCCTGTGGGGTCGGCGCCTCATCTCCCCACTTCGTATCCCCTTCGGTCTTCTGGAAGCTCCGTGGAAAAATAAGACCCTGGACGTTGATTTCGTCCAATTCCGAGAATATTTCCTTTGTAGGATTTCTGAGACCAAAAACAGCAGAAAACAGCAACTGGCTCTTTGACATCTCGTCAATAGGTTAGTGCCAGAAAATGCATAATAATAACATAAAGTGTGTATAAAACATGTGAGTATCATCATAAAAGTAGCATGGAACATAAGAAATTACAGATACGTTTGAGACGTATCACGGTGCCCCACTATGGGTACCTGAAGATGAAGCTACCTGGCCCAAAGGGGGTCATCACCATAGCCGGCGACTATCGCCGCTCCATGGAGTGCGCCACCCAGAGCTCCAAGATGGCCCAGACGCTGGTCATCTCCACCGAGAAGCAGCTCATCCACGACGCCGTTACCCTGGCCAAAGCCGCGCAGACGGACATGCCGGCTGTAGGCAACCCGGCTGGGACAACTCACTTCCAGCCGACCAACAACACCAAGAAGATCCTGTTGGACCCGGCGCAGCCGGACAAGTTCGTCACCATCGGTGCCGGATTGAACAGCAGATAGGAAGGCGAGCTCACCAGCTTCCTCCGTGAGAATCAGGACATCTTTGCATGGACTCCAAGAGACATGCCGGGTGTGCCGAGGGAGTTGGCTGAGCACCACCTCCACGTCAGGCCTGAAGCCAAGCCGGTGAAGCAGCCTCTCCGGTGCTTCGCTGAAGAAAGAAGGAAGGCCATCGGTGAAGAAATCGCCTGGCCGCTCGCAGCCGGCTTCATCATGGAAGTACTGCACCCGGACTGGTTGGCGAACCCGGTCCTGGTCCTGAAGAAGAACGGCTCCTGGCGCATGTGTATCGACTACACCAGCCTGAACAAGGCGTGCCCGAAGGATCCCTTCCCCTTGCCGCGCATAGATCAAGTCATAGACTCGACTGTTGGCTGTGAACTATTGTCTTTTTTAGACGCCTATTCAGGCTACCACCAGATTCCTTTGAATCCGGATGATCAAATAAAGACTTCGTTCATTACCCCGTACGGGGCTTATTGCTATACGACTATGCCATTCGGCTTGAAAAACGCAGGCGCCACCTACCAAAGGTGCATGCAAAAATGCTTGCAGGATCAAATCGGCAGGAATGTTCACGCATACGTGGACGATGTCATCGTGAAAACCAAGGAGACGCGTACCCTCTTTGATGATCTGAGAGAAACCTTCACCAATCTGAGAAGATTCCGGATGAAGCTCAACCCGGCCAAGTGCACTTTCGGCATGCCAGCCGGCCAACTCCTTGGCTACCTCGTCTCTCAGCGAGGGATCGAAGCCAACCCGGCGAAGATCAGTGCCCTAGAGAAGATGGAACTGCCGCAGTGCCTTAAGGACGTCCAGAATTTTACCGGTTGCCTGGCCTCCTTGAGCCGCTTCGTCAGCCGGCTGGGGGAGAAGGCACTGCCCCTGTACCAGCTGCTGAAGAAATTGGACAAATTTGTCTTGTCACCGCAGGCGGATGAAGCCTTCCGTGACTTAAAGCGTGTGCTCTCAACCGCACCCATCCTCGCATCGCCGACTTCAATGGAGCCGATGCTATTGTACATCGCTGCCACCAACCGAGTGGTTAGCGTTGTCTTGGTGGTGGAGCACAAGGAAGCCGGCAAGGAGCAGTCGGTTCAGCGCCCAGTATACTACCTCAGCGAGGTGCTTTCCCAGTCAAAGCAAAACTACCCCCCACTACCAGAAGGTCACCTACGGCGTGTACATGGCGGCCAAGAAGCTCAAGCACTACTTCCAAGAGCACCCCATCAAGGTGGTTGCCACGGCACCCTTGGCGGAAATCATTGGCAGCAAAGACGCCAATGGCCGGGTTGCCAAGTGGGCCCTGGAGCTGGCTGCCCATACCATCCTGTACGAGCCATGCACGGCAATCAAGTCGCAGATCCTCGCGGACTTCTTCGTCAACTGGGCTGAGATGCAATACCTGCCGCCTATGCCTGACTCCACACACTGGAAGCTGCACTTCGACGGCTCGAAGATGCGAAACGGCTTGGGAGCTGGCATCGTCGTCACCTCTCCCAAGGGAGATTGGCTGGACTACGTCCTGCAGATTCACTTCGCCACATCCAACAATGTGGCGGAGTACGAAGCGCTCATTCATGGGCTGAAGCTGGCCAAGGAGATAGGCGTGCGTCGCATCCTTTGCTTCGGCGACTCCGACTTGGTTATACAGCAAGCATCTGGCGACTGGGACGCGAAGGACGCCAACATGGCCTCATACCGCTTCCACGTCCAGCAGCTATCCGGCTTCTTCGATGGCTGCGAATTCCATCATGTGCCGTGGGCAAACAACGAGGCGGCTGACGCCCTATCCAAGATAGGCTCAACCCGGCAGGCAATTCCACCAGGCGTTGCCCTAGCGCATCTGCGGAAGCCATCGATCATACCGTCACCGGATACGGATTCCATATTCGTGCCGGCTGACCCGGGGGCTCCACAGCCGAACCCTGGGGCTTCATCGCCCAAGTCGGGGGCTTCTCAGCCAAACCCGCCGGCTCCACAGCCGAACCCGGGGGCTTCTCAGTCCAACCCGGGGGCTTCTTAGCCAAACTCGGGGGCTTCTCAGCCGAACCCGCCGGCTTCACAGCCGAACCCGGCGACCATGCAGTCGAACCCAGAAGCTCCCACGCAGGAGGCCTTGTTGGTTAGCGTATTCGAGATAAGATGCGTACCTTCATGGGCACAAGAGTTCCTCTCCTACCTCACCGATGGTGTGCTGCCCGATGATAGGGTCCAAGCCAGGCAGGTTGAGAGAAGGGCCAAGGCCTATACCATCATCAACCACCAGCTGTACAAACGCAGCGTAAGTGGGGTGTTCCAGCGGTGTGTCGAGCCGGCTGAAGGGATTGAACTCCTACGGGAAATCCATCAGGGAGAGTGCGGCCACCACGCCTCCTCCAGAGCCATAGTGGCCAAAGCCTTCCGGCACGGGTTTTACTGGCCGACTGCGCTCAGAGACGCAGAAGAACTGGTGAAGAAATGCAACGACTGTCAGCGCTTCGCCAAGAAAAGGCACTCGCCAGCTTCCGCCTTGAAAACCATCCCCATCACCTGGCCGTTTTCCGTATGGGGCTTGGATATGGTCGGCTGATACGTCTCCAACGTATCGATAATTTCTTATGTTCCATGCTTGTTTTATGACAATACCTACATGTTTTGTTCACACTTTATATCGTTTTGATGCGTTTTTCGGAACTAACCTATTGACGAGATGCCGAAGGGCCAGTTGCTGTTTTCTGCTGTTTTTGGTTTCAGAAATCCTACAATGGAAATATTCTCGGAATCGAACGAAATCAACGCCCAGAACCTTATTTTTCCCGGAAGCTTCCAGAGAGCCAGAGAGGGACCAGAGGGGAGCCCTGGGGGCCCCACACGTGGTGGCGGCGCGGCCTAGGGGGGGCACCCCCCCTAGTGTGTGGGACCCCGTGGCCCCTCCGACTCCGCCTCTTCGCCTATAAGATGCCTCGTGACCTAAATCTTCGACACGGATTGACGAAACACCAGAAAACCTTCCAGAGCCGCCGCCATCGCGAAACTCCAATTCGGGGGATAGAAGTCTCTGTTCCGGCACCCTGCCGGGACGGGGAATTGCCCCCCGGAAGCCATCTCCATCGAAGCCACCGCCATCTTCACCGCCATCGCTGTCTCCCATGATGAGGAGGGAGTAGTTCTCCCCTGGGGCTGAGGGCTCTATCGTAGCTATGTGGTTCATCTCTCTCTCTCTGTGTGATCTAGTTGAATATCATCTATGTGTTACTCTAGTGATGTTATTAAAGTACTCTATTCCTCCTCCATGATGTAATGGTGACAGTGTGTGCATCATGTAGTACTTGGCGTAGTTTATGATTGTGATCTATTGTAGATTATGAAGTTAACTATTACTATGATGGTATTGATGTGATCTATTCCTCCTTTCATAGCTTGATGGTGACAGTGTGCATGCTATGTTAGTACTTGGTATAATTGCGTTGATCTATCATGCACTCTAAGGTTATTTAAATATGAACATCGAATGTTGTGGAGCTTGTTAACTCCGGCATTGAGGTGCTCTTGTAGCCCTACACAATTAATGGTGTTCATCATCCAACAAGAGAGTATAGAGTGGTTTTATTATGTGATCAATGCTGAGAGTGTCCACTAGTGAAAGTATGATCCCTAGGCCTTGTTTCCAAATACTGCAATCATCGCTTATTTGCTGTTTTACTGCATCTTTACTTCCTGCAATATTACTACCATCAACTGCACGCCAGCAAGCTATTTTCTGGTGCCGTTACTACTGCTCATATCCATTCATACCACTTGTATTTCACTATCTCTTCGCCGAACTAGTGCACCTATACATCTGCAAGTGTATTAGGTGTGTTGGGGACACAAGAGACTTCTTGTATCGTGATTGCAGGGTTACTTGAGAGGGATATCTTTGACCTCTTCCTCCCTGAGTTCGATAAACCTTGGGTGATCCACTTAAGGGAAAACTTGCTGCTGTTCTACAAACCTCTGCTCTTGGAGGCCCAACACTGTCTACAGGAAAAGAAGCGTGCGTAGACATCAAGCTATTTTCTGGCGCCGTTGCCGGGGAGGAAAGGTAAAATGCACTCACACTCCGGATCCCGGCAACTAAGCTATTTTCTGGGTGAGTGCTCGAAGCTATTTCCTTTAGATCCTGCAATTGCGTCTTTTTGTTTCTTGTTAAACACTAGTAAGGCATAATGGAAAACAACTGTGAGCTTTTTAATCTATTTCCTGAATTAAGACATAAATGGTGTGTTGCAAAAATTAAAAAACCTATGGAACCTTATTTGCATGCTAGTAGCAATGATATTAGTATGAACGCTTTGAACACCATTGTTGCTAATACTATAGAAAGTTGTAAGCTTGGGGAAGCTGGTTTTGATGAGCATGATATTTTTAGTCCCCCAAGCATTGAGGAGAAAATTTTCATTGATGATACTTTGCCTCCTATTTATGATGATTATAATGATAGTGGTCTTTTGGTGCCGCCTACTATGGAGGATAAATTTAATTATGATTACAATATGCCTCCTATATTTGATGATAGCTACTTTGTTGAATTTGCTCCCACTACAATTAATAAGAATGACTATGCTTATGTTGGGAGTAGTAATAATTTTATGCACGAGACTCATGATAAGAATGCTTTATGTGATAGTTATATTGTTGAGTTTGTTCATGATGCTACTGGAAATTAATATGAGAGTGGAAAATATGGTTGTAGAAGTTTTCATGTTACTAAAACACCTCTCTATATGCTGAAATTTTTGAAGTTACACTTGTTTTATCTTCCTATGCTATTCACTTTATTTTTCATGAACTTGTTTATTTACAAGATTCATATGCATAGGAAGCATGTTAGGCTTAAATTTGTTTCATACTTGCTTTTTGGTGCTCTCTTTGCTTCAACTCTCATCCTTATGAGAGCATCATCATTAAAATTGCTGAGCCCATCTTAATGGCTATAAAGAAAGCACTTCTTGGGAGATAACCCATGTTTTTATTTTGCTACTATTTTGTTGTGTCTTGGAAGTTGTTACTACTATAGCAACCTCTCCTTATCTTATTTTATTGCATTGTTGTGCCAAGTAAAGTCTTTGATAGTAAGGTTGATACTAGATTTGGATTACTGCGCAGAACAGATTTCTTGCTGTCACGAATTTGAGCAGTATTCTCTGTAGGTAACTCAGAAAAATCTGCCAATTTACGTGAGTGATCCTCAGATATGTACGCAACTTTCATTCAATTTGAACATTTTCATCTGAGCAAGTCTGGTGCCTCTAAAAAATTCGTCTTTACGGACTGTTCTGTTTTGACAGATTCTGCCTTTTATTTCGCATTGCCTCTTTTGCTATGTTGGATGGATTTCTTTGTTCCATTAACTTCCAGTAGGTTTGGGAAATGTCCAGAAGTGTTAAGAATGATTGTGTCACCTCTGAACATGTGAATTTTTGATTATGCACTAACCCTCTAATGAGTTTGTTTCGAGTTTGGTGTGGAGGAAGTTTTCAAGGGTCAAGAGAGGAGGATGATACAATATGATCAAGAAGAGTGAAAAGTCTAAGCTTGGGGATGCCCCCGTGGTTCATCCCTGCATATTTCAAGAAGACTCAAGCATCTAAGCTTGGGGATGCCCAATGCATCCCCTTCTTCATCGACAACATTATCAGGTTCCTCTAGTGAAACTATATTTTTATTCCATCACATCTTATGTACTTTACTTGGAGCATCTGTGTGCTTTTATTTTCATTTTTGTTATTTTCATTCTCTGAATAAATGCTTGTGTGGAAGAGAGACACGCTCCGCTGGTTCATATGAAAACATGTGTTCTTAGCTTTTAATGTTCATGGCGAAGGTTGAAACTGCTTCGTTAATTGTTATATGGTTGGAAACAAAAAAAATGCTTCATGTGGTAATTGGTATATGGTCTTGAATAATTTGATACTTGGCAATTGTTGTGCTCACATAGATCATGTTTAAGCTCTCGCATCATATACTTTGCACCTATTAGTGAAGAAATACATAGAGCTTGCTAAAATTTGGTTTGCATGATTGGTCTCTCTAAAGTCTAGATATTTTCTGGTAAGGGTCTGAGCAACAAGGAGGACAGTGTAGAGTCTTATAATGCTTGCAATATGTTTTTATGTAAGTTTTGCTGTACCGGTTCATACTTGTGTTTGCTTCAAATAGCCTTGCTAGCCTAAGCCTTGTATTGAGAGGGATTACTTCTCATGCATCCAAAATCCTTGAGCCAAAAACTATGCCATTTGTGTCCACCATACCTACCTACTACATGGTATTTTCTGCCATTCCAAAGTAAATTGCTTGAGTGCTATCTTTAAACACTTCAAAAGTTATCACCTCTTATTTGTGTCAATGTTTTATAGCTCATGAGGAAGTATGTGGTGTTTATCTTTCAATCTTGTTGGGCAACTTTCACCAATGGACTAGTGGCTTCATCCGCTTATCCAATAATTTTGCAAAAAGAGCTGGCAATGGGGTTCCCAGCCCCAAATTAATTAACTTTCATAATTTTACAAATAGACACTCCTCCATGGTATGTGATTGTTGGACGGCACCCGAGGACTCGGTTAGCCATGGCTTGAGAAAGCAAAGGTGGGGAGGAGTGTCATCTAAATAAAAACTAAAATAAAAGGCACTCCTTCATGGTATGAGATTGTTGGCAGGCACCCGAGGATTCGGTTAGCCATGGTTTGTGAAAGCAGGGTTGGAAGGAGTGCCACCCAGAAATAAAAATCTTTCATGGGAGCCGCTCTTTGAAAGTCTGTCTGGCAAGGGGGTTAGAGTGCCCACTACCATTCGTTGACAACAACAAACACCTCTCAAAACTTTACTTTTATGCTCTCTCTATGTTTTCAAAATAAAAGCTCTAGCACAAATATAGCAATCCACGCTTCCCTCTGCGAAGGGCCATTCTTCTACTTTTATGCACTATTCAAAAACAAGGCCGATTCAACGATTACTAGGCCGATTAATCGCTACTAGGGGACTGACCATGTCGATTACCATTAATCTCTTGTGTTAATCCTTTAGCCGATTAATCGTACCGAAAGTCCGATTACTAGGTATGTTCCCGATTAACTACTACACTTGGTCAAAAAAAATTATAAACTTTTCAATGCATATAGCTAGTACATACGCTACCCCTCAACAGTAAAGTAGGTTTTGCAAAGCTCCCGCTTGATTGCAGCCTCCAACTGCTCGAATTCCGCCGTCGCCAACTAGTTCTTTGCCCTCCCAGACCAGTTACTCTCAGTTGTCTAGATACAGCAGCTCGACCACCTTGAGTAGCTCGTGCAGGAGCTCAAGGGCGCCTTCGATAGGTTAGGTGGTTGAGGTGTAAGAGGGGTCGTACCCTAGCTAGGTAGATGGCGGGAGAAGATAAACTCCTGAGGTGAGAGGATAAGAAGTGGAAGGAAGAAACGCGGCTTCAACTAGTGGATCATGTTTCGCTCGTGACCTTGAAGATTAGGTCACGGAGGAGAAACATACATGTTTTAAAGGGATTTTAGGCTCTAGAGAAGTAGAGCCAGACATATAGAGGCTCATATACTATTATTTTTCTTATATAAACTGTTTTTTACGTGCTAATTTGTGTAGGTTACACCGATTAATAGTCGACCGATTAAATCAGTTAATCGTCCGAATTCCGATTAATCGCTACTCCCAAGCCGACCGAGCAGTTAACGATTACCGATTTCCTTACCATTGCTTTTATGTTGAGTCATTTTACCCATTTCCTTCCATCTTAAGAAGCAAACACTTGTGTTAACTGTGCATTGATTCCTACATACTAGCATATTTGCATTCATCATATTACTTTGCATTGACAACTATCCATGAGATATACATGTTACAAGTTGAAAGCAACCGCTGAAACTTACATCTTCCTTTGTGTTGCTTCAATGCCTTTACTTTGAATTTATTGCTTTATGTGTTCACTCTTATGCAAGACTTATTGATGCTTGTCTTGAAAGTACTATTCATTAAAAGTCATTGCTATATGATTCAGTTGTTTAATCATTGTCTTTACCATTGCTTTGAATCACTCCATTCATCTCATATGCTTTACAATAGTATGATCAAGATTATGTTGGAAGCATGTCACTTCAGAAATTATTCTTTTTTATCGTTTACCTACTCGAGGACGAGTAGGAACTAAGCTTGGGGATGCTGATACGTCTCCAACGTATCGATAATTTCTTATATTCCATGCTTGTTTTATGACAATACCTACATGTTTTGTTCACACTTTATATCGTTTTGATGCGTTTTCCGGAACTAACCTATTGACGAGATGCCGAAGGTCCAGTTGCTGTTTTCTGCTGTTTTTGGTTTCAGAAATCCTACAAAGGAAATATTCTCGGAATCGGACGAAATCAACGCCCAGAACCTTATTTTTCCCGGAAGCTTCCAAAGAGCCAGAGAGGGACCAGAGGGGAGCCCTGGGGGCCCCACACGTGGTGGCGGCGCGGCCCAGGGGGGGCGCGCCCCCCTAGTGTGTGGGACCCCCGTGGCCCCTCCGGCTCCGCCTCTTCGCCTATAAGATGCCTCGTGACCTAAATCTTCGACACGGATTGACGAAACACCAGAAAACCTTCAAGAGCCGCCGCCATCGCGAAACTCCAATTCGGGGGACAGAAGTCTCTGTTCCGGCACCCTGCCGGGACGGGGAATTGCCCCCGGAAGCCATCTCCATCGACACCACCGCCATCTTCACCGCCATCGCTGTCTCCCATGATGAGGAGGGAGTAGTTCTCCCCTGGGGCTGAGGGCTCTACCGTAGCTATGTAGTTCATCTCTCTCTCTGTGATCTAGTTGAATATCATCTATGTGTTACTCTAGTGATGTTATTAAAGTACTCTATTCCTCCTCCATGATGTAATGGTGACAGTGTGTGCATCATGTAGTATTTGGCGTAGTTTATGATTGTGATCTCTTGTAGATTATGAAGTTAACTATTACTATGATGGTATTGATGTGATCTATTCCTCCTTTCATAGCTTGATGGTGACAGTGTGCATGCTATGTTAGTACTTGGTATAATTGCGTTGATCTATCATGCACTCTAAGGTTATTTAAATATGAACATCGAATGTTGTGGAGCTTGTTAACTCCGGCATTGAGGTGCTCTTGTAGCCCTACACAATTAATGGTGTTCATCATCCAACAAGAGAGTGTAGAGTGGTTTTATTATGTGATCAATGTTGAGAGTGTCCACTAGTGAAAGTATGATCCCTAGGCCTTGTTTCCAAATACTGCAATCATCGCTTATTTACTGTTTTACTGCATCTTTACTTCCTGCAATATTACTACCATCAACTGCACGCCAGCAAGCTATTTTCTGGCGCCGTTACTACTGCTCATATCCATTCATACCACTTGTATTTCACTATCTCTTCGCCGAACTAGTGCACCTATACATCTGACAAGTGTATTAGGTGAGTTGGGGACACAAGAGACTTCTTGTATCGTGATTGCTGGGTTGCTTGAGAGGGATATCTTTGACCTCTTCCTCCCTGAGTTCGATAAACCTTCGGTGATCCACTTATGGGAAAACTTGTTGTTGTTCTACAAACCTCTGCTCTTGGAGGCCCAACACTGTCTACAGGAAAAGAAGCGTGCGTAGACATCATCGGCCCGTTCAGAACTTCCCGAGGCGGCATGACGCACCTCCTGGTGATGATTGATAAATTCACTAAGTGGATTGAGGCCAAGCCGATAAAGAAGCTGGACGGCTCCACAACCGTCACATTCCTCAAGGAAATAATCATGAGATACGGCTACCCCCACAGCATCATCACCGACAACGGCAGCAACTTCGCCCAGGGCATCTTCTCTCGCTATTGCGAGGAAATGGGGATCCGGATGGACCTAGCATCCGTTGCGCACCCGGAGTCCAATGGACAAGTGGAGAAAGCCAACGGCTTGATCCTAGCCGGCATCCGGCCCCGACTGGTGGAGCTGCTTGAGCGAGCAGCCGGCTGCTGGATTGAAGAGCTACCCAATGTACTCTGGAGCCTGCGCACCACGCCAAACCGCTCTGTCGGCTACATGCCTTTCTTCCTCGTATACGGGGCCGAAGACGTCCTGCCGACTGATATTGAGCACGACGCGCCAAGAATCAAGCTATACACATAAGTTGAAGCTAAAGAAGCTCGTGAAGATGGAGTCGATCTGGTCAAAGAGGCCTGGCTGCTGGCTGTGTCCAGATCCGCCATATATCAGCAAAGCCTCCGACGCTATCACAGCCGGAAGGTCCAGCCCTTAGCATTCCGAGAAGGAGACCTAGTGCTCCGGCTGATCCAGCGGACAGCCGGACAGCATAAACTGTCATCCCCATGGGAGGGTCTCTTCATCGTGAGCAAGGCGGTAGGCAACGATTCCTACTATCTCATAGATGCCCAAGAGGCTAAGAAAAAACAAGTCGAACAAAACTGACGAGGAGACTAAACGTCCCTGGAATGTCAACTTGCTTCGCCCATTTTATACTTGAGAGCAGGAATGTATGTATCCCTTCTACTCCTTTTGTAAGCTATGAAAAAACAAACGCCAAGAGCGTCGTTTTCAACAAGTTTTTCGCGTACTCTATTGCTTTCGCCGATTGGCTTGCACCCTCTCACGCGACCGACTCAGTACCGTGATCCGGTTTCCCGACAGCCGGCTCCTGATCCAGCTACAGACCGCAACCGGCTGTCCGACTGGCGAGGGTAGGATGCTTAAGGAACCGGCACGCGAAAGACGGCTAAGGGAAAGAGTGAAAGCGAATTGACCCTTGTACAACTTTTCATAAAAGTGTCAGACTGTCGAACTTGGCTCGTTCGACTGAAATACTGTCGGCCTCACCCAGCGGCACGCTCTTGATCCGGCGACGGACCGCAAGTCGGACGTACGATCGGCATGGGCAAAGCCAAAGAGTGGGGCGGATGGGAAAAAGCGAACGAACCGGAAGAAAACAAGCCAGCACACAAATGATTAACAAACACATTAAAATGTGACTTAATAAAAGGATAATAATATTATCTTACATATGCACCCGGCATTCCGGGGATTTAACAAATTGTCTTGCAAAAGTGAAAACTTAAAAAGGTAAAATCTAAGCGTCGGCTGGATCAGGACTAGCCGGGGGAGCGTCTGACGAGCCGGCCGCCGGGTTCTCCTCTGGCACATCCGGCGTGTCCTCCGCCTCCTCATCCTCCGGCTCCTCCTCCTCATCCTCTAAAGGCGGATTCGGATCCTCGACGAAGATGCCCTTGTCGACGAAGCTGGCGATGGCGCAGGCGCGGGCAAGCCGGGCGGTTTTGTTTTCCGCCGGAAGCTTGTCCTCCACGTCGGCCCGCCGGTACTCCAGCTGGTCGAGGCTAACCTCGTTATACCAAGAGAGCACAAACGACAAGGCCATGTCGGCTCCGGCACGCATGGCAGACTCCTTCCAGTCAAGAAAGCGGTCGGGCGCCTTCTCGAGCCAGTTGATGAGGTTGGCGAGATCCTTCGGTAGCGTCTCCATCGGCCAAAGCAGCCGAATCAGCTCCTCCGCCGCCTTCCTGAGCTCGTAGCCCAACATGGTTATCGGCTCGACGCGGGCGGCCATGGACGCCAGATAGTCATCCATGGAGAAGTGATCCGAGCTTTGTTCGCCGGTGGCCTACCGCCGGGCCTCCTGCGCCTTGCCGGCTGCAGCTAACGCCGCGTCCTACGCCTCAGGGAAGGCCGCTGCAAAGATAAAAACATGTTAAATTTTTGGAAGATTTGGCTGATCACACCCGGTAGACCCTTACCGACTACAATCAGCCGTAAGCCGGGGAAAGGACGGAAAAATACAAAATTTCGAAGTAAAAAAGAAGACTGGCGGCAGCCGGCAAGAACCGCCTGCCCCCCAGCCTGAAGATGGAGATCATCGAAGTAAAAAAAGTAGACTGGCGGCAGCCGGCGAGAAATGCCGTTTGCCCCCAGCCTCAAGATGGAGATCATCTAAGTTTAAAAAGTAGACTGGTGGAAGCCGGCGAGAAATGCCGCCTGCCCCAGCCTGAAGATGGAGATCATCGAAGTTTAAAAAGTAGACTGGCGGCAGCCGGTGAGAAACGCCGCCTGCCCCCAGCCTGAAGATGGAGATGTTGAAGACTAAAGCAATTTCACCTGTCGGCTGCCAACCTAAGGCGGCAGCCGACAGCCGAAAGCCGGCAAAGGGAAAGGAAGAATGTAAAGACTCACCAACCAAGCCACGGTCGAGCGCACTAATCTCCGTCACCCACCGCTTGGCGGTGGCCGACAACTCGTTGGACTTGGAATTCACCTCGTCCCGAAGTTGCAGGCGCTGCCGGTCCACCTCCTCCAGCCGCTTGCGGAGGTCCTCCACCTTCGCCTGCTCAACCTGCTTGAGGGAGGCGAGCTCAGTGAGGTGGTTAGCCTCAAGCCGGCGCAGCCGCGCTAGCTCCCCCTCGGTCTCCTTCGCCTTGGTAGCAACAGTCCGAGCCGCTTGCTCGCTTTCGGCGCATTGGGCGCGGGCGGCCCGAAGATCCGCCTCCAGCTGCGGAACCCGGGCGACAATAGCTGCAAGCCGGCAAAAGAAGCCGTCAGCTGGACGAATTTAAAGAAAAAGAAGCAAAGTAAAAAGAGAAGAGTCTTACCCTTGGCAGCCTCCAGCTCGCGGGCCATGTTGGCACGCTCGATCTTGGCCTTATGATAGCTGGCCACAAGCTGGTTGTACAAGGCGGTCCGTCTCTCCGAAACCGTCTGAGAAAAACACGAAGATAAGCGTCTAGGCGAAACCCGGGCCGGCTCCAAGCAGCCGGCCCATGCCTCGGAGGGCTACCAGGACAATAGCAGAATTGCGAAAAATAATAAAGACATGAACTAACCTTGTCGGTTGCCTCCAGCTGCGCCAGGCGGACTTCGGTCTCGACGGCTTTTGCCTTGAGGTGGTTGCGGAAGCCGGGGAAGAACATCTCCACAGACGCCACGCCTGGGCGCCCATCCTGGCTGGTCACCTCGCAGGCGTCCGCCTCGTGCCAAAGCTTCTCCATGGTGCCGACCGAGCCAAGGCTAGAGTCGGAGGCGGACACCACATTGAGTAGCGAGGCGGCCTTGGAAACATGAAGACCTTGAGGCGGATCCGCCGGGCCCTTCATCGTCACCAGCGCCCGAGCATCGGCATCAGCTGAGCGCGCCGGCTCCTGCCCCTCCGGCTCCTCCCTCGCCGGCTCCGAAGATGGAGGCGGCACGACCAAAGCAGTAGGCCCAGTAGGGACGGCAGACCCTGGCGCAAGGGGCGCTTCGTCCGAACTTGCGTCCAGGACGACGACATCAGGCGCGGCCCCGCCGAGTCCTGCTGCAGGAGGCACGGCCCCGCCAGGTGCACCTCTGCCAGCTCCGGCCGCAGGCTCTAGAAGCTGATTGCGGCGCGGGAAGAGATCGTCGAGGGTCGGCTGGCCGACGCGGCGAGCCGGCTCACTCCGAGAGCCGGAGCCGGGAGCATCCAAAGAAGGTGCAGCTGAAGAGCCTGCCCCCGCGGTAGGCGGCGTGACCACAGGCGGCACGACGACGGGTGGCGTGCGCGCACGCGATGTAGGCTGCGGAGTCGGCTCCCTCGTCTGCAGCTGGACCGGCGACACGACGTTGGGAGTCGGCCGAGAGCTGCCGCCCTTGGAAAATTTTATAGCGGCCCTAGTCGGCCAAACAAGAAAAAGATAAGCAAAAAGAAGGAAAGAAAAAGAATCAAACAACGAGAGAAAGAAACTCACCCGGCCGCTTCCGGAACCTTCTTGGGCCCATCTGGCGCTACTTCTTCACCTTCGTCTCCAGCGCGGCCGTGGACCGCTCGCTGGCCTGCTTCTTCCCTTTGGGCGCGGACGAGGAAGTCACCGAGGTCGATGGCGGCCTTGTTGACACGGGCACCGCCCGGATCGGCACGGAGGCGGACGTCGCCGGCTCCTCCTCCCCTCCTCCTGCTGCTCTGGAGAAGGCGGCGGGTTGTGCTCCCCCTGGCCGACTTGGTCAGCCGCCTCCGGGATGTTGTCATCGCCGGCTTGGTCAGCCGGATCGACGTGATCCGGCGTCCACAGCTTGTGCTCCAGGTCGCCGTCCTCAACCCTCTGGCGGTCGAAGAGCTGCAGACAAATAAGAAAACAGTAAGGTAAAAGCCGGCCACGCAGCCGCAAGCAGGAACTCGGCCAAAAAGCAGATAAAACTTACCACAGGCGCCATCTCCTCCCGGCTGTAGGGCTCCATCCCCCAGTCCCAGGTTTCCGGCAGTTTTGCCTGGGAGATGAAGTTCACCCGCCTGGCGGCCTGAGCTCTGGTGAGCTCAATCTTGGACGTCCGGGTCGGATCGAACCGGCCGGACATGTGGCAGATCTTGTGGGCGCGTGCCTGTAAAGGCAGCACCCGGCAGGCGGCGTAGCAGCAGAGGAGGTCGGCTGCGCACAGCCGGCCTTGGGTAACACAATCCTGAAGGAAGTCCCAGAGAAGGTTTACCTCCGCCTACGGGTCCGCCGACTTGGTGTTGTGGCCCCAGTTGATCCGGCCGACTGGCGGGGCCGGGTTGTACTCCAGCAGGTTGATCCGGTTGAACACCGGGTTGTCGTTCCGCATGTAGAAGAAGAACATCTGCCACTTCTTCACCGAGTCCACAGTCGGGATCTTCGGGAAGGGCGTGCCCGTGCGGGAGTAGATGGAGGCGGCACCGCAGGCTCGCATCTGGCCATCGGTTGTTTGCGTCTTCAAGTAGAAGAGCCGACTCCAGAAGTCAACCTCCGGCCACAAGCCGTCGTATCCCTCCATGAAGGCCATGTAGCAGCTCAGCGCAACGAAGGCGTTGGCCAGCTGTAACACCCCATTTTTTAGAACCTGCATTTTTCCTCCTGCTTAAATTTTTGGACCAACAAAAACCTTCATTTTATGTTTGTTAGAATTCTTGAGTGTGTTTTCATGCTTGGTCTAGTGTTAAAATTCTCACTAAGTTCTACATTAGAAAGTAGCCTTGAGTGATATTTAGTACCTCACTTAAAATCAGTAGGGTTTGCCCTCTGGTGTTGTGACACCATTCTTATTTATTTTCTCCTCACTTCTAAAAACCCTAGTTTTTCTTGATGATCATCACCATCTTGGTAAGAGGGAACACTACCCTCTCTTATTTGGTTGATGCCACCTCATCACCTAGGGGTACACCCTCGTCACCAACACTCCTGATTTATCCATTCATTTTGATTTTCAACACATGTGCTAATACAGTTGGTACCTAAATTTGGCACATGCACTTGGCATGGCCCATCTTCTTTTCACCCTGCCCCTTTTTCCTTTTGCTCCTTTTCTCTCTTGGAGTTTGGACGAGAGGCAAGAAGGAGGGGAACTTCCCCCTCTCTTCTCTCTTCTTCTCTCTCTCTCCTTTTCTTCTCTGGTTTGGGCTGTGGCCGACGCCACCACTTCCTCCTTTGCCCTGGCCCTTCCACCACTCCCCTCTCTGGCCCAAACCCCACCGGCCCCTCTCTCTCTCGCGCCCAAAACCCTAGCCCTAAAACGCACGCGCGCGCGCCACGCTGGCAGGAGACATGATGGCTCGACGCCTCGCGTCGCCCGCCATCAACCTCGCCTGCCGCGCACCGCCTCGTTCCCCTCCCTCGCTGACGCCACCCGCTCGACATCATCGCGGGCCCAGCCGATGACGTCTGCCCACGCGCGCCCGTTGGCCATCGCCACCGCCCACGCCACCACCCGCTCCTCTCCCTGCCTATAAAACCAGCCCAAACGCCACCCTCTCCCCCCTCACCTCCCCACTCACTATGCTGCCAGGCTGCCCCACTCACTCCCTGGCTGCTCGAGCAGCAGCTCAAGCCGTTGCTCCCTCCACCTGACGCCATCGCCGCCGTGGTCACCGTGAAGGTGACGAGGAGGAGCCGTCGACGACGCCACTCCCCTGCCGCTCCCCTCTTCCCTTCATCGCTAGCACCACCTCCTGCCACTCCTAACCCTCTCCGTTGCCCTCTGCCTTGCAGATCTGCAGCGGGGCAACGACGACGCACCGGCGACGCCTGTGACGCAGACGCCGCCAAGCAAGGTGACGCCTACGTGTCCAAGCACCGCCATGACGCCCACGAGCTGCACATCCACGCCACCAAGCCGCCTATGCCAAGCCACGCCACCGCAGGCTGCCGGTAAGCCCCTGGCTGCCCTTTTTCCCTCTGCGCCGCGAGTGCCTCGCTGCGTTGTGGACACGACGGCTCCTGGCCGTCGGATCCAGATCCAGCGGCTGCATGGGCCATGCAGCCACGCTGGCCATGGACGGCCTGGCCCGCTGGGCCCCGGCCCTTTTTCTTTTTCTCCTTTTTTCTCCGACCACCAGAGAGCCCCACTGGGCCGGCCCATCTCGGCAACACCCGCACGGCCCAGAACGTTCCCGCCCTTTTATTTGTTTGAAATTTGTTAAAAGAGAAATTAAAAATGGAAATCTGCCAGTGTACTGTTTTGTAAATAAAAATAGTTTAGTAGCTCTGATTTATGTGATTCCAATAGCATTAGAACCAGCTTGAAAATATCTTTCAGATGCCACGGACCTTGTATTTTTAGGATTTTTATACGATTTTTAGTAAACAAAACTTGATCACTATTTCTGGTTAGTATTTTGAGTCTCAAAAATTGAAAAATAAATATTTTTGAATGATTCCAATTGTGTTGATCTTCATTAGTTACTGTGCATCTAGGAAAAATACCAGTAGCCTCTGTTCTTGGTATTTTGTCTCTGGTTATGAATGTGTGTGTGTCACATGCAATGATAGGATTAGAGTTTGAGGGTTTTAATTAAACCCTGACACTTTCCTTTTATCAAAATGGCCAAACCAGGTTTTTTTACTGCCAAACAACTCCCTGCATATTTTCATCTTTCATTTATTTACTCTTGGTTCTTGAGTTATATATATTGATTGTATGCATCGTTTATTCTTGCGACGCTAGATACGAACGAGGGAGAAGTTGAAGGGGAGGACTTTGGAGAAGGATTTGAGGAAGACCAGGGACAAGCCAACCAAGGCAAGCCATCTTTGATCTCTGTTTGATGTCTAGTTGGATGTCATTTGTTGATGTCCAAAGCATCTTGTTTCTATATGTGTTGCTCTCTCTATGTATGATGTCTATGTATGGTTGTAAGTGGGGTACTCCCAAGTGGAGCCACTCCACCTTTGTCTTGTGTTGGAGGGATGCATGGTATCATGGCCGTGCTACTCCATTTGGTTTACTTGTATGCTCAACATGAGCATGTATCTCTCCAAGATAGAAGCTTACACCACACCCACCATTTTGTGAGACTAGAGGTATCAAAGTCATGAATCTTGGTGTAATTCTCAACTTGAGAGAAGTATTCCGTGTACCCTATTGGAGAGTTGGTTGGATAGTGCTTCTCCACTATCCTAATCGTATAGATAGTACCACAAATCTGAGATCTTATTCCTTCTTGTGAGTCATCATATATGCTTACCTTAAGCAAATATGATCCATCCATTACCCCTTTGTTTTATATACCTACTATGGCAAGATGACTCTCATCTCGGCCATAGTGCAATTTTAGTTCCACTCATGAAACTATAGGTTGGGAACCCCTCAAGGTTTACCTTGTTGTAAATGTTTATGAAAACCTTGGGTGAGTTAACCCAAGTGTATGGTTTAAGAAAGCAAAGGATCTTGATAAAGATGTTTGGAAAAGTGGTGTATGGTTGTTTATGGGCAAATAATAAAGGTGTGGGAAAAATGTTTTTCCAAAGGAGCACTGCGTATAAGTGTTCGCCGTTCCAACTTTTATTCGCGCAACCACATTATCAAAAGTGGGTACGGGCTTAGTCCGTAGTCTGTTGAAGTTGGCATGGGCACCCTTCACAACTTTCTAGGGAGGGTCACGACGACCTCCGATGCCGGGTTGTGCTCTGGAGGAGGCAATACACTGTAGTTGCCTATAGCCGGACGATTACTGAGGGTCTTATGTCATGGCGCCGGAGATACGCTCAAAAGGAGGTATGCTGTCGGGGTGCCGGGAAGGGGTAAGCCCGCAGGGAAGGACTCGTGCCAATGGAGACGGGCGAAAGACTATGACTGGTTATCCGAGACTCGCATACTTTCGTATGACGATCCGGGGATGATCCCAGCGGATTTATAAGTTCTTGTGGGGAAAGTGCGCAAACTCTGCAGAGTCAAATCTATTCGAATAGCCACGTCCGCGGTCATGGATAAGTTGATATGGCCATACTTAACCTGGGCTTGAGTTTTGTTTTGACAAATGCTTTGCAAAGGAAGTGTTGTGTTTATGTGTACCAAGATGGTACAGAAAAAGGGCGTGTGTTGACCATATGGAGATGGTCGTGGAAAAACCGAGACCAAGTAGGGAACTCTTTCCTAGTGTTTCATGAATTGGAACTCTTCTTCAATAAAGATGTAGAGATGTCATAGATATCTTTTGAGGTATCTTCTTCAATAAAGATATAGATATGTCATAGGATTCCTCTAGCATGTCCATCAAATGAGGTGGCGGTATGCTAACTCTTCTTCAATAAAGATATAGATATGTCATAGGATTCCTCTAGCATGTTCATCAAATGAGGTGGCGGTATGCTAACTCTTCTTCAATAAAGATATAGATATGTCATAGGACTTCCTTAGCGTCCCCATCAATTGAGATGGCGGTATGCTACCTTTCCTCTTGTTAGGATATCTAGATGACCTTGAAGCACCATAGTGTCCGCATCACTTGGGATGCCGGCATGCTATATCCACAAGAGAAACTGATCCTCTTATGCATGCTATATCCACAAGAGAAACTGATCCTCTTATGCATGCTATATCCACAAGAGAAACTGTTCTCTCCCTCTTGTCCTCTATAGCTAGATTTGTATTCACCTTCTTGATGGTTTGCGAGTACAATTCCAAATGTACTCACGGCTTTGTCCCTGGCTATTAACTTGGCCAGACTATGAGGAGGACTACGAAGACGATGGAGGATACCCGGACGACTATGCGACCTAGGAAGATCTCCAAGTCAGTCGCCTGTAGGTCTAAGGCATGACTTGGGCCCGACGATGTTGACGTGTATCCGTTGCTATGTTTGTGAACTTGCCCATTGTGGCATTTATGTAAGACTGGGTCATGTGACCCCAATGTTGTAAGACTTATTTATTCGGTACTGTAAAGGATGATGTAATCTGGATATTCAGTTCGGTTATGTGCTCACGGTGCACTGATCATGGGATCGTGAGTTGAATGCATAACATGGTATTTCGGACAGCTAGTCCGGGGTCCCCACAGAGCTGGTATCAGAGCCATCCTGACCTTAGGAGGCCCTAGTTAGCATGGACGTTAAGATAGTACAAAAACTATTTTCTATATCAAAAACGAGATGACTAATTGCTGAAATAATGCCTAGTCTCTCCCCTAATTTCTCTTAGACTTAATATTACTTGCATTAAGCTTTAATGTTTTTACCTTATGTATTTAAAATTTTGCACACTATGATCTTGTTACTAATTACCAACTTAAAATCTTGTGTAGATGGACCCACCGATGTTCACCCAGAGCCGCCAGCTGGGCTATGACCAGCCCCGTTTTCTGTTTGAGATGGCCCTCATCGAGGTGTCGCGGGCCGTTGGACGCCTGCTGCCCGAGGTGAAGGGAGGACAGATGGAGTGCACCAAGGAAGGCGAGATGTCTTGGATGGTGGTTTGCATGCTCTGGGGCTCTCATGTGAGGAACATCGAGGAGATTGAGGTCCAGGTCTTCGACCGCACTTGGGAGGAGGGTCTTGTGAGGGTGCTGCAAGTAGCTCTCGCACGCCTTTGCTTCCACCACCGTACCGAGTTGGAGGCAAAGGGGCTCCCTCAAGCTCTCTTGGGGCACCACAACGAGGAAGGGATTCCCACTATGACTCCCTACACTTGTCCCCTTGGACGCCAGGCTGCCCAGATGGAGAACTTGTTGTTCAAGACCTAGCTCAGCCTTGACTCCAACAGAATGGAGAATGAAGTGCTGAAGCATGAGATGGAGGGACTCAAGATGGAGTTGAAGCTTGCCAAACTGAAGTACCGTCGCCAGCAGAAGAAGAAGCTCCGGGTTTGGGAGGCCAACTACATGCTCAAGGTGAAGGTGATGCACCTTAAGTCCGCTCTTCGTGATGTCGAAGAAAAACTGGAGGGTGTTCAGGACAAGGGTGAGGATCTCCGTAAGGAGGACACCGCTCTCGTTAGCGACGATGAGGACTACATGGAGGAGGAAGGACTCGACGGGCTTGATGAAGAGGATGACGATGACCGCGCCTTCATCAACGACGAGGCCGAAGAACCCGCACCTCTCCGCACCATCGAGGCCACTCCGGATGATGAGGAGGAAGACCCCGAGCAGCCCCCGTTTTATGGCCTTTCCGCCCCTCTCGATGACTTCTAGATGTGCATTTGCGAGACTTGTTATGAGATATTGTCCCTGATGTAACGCCGTACTTTGATGGTCCTTATGTGACCTTGTTGGTTGTGAACCTTGATGCTTTTGGTAGTACCGACGTTTGTGGTTGAATGATTGCATTTGTGTTTTCTATGCTCCTTTTTCTTTCGAAATTTTTTCTTATGCATACACATTCCTTTCCCTTGGCAAACACTTGAGCTCCCGAAGTTCTTTTTCCGTCATCTCATTACCTTGCCTATCATCTTTACCTCCCCAGATGGTTGAGACTCGCCGCAGAGGTTCCTCTTCCGAAAACCCACCACCACCCCCGGATCCTGACATGACTCAAATCCTGCGCCTCTTGATGGAAGATCGCCAGCGTGCACACTTAGAAAGTGAAGCCAACATAGCCGCACTCCGGCAGATTGCTCAAGCCGATGCGGGAAACCATGGCAATGAAGAAGGAGATGGACACGGGGAGGAAGCGCCAAGGTCACGTCTTAGGGATTTCCAGAACACCAATCCGCCCGTGTTTTCCAAATGCACCGCTCCCCTAGATGCGGATGATTGGCTCCGCACCATTGAGAACAACTTGGAAGTCACCGCCGTGGGAGATAATGAGAAAGTCCTTCTCGCCACCCATTTTCTTTCCGGCCCCGCAAGAGCCTGGTGGGAGAACGTCAAAGCTATGCAAGCTGCTGATCATATCATTAACTGGGAAGAGTTCACCGCCAAGTTCCATAAGGCTCACATTCCCACGGGATTGATCAAGATGGAGCGCGATGAGTTCTTCAACTTGAAGCAGAATAACTCCAATGTGGTGGATTACCTCGACAAGTTCAACACTTTAGCAAGGTACGCCCCTCAGGACACTGACACTGATGAGAAGAAGCACGACCGTTTTATGAATGGTCTGCATGAAGAGATCCAGAGTATCCTCGTGGCTGTACCCTACCCTGACTTGGAGTCGCTTGTGGATGCTGCCATTATGGTGGAATCCAAGAGCAAGGCTGCTTATGAGACCAGGAAGCGCAAGATGCAGCAACAACAGAGTGGACCTAGCAACCCCAAGTACCACAGCCCGCCTCCTACCAGATCATCTAATCCGCCCCAGAGAAACACTACCCCAGCTCCTGCATACCGTCCCAACACTTTCAACAACAACCGTTCAGCTCCACAGCCTCGTACCGGGGGAGGAGGTTACAACAACAAGCCCCGCCCCAATCCGCCCGGTCGTCCTCAAGGAGATGGATTCTTTGCTTGTGGGAAGCCAGGGCACTTCTCTCGTGAGTGCCCTACCAAGATGAGGACGCCTCAACGCGCCAACGCACCAAGGCCAAATCAAGCTCAAGCTAGGACGGCGTCAGGAAAGAAGCCAGTTGTCAAGAAGCAAGCCAATGCCGCCCATGGACACCTAGCTAAACCATGCCAGCGCTGAAGAGGCTGAGGAAGCTCCGGACATTGTGATGGGTACGTTTCTAGTCAACTCCACTCCTGCCCGAGTTCTTTTTGATTCAGGAGCATCTCATTCTTTTGTTGTCGAACCCTTCGTTAAGAAAAGTGGGATGAAACCAACCATTATGAAACGTCTCATGTTAGTTCAAATCCCCGGATCCACCGCTAAAACCTGCCTATCTTGCAAACAAGTTCCCATTATCATTCAAGGTGTACCTTTCGAATCCGACCTTATAGTTTTAGGAGCTCAGGGCTTAGAGGTCGTTCTTGGAATGGATTGGATGACTAAGTATAAGGGACATATTGACTGTGTCCAAAAATCCATTACCCTAACCAATGATCAAGGCCTACCAGTAAAATACACTGCCACTATACACTCATCCAAAGTTTTCTGCAAGAAAAGCATCTCTGGACCCAACCTTGACCAAGTTCCTATTGTCCGTGAGTATCCTGATGTCTTTCCCGAAGAATTGCTCGGTATGCCCCTAGATCGGGATATCGAGTTCATCATAGAGTTAATCCCGGGTACCGCACCCATAGCCCAGAGACCTTATCGTATGAACCCCCGAGAGCTGATCGAATTAAAGAGACAATTGGATGACTGTTGCGGTCAAAACCCACCGGCGGGCAGCGACGGGCAACACAGTAGAGCCGGGAACAACTTAGGGCTGCGGCTGGCCCTGGTCCCTCCGAGCGACGGCCCGCAAAGCCTCTGGTACACACGTCCGATGCTGACGCAAGGGCGTGCCACCTGACCTATACCTGGTCAGGAAGGTGATGGAGATGCCTCGCTTAGTTTCCTGCATGGCATACATGTAAACATTAAATACGAGCCTCGATCGGCTCTCAGGTTATCCTGTGAATCGGCTCAAGGGGCCGATCCACCCATGATTCGTACGAGGTGCACGAATATATGGTGGTCCTGCTTGATCAAGATAAAGCTAAAGCGATCTACGACGATTTAGGGTTTTCACCGCATAATCGGATCATCCTACTCACGATTGGGCCTCGCGGTCACGTACGGTGATCGTGAGCCGGTCCTAGACAAGGCCTAAAAACCAACACGAGGTTGATCCCCGGAACATCCTGTCTAGGACTAGCAAACGACACCCTACGCGTCGCTGGATCCTCCAACCCTTTGTAAGGCCTAACTATTGCAGATATTAAACTAATCCTTGAAGAACAAGGAGCAACCGTAACGGATCGGATCTACTAAATAATGATCAAGCGGGGTGCCGCCCCTACACCTAAGATAGGTGTAAGGGCGGCTAGATATGCAAGGGTTGCACTACGACAGCATATGATACGAAGAACAATGCTAACCCTAACATATCTAAGATAACTACGTTGCTCGCCATCAAAAAGGCTTCAGTACGAGCAACGCATGAACAACGAGATAGGCTTGTGCTGCCTAGATCGCAAGATGCGATCTAGGCAGCATGATGCTTACCGGTAGAAACCCTCAAGACGAAGGAGTTGGCGATGCGCCGAGATTGATTTGTGGTTGAACGTTGGTTGTTGTTTATTCCATAAACCCTAGATACATATTTATAGTCCAGGGGACTTTCTAATTTAGGCGTGCACTTAACCGTGCACGGGTCAAACTCTATCTTCTAATCTAAGATGCGATCTACTATATTACCGATACACGGGCAATTTAGCCCAAACTCTTCGTGCAAGGCCGCTTCAGAGATCTTCCACATGTAATCTTCCAAGCCCATCTCCCTTACAGCCCATCTCCTGATTTGGCCAAAATCTGGTGATAACACATGCCCCCCTGGTTTTGGTAATGATAATTTCAAAACCACTCTGTTTTTCCTTCGAAGGGTCATGTTGTGGCAGAGCATAACTGTCGCAGTATTCTTCATCATGATGATTTGCCTTCTCAACTTCTCTGCACGATTTGACAGCTTTGGCTCCACCTCCTCGGAAACTGCTCGAGCAATAAATCTCTTTTCCATCCCCTTTTATTTATAGCATCGAATAGTTCACCTCTTCACCCCTCTGCTCCAGACTAGCTGTCAGCCAAAAAACCCTCTCCTTCCATAGCCATGTCGTCCTCTTCCTCCTCTTCCGTTTCTCTCCAATCCTCTTCCTCAAGCGAGTCGATTCCAGAGCACGACCAGATGGAGGCGTATAACCGGCGCGCTCCCAAGCATTGGGACAAGCGGGAGTGGGACTTCGATTTCGTGCCAGAGGGCGAGGACCTCGTCTGGTCAGATGGGGCCATGCCCCTAACTGACGGGGAGGATGACCTCCGGTTCCTGATTGACGGAGCACTGGAGGCGGAGAGCGACGGCGACGACCCTCCCTTCCGGGGTAAATTCACCTCCATCACCAAAGAAGAAGAGGATGACGAAGACGAAGACATCTCCTCCGACACGAAGAAGGAACAGGAGGACGACACCTCCTTCGACGAACCGCCGCCAAAGCGCATCCGTGGTTGGGCTTGGTCAGATGAGGATAATCACGATGACGAAGAAGAAGCCTCCGCTGAAGGTTACAGTAGCAGCAACGAGGAACTCGCCGACAGCAGCAATGACGGCGGCTACCCCAGCGACGACGAAGACATCAACAGCCCTTAGAGTAGGGATCTACCAGCATAGGATTAGCTGTAGTAATCTGTTCCTTTTGTTGAACAATCGGCTCCTCTTTGTAAGAAATCTTATTATCAATGAAAAAACTTCCTTTGATTTTGCTGATGTCCTTTATGCTGATTTAGCCAATTTTTCCTCATCTGACTTTGTCGATTGTTAGCCTAACCAATGCTCAATGTCCGGTGGCAACGCATTAGTTTCTCACGATAATCTGCGAGACAGGCCAATTCAGTCATCCCTCCAAGTTAGCCAGCTCCGTCGATGACGATAGCACTTGGCACAGCTAATCGCAGCAGGCCGGCGATTTGGTCTTGAGTGGGCGTCTTTAAGAGAGCCCTGGAACTATTGCTGAATCAGCTTGGATGCTAAAACTAATAACTCTGTAAACAAAAGCACCACTCTTCAGAACAGTTGCGATGTAGAGCCAACCGATTCCAACCAAATCGGCTCCCCAGAGCCAAGAACCTTTTGGGCGAGTTGCCCCCCAAGCCTCATCCAAGGCGAGAACAGTAATGAATCAGCCAAATGTGTCACCATTGGCTTCCAAGTTATAATGCAGAACCAGTCGATCCCAACAAAATCGGCTCTCCAGAGCAAGGATTTTTCAGGGCGAGCTACCCCCCGAGCCTCTTCAGCTCCCATCAAAACATGGCCGGAAAGCTCACGCCCAAAGGACCGACGCACTGAAAGGGCTCGGAAAGACTAGCAAATCCGTCCTTTGAACTAAGAAACCTCAAACGGCTTTCCGACTCCTCTTAGTTTAATCCTTCGCGCCTTGCTGATCAGATCGGCTCATCATCTTTGGCAGACTGATGCAACTTCGGGTGAGGATGTTTTGAATTTCTGATGCCCTCCAAGACTCTGGACGTAACAACCTCTGAAAGTGACATCGACCAGTTGAACTTGAAGACTTGCAGAAGGAGTTGGAGGTTTTGAGAAGGAATTCATCCAGTAGGGCCTCTCCTTGTAACTCAACAACTGCTATCAGCTGTACCTCTTGAGAAGGAATTCTTGTTTTTTTTTACTGGCCGATTTTTTCTAATCGGTCCCCCAATGTTTCACTGCACACATGTTCATCTGCACATGTTCATCTGATTAGGTGCCCCCCGAGCCGAATCTGACAGGTAACTGCAGATATCGGCTCTGTAGTTTAGCCAAGGCATTGTATTTTCACGTCGGCTCTGGTAGGACCAATGTCGATTCTTCTTAACTCATTAGCCGACGTAAAACCGCTGCTAAGTAGATTGATGCTGAACACAATGCAGAACATGTGGTGAGGATAATTTTGGCCGATTGCTGGAATCGGCCTCCATATTGATTGAAGCGCTTAATGAAGGCTCTGTAATGTTCCTTCATAGATCCTTGGGGCCGATCCCAAGGATCGGCCTTGCCACGTTTGCTCATCGGTTTGTTCTTGCTACACGATCAGGTCGGTGGATAAGACCAGCCCCACCTCATCCTTTGTCATGTTGATGCGCTCGCTGTCATCCACCTTGAGTGCATCGTGTAATCCTGTAGCACTAAGCTCCGTCGGAAGGACGAGCACCATGTTTGTGCCAGCCAATGTCTCATCATCGGCTTTCCTTTGCTTGGGGCGCCACACCATTTTTTGTGGTCGACACTCCTCATCCAGGGTTCGCTGAATCCTTGCGGCCAGATCAGGTCGCGCCTTCCTTAGCGTATGCAGGTATAACCTTTCGGCTTCCTCCAAGCTGCGCAATCGTTGAACCCTGCGCTTTTGGGAACGGCTGAGTCCATCAGGGCACCACCTTGGACGGTGGTACCTGTCTTCTTCTTCTTCTCCCTCGTCTTCTGAATCCTCGAGATCTTTCAGCCGAGGGGACTCAGCGCGTTTGCTTTGTGGTGGGAGAGGCCCTAGACGTTTGAACACGGACGCGTTGGCTGCCTCCTTCTTCTTCTGGTTGCATTCTGGGCAATTGCCGATTGTGGGCAATCGGCTCATTCCTGAATCCCAGCAGTGTCTGAAGAAGGGGCAGTTCCAATGCCTATCTTCGTCGCCTTGCTCCCTTGATTTTTCTTTGGCACGGCGCTCGGACTCCTCCTCATCGCGATCATGCCGACGATGTCTTCTGGCTTCTCTAGCCAGACGATCTCTTTCATCATCATCGCTGGATCGTCGGCGTTGGTCAAACTGACTCACATACTTGCTGAGGAGGTGACCAGAGAGGGGTCGCTGATATCTTATGTTCTTCACTTCTCCCTCTGTGACGTAGCGCTTGCCATCGTGACGGAGCCGATCGCGTGGAGCGGCCTCCTCTGTGTCCTTGCTACGAGAGCAGCTGCCCTCGTCTCCATCCTTGCCAGAGTGGTGCCCAGGTCCTACCATGTTGACGCTGAACGAGGATCCTGGCTGGCAACCTTCAGGGTAAGTGCACTCCACCATGTTAACGGCGGGAAAGGGGTGAGTGTCGACCTTCATGGCGTACTGGTTGAAAATCAGACGTCCTTGTTCTATCGCCATTTGGATCTGCTGACGCCACACCCTGCAGTCGTTGGTGGCATGGGAGAGCGAGTTATGCCATTTGCAGTATGGCTTTCCGTTCAGCTCCTGTACCGTGGGGAATTTGAGACCTTCGGGTATCTTCAACTGCTTCTCCTTGAGCAGGAGGTCGAAGATTTGCTCAGTTTTGGTCACGTCAAAATCAAACCCCCTGGGCGGGCCTGGTGGCTTTACCCATTTGCAGGACACGGGGTTGCCCCCGAGTCCATTCAGCCTTGCTACCTCTTGATCTCCCGCAGAAACTTCGTCTTCCTGCGCTTCGACCAGGACTATCGCACGCTTGAATTTGTCCTGGTACAAGTCCGGGTGGCGCTGTTCATATCTTGCAGCTTCTGAACCATGTGCGCCAGTGAAGGGTAGTCTGCTTGGGAGGCCATGTCCTTGATTTGTGAGGCAAGGCCCACCACTGCCAACTCGACTGCTTCTTTTTCAGTCACACGAGCCGAATAACATCGGTTCCTTAGATTTCTGAAGCGCTGGATGTATTCTGCCACGGTTTCTCCACGCTTCTGACATATCTGTGCTAGATCGGCAAGGCCAGACTCGGAAGCTTCTGAGTGAAACTGCATGTGGAACTGTTCTTCCAACTGCTTCTAGGTCCGGATCGAGTCTGGTGGCAACGAAGTGTACCACCCGAAAGCCGATCCCGTGAGGGACTGCGCGAAGAACCTCACGCGTAGTGGATCCGACGCTGAGGCCGTTCCTAGCTGTGCCAAATATCGGCTCACATGCTCGATGGAGCTGGAACCATCTGATCCACTGAACTTGGAGAAGTCAGGGAGCCGATACTTGGTTGGTAGTGGGACCAACTCGTATTCATCGGGGTACGGCTTGGAATAGCCGATTGTCCTCCTTTTCGGCACCATGCCGAACTGGTCCCTCAGGATCGTGCTGATCTGATCCGCGGTGCTGGCTGCAGGAGTCGAACTCTGAAGATTCGCCGGGGTGGCGTACTTAGCCAGCCATGCTTGCTTTTCCAGCTCTGAGCCAACTGCAGGAGCTGTGCTCTGGAGGTTCGTCGGGGTGGCATATTTAGCTAGCCACGTCTGCTTCTCAAGATCTGTCGCTGACGTTCCCCCTGCTTTCCCGTGTCCCCGATGTTGCGGCCTGGTTTGTGAGCGCCCGATTACCGCGATGCAGCACGTATGTGCACATGTACCCGTGAGGGATCTCCTTTGGCGCCTCATGCAAGAACTGGCAGTCACTAGGGTCACCACCGATCTTGTAGATGACGAATGCCGGTGAATTCGGCACTTCTGGTGCTGCCAACGCAAATGGCAGCGGTGGACGGGACTGGAGTGGCATCTCTCCTTGGTGTGTCCCGAGAGTTGGTCCTGACGGAGAGTACTGGTGCCTCATGATCTCCTGGATCACCCGGAAAGCGACACGCTCCAAAGTGTTCACCAGGTTCTCAGAGTGGCGGTGCAGCGAGTGAGCCACCAAGTAGTTGATCTCCTGACGTAGGGACCTGGTGCGTTCTTCTGACGGGGTAGAGAGGTCTATCCCATCGAGTGCACCATCAGGCGAGAACCCCTTCCACCTGATGCCATGTGAATGGGTTCTGTGGAAAGAGCCGATGAGGTCGGCTTCGAGGATTGCTTTGACCTCATCATACTTCTTCCTGAGCTCGTCGGTCAGATCCTCGTACGTGACTGGAGTGCCGTCCGCCATCTCAGATGTAGATGGCGATGTGGTTGATGTAGAAGCTTGTCCCACCGGGCGTGCCAGAATGTGTTGCGGTCAAAACCCACCGGCGGGCAGCGACGGGCAACACAGTAGAGCCGGGAACAACTTAGGGCTGCGGCTGGCCCTGGTCCCTCCGAGCGACGGCCCGCAAAGCCTCTGGTACACACGTCCGATGCTGATGCAAGGGCGTGCCACCTGACCTATACCTGGTCAGGAAGGTGATGGAGATGCCTCGCTTAGTTTCCTGCATGGCATACATGTAAACATTAAATACGAGCCTCGATCGGCTCTCAGGTTATCCTGTGAATCGGCTCAAGGAGCCGATCCACCCATGATTCGTACGAGGTGCACGAATATATGGTGGTCCTGCTTGATCAAGATAAAGCTAAAGCGATCTACGACGATTTAGGGTTTTCACCGCATAATCGGATCATCCTACTCACGATTGGGCCTCGCGGTCACGTACGGTGATCGTGAGCCGGTCCTAGACAAGGCCTAAAAACCAACACGAGGTTGATCCCCAGAACATCCTGTCTAGGACTAGCAAACAACACCCTACGCGTCGCTGGATCCTCCAACCCTTTGTAAGGCCTAACTATTGCAGATATTAAACTAATCCTTGAAGAACAAGGAGCAACCGTAACGGATCGGATCTACTAAATAATGATCAAGCGGGGTGCCGCCCCTACACCTAAGATAGGTGTAAGGGCGGCTAGATATGCAAGGGTTGCACTACGACAGCATATGATACGAAGAACAATGCTAACCCTAACATATCTAAGATAACTACGTTGCTCGCCATCAAAAAGGCTTCAGTACGAGCAACGCATGAACAACGAGATAGGCTTGTGCTGCCTAGATCGCAAGATGCGATCTAGGCAGCATGATGCTTACCGGTAGAAACCCTCAAGACGAAGGAGTTGGCGATGCGCCGAGATTGATTTGTGGTTGAACGTTGGTTGTTGTTTATTCCATAAACCCTAGATACATATTTATAGTCCAGGGGACTTTCTAATTTAGGCGTGCACTTAACCGTGCACGGGTCAAACTCTATCTTCTAATCTAAGATGCGATCTACTATATTACAGATACACGGGCAATTTAGCCCAAACTCTTCGTGCAAGGCCGCTTCAGAGATCTTCCACATGTAATCTTCCAAGCCCATCTCCCTTACGGCCCATCTCCTGATTTGGCCAAAATCTGGTGATAACAATGACAGGTTGGATAAAGGCCTGATCCGACCTAGTGCTTCACCATGGGGATCACCTGTGATCTTCGTGGATAAAAGAGGCGGAACCATTCGCTTATGTGTGGATTACCAGAGGCTCAATGATGTTACCATCAAAAATAAGTATCCTCTGCCCAAGATCGATGACTTGTTCGACCAGATGAATGGTGCCAAGGTTTTCTCCAAGATAGACCTTCGCACCGGATATCACCAACTCAAGGTCAGAGAATCCGACATTCCCAAGACTGCCTTCACTACCCGTTACAGATTGTACGAGTACACCGTAATGTCCTTTGGACTCACCAATGCCCTCGCCTACTTCATGAACCTCATGAACAAGGTCTTCATGGAATACCTCGACAAATTTGTTGTAGGGTTCATCGATGACATCTTGGTTTACTCCAAAACTGAGGAGGAACATGAAGAACATCTGAGACTTGTTTTGGGTACCCTTAGGCAACATCGACTCTATGCTAAGTTCAGTAAATGCCAGTTTTGGCTCAAGGAAGTTGGATTTCTTGGCCACGTCTTATCCGCCGGAGGACTCTCGGTTGACCCCTCCCTGAGCAAGTCAATTGTGGATCGACAACCCCCTAAGAACGTTACGGAATTGAGATCATTCCTCGGATTGGCGGGATACTACCGCAAGTTCGTTGAAGGATTCTCAAGTATCGCCAAGCCAATGACCCTTCTGCTTAAAAAGGATAAGAAGTTTGAATGGACGGAAAAATGTGAGGAGAGTTTCCAAGAATTAAAAAGGCGACTTGTCTCAGCTCCCATCTTGACCATGCCCGATGTCACCAAGGACTTCGTGATCTATTGTGATGCTTCCAAACTTGGTCTTGGAAGTGTCTTAATGCAAGAAGGAAAAGTAATCTCTTATCTCTCCCGACAACTTAAACCCCACGAAGCCAATTACCCCACCCATGACCTGGAGTTAGCCGCCGTAGTTCATGCTCTCAAGACTTGGCGCCACTACCTCATTGGAAATAGGTGTGATATTTACACCAATCACAAAAGCCTTAAGTATATCTTCACCCAGAGAGAATTGAACATGCGGCAGAGAAGATGGATTGAGTTAATCAAGGACTATGATCTTAGTATCCATTATCACCCTGAAAAAGCTAATGTAGTCACTGATGCCCTCAGCAGAGAACCATGTTCCCTCAACAACCATCTGAAAGTCGAGCAACCCTTGCTGTATCAAGAGTTTGAAGAATTTGGATTAGAATTGGTTGGCCACGAGTTTCTTGCTGCCATGGAGGCCAGACCTACCTTGCGAGATCAGATCAAGGAAGCCCAAGTGGGGCATGAGAGTATTGAAGGAATCAAGCGCCGCATGAGAAGGGAAGAAGTAGTGGGATTTTCTATAGACCCCACAGGAGTTCTATGGTACAACGGACGACTATGTGTACCAAACGTTCCTGCCTTGAAAAACCTAATCATGGAGGAAGCCCACAATACTCCTTATTCTATTCACCCTGGAGGATCTAAAATGTATCAAGACCTGAAAGACACCTTTTGGTGGCACGGAATGAAGCGGGATATTGCGTTCTTTATCGCTCGGTGCGATATCTGCCAGAAGGTTAAAGCTGAGCACCAACGTCCTGCTAGACTGCTGCAACCCTTGAAAGTACCGGTGTGGAAGTGGGACGAAGTGGGGGTGGACTTTATCACCGGCCTTCCCAGATCTAACCGTGGACATGATTCAATCTGGGTGATAGTCAATCGCCTCACGAAAGTCGCTCATTTCCTGCCTGTCAAGTCCACCGATCACAGAAGAGCGTTAGCCGACCAGTACATCTCCCGTATTGTTAGTCTTCACGGAGTTCCCAAGGTCATCGTGTCAGATCGAGGCACTCAGTTCACTTCCTGTTTCTGGCAAAAGCTTCACGAAGCTATGGGCACCAAGTTATCTTTCAGCACCGCCTACCACCCTCAAACCGGAGGACAGACCGAGAGGGTAAACCAGATTCTGGAAGACATGCTTCAAGCCTGCGTTCTTGCTTATTGAACCAAATGGGAAGATTGTCTGCCATTCGCAGAGTTCTCTTATAATAACAGCTATCAGGCCAGTCTTCATATGGCACCTTTCAAGCTCTCTATGGAAGAAAGTGCCGAACCCCTCTCAACTGGTCCGAGACCGGAGAAAGTCAAGTGTTCGTGCCTGAAGTACTTCGAGAAGCCGAGGAACAAGTTCAGCTTATCCGTGACCATCTGAAAGCTGCACAGTCCCGCCAGAAGAGTTACGCCGACACCAAGCGAAGGGAATTGACTTTCAACATCGGAGATTTCGCCTATCTTCGAGTAACTCCCCTCAAAGGAATGAAGCATTTCCATGTCAAGGGCAAGCTTGCGCCAAGATATATCGGCCCTTTCAAGGTGCTAGGACGAAGAGGAGAAGTGTCATATATACTAGAGCTGCCCCCGGAATTGTCAGAGTTCCATGACGTCTTCCATATCTCTCAACTTTGGAGATGTCTCCAAGCACCGGACAAACCCGAAGTCTTCAAGGATATCGATTATCGGGAAATCGACCTTAATCATGACTTAACCTACAGAGAGAACCCCATTCGTATTCTGGAGGAAGCCGTTAGAGTTACTCGCCGGAGGAAGATTAAGTTCTTCAAAGTCCAATGGAGTAACCATTCTGAAGATGAAGCCACCTGGGAAAGAGAGGATTATCTGAGACAGGAATTTCCCTATCTGTTCAAGCTCCTAGCCGTGGAATCTCGGGAAGAGATTCTTTTAAGGGGGGAAGGTCTATAACACCCCATTTTCCAGAACCTGCATTTTCCTCCTGCTTAAATTTTTGGACCAACAAAAACCTTCATTTTATGTTTGTTAGAATTCTTGAGTGTCTTTTAATGCTTGGTCTAGTGTTAAAATTCTCACTAAGTTCTAGATTAGAAAGTAGCCTTGAGTGATATTTTAGTACCTCACTTAAAATCAGTAGGGTTTGCCCTCTGGTGTTGTGACACCATTCTTATTTATTTTCTCCTCACTTCTAAAAACCCTAGTTTTTCTTGATGATCATCACCATCTTGGTAAGAGGGAACACTACCCTCTCTTATTTGGTTGATGCCACCTCATCACCTAGGGGTACACCCTCATCACCAACACTCTTGATTTATCCATTCATTTTGATTTTCTTCAAAACATGTGCTAATACACTTGGTACCTAAATTTGGCACATGCACTTGGCATGGCCCATCTTCTTTTCACCCTGCCCCTTTTTCCTTTTGCTCCTTTTCTCTCTTGGAGTTTGGCCGAGAGGCAAGAAGGAGGGGAAGTTCTCCCTCTCTTCTCTCTTCTTCCCTCTCTCTCCTTTTCTTCTCTGATTTGGGCCGTGGCCGACGCCACCACTTCCTCCTTTGCCCTGGCCCAACCCTGGCCCTTCCACCACTCCCCTCTCTGGCCCAAACCCCACCGGCCCCCTCTCTCTCGCGCCCAAAACCCTAGCCCTAAAACGCACGCGCGCGCGCCACACTGGCAGGAGACATGATGGCTCGACGCCTTGCGTCGCCCACCATCAACCTCGTCTGCCGCGCACCGCCTCGTTCCCCTCCCTTGCTGACGCCACCCGCTTGACATCATCACGGGCCCAGCCGATGACGTCTGCCCTCGCGCGCCCGTTGGCCATCGCCACCGCCCACGCCACCACCCGCTCCTCTCCCTGCCTATAAAACCCTCCCAAACGCCACCCTCTCCCCCCTCAGCTCCCCACTCACTACGCCGCCAGGCTGCCCCACTCACTCCCTGGCTGCTCGAGCAGCAGCTCGAGCCACTGCTCCCTCCACCTGACGCCATCGCCATCGTGGTCACCGTGAAGGTGACGAGGAGGAGCCGTCGACGACGCCACTCCCCTGCCGCTCCCCTCTTCCCTTCATCGCCAGCACCACCTCCTGCCACTCCTAACCCTCTCCGTTGCCCTCTGCCCTGCAGATCTGCAGCGGGGCGGCGACGACGACGACGCACCGGCGACGCCCGTGACGCAGACGCCGCCAAGCAAGGCGACGCCTACGTGTCCGAGCACCGCCAGGACGCCCACGAGCTGCACATCCACGCCACCAAGCCACCTACGCCGAGCCACACCACCGCAGGCCACCGGTAAGCCCCTGGCCGCTCTTTTTCCCTCTGCACCGGCGAGCGCCTCGCTGCGTCGTGGACATGATGGCTCCTGGCCGGCGGATCCAGATCCAGCGGCTGCATGGGCCATGCAGCCACGCTGGCCATGGACGGCCTGGCCCGCCACGGGCCCCGGCCCTTTTTCTTTTTCCTTTTTCTTTTTCTCCTTTTTTCTCCGACCACCGGAGAGCCCCACTGGGCCAGCCCATCTCGGCAACACCCGCACGGCCCAAAACGTTCCCGCCCTTTTATTTGTTTGAAATTTGTTAAACAGAAATTAAAAATGGAAATCTGCCAGTGTACTGTTTTGTAAATAAAAATAGTTTGGTAGCTCCAATTGATGTGATTCGAGTTGCATTAGAACCAGCTTGACAATATCTTTCAGTTGCCACCGACCTTGTATTTTTAGGATTTTTATACGATTTTTAATAAATAAAACTTGATCACTGTTTCTGGTTAGTATTTGGAGTCTCAAAAATTGAAAAATAAATATTTTTGAATGATTCCAATTGTGTTGATCTTCTTTAGTTACTGTGCATCTAGGAAAAATACCAGTAGACTCTGTTCTTGGTATTTTGTCTCTGGTTATGAATGTATGTGTGTCACATGCAATGATAGGATTAGAGTTTGATGGTTTTAATTAAACCTTGACACTTTACTTTTATCAAAATGGCCAAACCATGTTTTGTTACTGCCAAACAACCCCCCTGCATATTTTCATCTTTCATTTATTTACTCTTGGTTCTTGAGTTATATATTGATTGTATGCATCGTTTATTCTTGCGACGCTAGATACGAACGAGGGAGAAGTTGAAGGGGAGGACTTTGGAGAAGGATTTGAGGAAGACCAGGGACAAGCCAACCAAGGCAAGCCATCTTTGATCTCTGTTTGATGTCTAGTTGGATGTCATTTGTTGATGTCCAAAGCATCTTGTTTCTATATGTGCTGCTCTCTCTATGTATGATGTCTATGTATGGTTGTAAGTGGGGTACTCCCAAGTGGAGCCACTCCACCTTTGTCTTGTGTTGGAGGGATGCATGGTATCATGGCCGTGCTACTCCATTTGGTTTACTTGTATGCTCAACATGAGCATGTCTCTCTCCAAGATAGAAGCTTACACCACACCCACCATTTTGTGAGACTAGAGGTATCAAAGTCATGAATCTTGGTGTAATTCTCAACTTGAGAGAAGTATGCCATGTACCCTATTGGAGAGTTGGTTGGATAGTGCTTCTCCACTATCCAAATTGTATAGATAGTACCACAAATCTGAGATCTTATTCCTTCTTGTGAGTCATCATATATGCTTACCTTAAGCAAATATGATCCATCCATTACCCCTTTGTTTTATATACCTACTATGGCAAGATGACTCTCATCTCGGCCATAGTGCAATTTTAGTTCCACTCATGAAACTATAGGTTGGGAACCCCTCAAGGTCTACCTTGTTGTAAATGTTTATGAAAACCTTGGGTGAGTTAACCCAAGTGTATGGTTTAAGAAAGCAAAGGATCTTGATAAAGATGTTTGGAAAAGTGGTGTATGGTTGTTTGTGGGCAAATAATAAAGGTGTGGGAAAAATGTTTTTCCAAAGGAGCACTGCGTATAAGTGTTTGCCGCTCCAACTTTTATTCGCGCAACCACATTATCCAAAGCGGGTACGGGCTTAGTCCGTAGTCTGTTGAAGTTGGCATGGGCACCCTTCAGAACTTTCTAGGGAGGGTCACGACGACCTCCGACGCCGGGTTGCGCTCTGGAGGAGGCAATACACTGTAGTTGCCTATAGCCGGACGATTACTGAGGGTCTTCTGTCATGGTGCCGGAGATACGCTCAAAAGGAGGTATGCTGCCGGGGTGCCGGGAAGGGGTAAGCCCGCAGGGAAGGACTCGTGACAATGGAGACGGGCGAAATACTATGACTGGTTATCCGAGACTCGCATACTTTCGTATGACGATCCGGGGATGGTCCCGGCGGATTTATCAGTTCCTGTGGGGAAAGTGCGCAAACTCTGCAGAGTCAAATCTATTCGAATAGCCGCGTCCGCGGTCATGGACAAGTTGATATGGCCATACTTAACCTGGGCTTGAGTTTTGTTTTGACAAATGCTTTGCAAAGGAAGTGTTGTGTTTATGTGTACCAATATGGTACAGAAAAAGGGCGTGTGTTGACCATATGGAGATGGTCGTGGAAAAACCGAGACCAAGTGGGGAACTCTTTCCTAGTGTTTCATGAAGGGGAACTCTTCTTCAATAAAGATGTAGAGATGTCATAGATATCTTTTGAAGTATCTTCTTCAATAAAGATATAGATATGTCATAGGATTCCTCTAGCATGTCCATCAAATGAGGTGGCGGTATCCTAACTCTTCTTCAATAAAGATATAGATATGTCATAGGATTCCTCTAGCATGTCCATCAAATGAGGAGGCGGTATGCTAACTCTTCTTCAATAAAGATATAGATATGCCATAGGACTTCCTTAGCGTCCCCATCAATTGAGATGGCGGTATGCTACCTTTCCTCTTGTTAGGATATCTAGATGACCTTGAAGCACCATAGTGTCCGCATCACTTGGGATGCCGGCATGATATATCCACAAGAGAAACTGATCCTCTTATGCATGCTATATCCACAAGAGAAACTGATCCTCTTATGCATGCTATATCCACAAGAGAAACTGTTCTCTCCCTCTTGTCCTCTATAGCTAGATTTGTATTCACCTTCTTGATGGTTTGCGAGTACAATTCCAAATGTACTCACGGCTTTGTCCCTGGATATTAACTTGGCCAGACTATGAGGAGGACTACGAAGACGATGGAGGATACCAGGACGACTTTGCGACCTAGGACGATCTCCAAGTCAGCCGCCTATAGGTCTAAGGCATGACTTGGGCCCGGCGACGTTGACGTGTATCCGCTGCTATGTTTGTGAACTTGACCATTGTGGCATTTATGTAAGACTGGGTCATGTGACCCCGATGTTGTAAGACTTATTTATTCGGTACTGTAATGGATGATGTAATCTGGATATTCAGTTCGGTTATGTGCTCATGGTGCACTGATCATGGGATCGTGAGTTGAATGCATAACATGGTATTTCGGACAGCTAGTCCGGGGTCCCCACACCGGCAAGTGGTGCGGCTGCAGGCCGAAGAAATCCAGGAACCGCTGATAACCCACAAGTATAGGGGATCGCAACAGTCTTCGCGGGAAGTAAAACCCAATTTATTGATTCGACACAAGGGGAGACAAAGAATACTTGAAAGCCTTAACAGCAGAGTTGTCAATTCAGCTGCACCTGGAAACAGACTTGCTCGCAAGAGTTTATCAGTAGTAACAGTTTATAGCAGTAGCAGTAGTGAAATAACAACATCTGAGTAACATAGACAGCAGTAGTGATTATAGTAAACAGCAGGATTAAAATACTGTAGGCACAGAGATGGATGACGGGCGTTGCATGGATGAGAGAAACTCATGTAACAATTAAAGCAGGGCACTTTCAGATAATAATAAAACGGTGTCCAAGTACAAAGCAATCCATAGGCATGTGTTCCGTATATAGTCGTACGTGCTCGCAATGAGAAACTTGCACAACATCTTTTGTCCTACCAGCCGGTGGCAGCCGGGCCTCTAGGGAATCTACTGGATATTAAGGTACTCCTTTTAATAGAGTACCGGAGCAAAGCATTAACACTCCGTGAACACATGTGATCCTCACATCACTGCCATCCCCTCCGGTTGTCCCGATTTCTGTCACTTCGGGGCCTTTGGTTCCGGACAGCGACATGTGTATACAACTTGCAGGTAAGATCATAAAACAATGCATATCATGATGAAATAATAACATGTTCAGATCTGAGATCATGGCACTCGGGCCCTAGTGACAAGCATTAAGCATAACAAGTTGCAACAATATCATCAAAGTACCAATTACGGACACTAGGCACTATGCCCTAACAATCTTATGCTATTACATGACCAATCTCATCCAATCCCTACCATCCCCTTCAGCCTACAGCGGGGGAATTACTCACACATGGATGGGGGAAGCATTGCTGGTCGATGGAGAGGCGTCGGTGGTGATGATGACGATGATCTCCTCCAATTCCCCGTCCCGGCGGAGTGCCAGAACGGAGTTTCTGGTCCCGAGACGAAGTTTCGCGACGGTGGCGGCGTACTGGGAGGTTTCTGGCGACTTTGACTTCGTGTCTCGGGTTTTTAGATCGAAACCTTTAAGTAGTCCAGAGGAGGGCGTCGGAGGCCAGCCGAGGGGGCCACACACTAGGGCGGCGCGCCCCCCTCCTGGGCCGCGCCAGCCTAGTGTGTGGGGCCCTCGGGCCTCCACCTGGCTTGCCCTTCTGGCTCCCTGAGTCTTCTGGTAAAATAGGCCCTTTGGTATAAATTCCGAGGATTTTCCCGAAAGTTGAATTTCTGCACAAAAACAAGACACCAGAGCAATTCTGCTGAAAACAGCGTTAGTCCATGTTAGTTGTATCCAAAATACACAAATTAGAGGCAAAACAATAGCAAAAGTGTTCGGGAAAGTAGATACGTTTTGGACGTATCAACTCCCCCCAAGCTTAGCTTATTGCTTGTCCTCAAGCAATTCAGTTAACAACTGAGTGCGATAAAAGAACTTTCACGAACACATTTGCTCATATGATGTAAATATAATCATGATATGGCTAACACTTAGGCAGTTCATAATAAGATACATGCAAATAAGATCATCTAATACCTATGTCAATCATGGAAAGGTACCAACAATTAATAATAAGCATCATGAATCATGTCTATAAGCAGGATTGCAATGTTCATAAAAGAGTATGATAAAGTGGTATCTCGCTTGCCCATATTTGATCAGCAAAACATAAATGCTCAGGCACCTTTGAAGTTCATAGAAAGACTAGAAATAGAGATTGTCAAAGATAAAAGCATCAAAGTTATACCACAATCAATCATATTTTGAGACAAGCATATTATACTAAGAACGACAGTTGTGCTCTCAAGAAAGTGCTCAAAGAAAGGATGGAGACACAACATAAAAGTAAAAGATTGACCCTTCGCATAGGGAAGCAGGGATTAACATGCGCTAGAGCTTTTCATTTTTAAAACAGGAGTAAAATTATTTTGAGAGGTGTTTGTTGTTGTCAACGAATTGTAATGGGTACACCAACTACCTTGCCAACCAGACTTTCAAGAGCGGCTCCCATGAAGGACGTTATCTCTACCAGTAAGGTAGATCATCCCTCTTCTCTTTTGTTTACACACGTATTTTAGTTCTATTATGGGTGACACTCCCCCCAACCTTTGCTTACACAAGCCATGGCTAACCGAATCCTCGGGTGCCTTCCATCAATCTCATACCATGGAGGAGTGTCTATTTGCAAAATTAAGTTGCTTACTGATGAATCAGAGCAAAACATGTGAAGAGAATTATTAATTAAGTTTGATTAATCGGGGCTGGGAACCCCGTTGCCAGCTCTTTTTACAAAATTATTGGATAAGCGGATGTGCCACTAGTCCATTATGAAAGTCTGTCAAAAGTAAATGACAAGGTTGAAAGATAAACACCACATACTTCCTCATGAGCTATGAAACATTAACACAAATTGAGAATCATTTTGAAGGTTTAAAGGTAGCGCATGAGAATTTACTTGGAATGGTTTGAAATGCCATGCATAGGTATTTATGGTGGACACTTTGGAACAACTTGGTTTTCAGGGGTTTGGAAGCACGAGCAGTGTTCCCGCTCAGTACAAGTGAAAGCTAGCAATAGACTGGGGAGCGACAAATCAAGAGAGCAGTCACTGTCATAATCATGCTTGCGGCAAAATAAATTAACGGAGGCATAAAAGTGATACAAGAACTCTGAAGCAAAGTAAATCATAGCGGCTTAATTGACTTTTGTTCAGTCATATGCATGCGTGAGCATGTGCCAGGTCGATTCAAATGAATTATTCAGAGGAGGATACCACAATGTCATACCTATTTATGAATAAAACAATGCAAGCAAACATCCATGACATGCTACTCATATTAATAAATTGGAGCTAAACATGAGAGATCATGAACTACTAGACTTTCTTAAATGACATATACCTCACATGAACCAACTAAGCATGCTCACATGGATGAGTATATGTACAAAAATGAAAACAAATAGAGTTCATACCAGCCTCTCACCACAATCGAATTGTCGTAGATCGTCATTATTGCCTTTCACTTGTGTAGCTTGGATAATATGAAATGAAAACCACGCTCCAGCCACCGAAGACCATTGAACTCATAGTGAACTTTACAAACCAAATAAGAACAGCAAATATTTTTGGTGTTTTCAAATTGGAAACAAGAACAAAGGGAAACAAGCAAACAAAGCAAAATCTTTTTGGATTTTCTTATAGCAAACCAACGATAGCAAATAAAGCAAAATAAATGCAAGAAACCAAAACAAGCAAATGATGAAGAGAAACAACAGAAATATTTTTGGTCTTTTTGTGTTTTAGGAAAGAAACAAAGCAAAAACAAGAAAAGGAAAACTAGAAAAGTCACATAAACACAAAGCAGCAGGAATTCGTCAAACTTGACAGCAGTACAGTAATCGATTTTTAAGAAATTCTTCCACTGCTCAAATCGAAAAGTGTTCAACTAATGAAAGTTAGATAACAACCTGGGGAACATGCACAAAAATTGGCTTCGCAAAATAACGTACTGGCTATTTTTGAGAATGTTTTTGGTAACAGTCCAGAATCTGTTTTCAGGCAGCACTTCCCCAAATACCATCTCCCTCTCATTAGAAAACCACTCAAAGAAACTAAACAAGTATATACAAGTATCCAGCAACCATAATATGCAAAGAATGAGTGATGCCGGTATACCTCCCCCCAAGCTTAGGCTTTTGGCCCAAGTGGAGTTCAACCCCAGCGAGGGTCGCTGTTCCACGCCGGTGGATCATACATGGCGTAATCATAGTGAGGTCCCGATGCAGAAGAAAAGCGTGGAGGCTCCACATGCCCAAAATGTTGATGCGAAGAAATTGCTGCACCAGACGACGAGTCGAGGTGTTCCTCGGCCTCCTCCGTGTTGTCTCTTGCATGATGGCCTCCTCCCTCTATGTATGCATTCAGTGCACCTTCCGTGACTGACCAATCCTTCCTGGAATCAAGGTTAAATAGAACAGGTGCAGGCAATCTTACTAGTTTTTCAGTTTTCTTAGTTGTTCTCCAAGTCTTCTTGTAAAATGTTATCTTGTAAGACAGGTTTCCCAAATTAGATGAATCAGAAACAAATTCATGTTTAATCATGGAGACTATGTCAAGTTTTTCTATGGGAAGTTGAATATCAAGATGGTGAGGTTCTACACCATGCATAGTTAATAAACGAGAGGCAATGAGACCTCCACAAATTCCGCCCTTCTCACGGTTAGTAGCAAGTCTATAAGCTATCAATGCACCCAAATTATAAGCCTTATTACTTTGCAATGCAGCAGCTAGAAAAGCTAAATCCTGGATAGATAATTTACTTGCATACTTTCTAGCAAGAACGCACTTAGTAATGAAATAAGCAAAGTAGCGTATAGCTGGGAGTTGAATGCTACTGATTTTACCACCATCCTCTGAGAAGCTCCTTCCATGACAAATCATCTCGAAGAGGTTTAAGAGCTCTCGCGGCGATCCCCTTATCTTCTCGCATGATCCCCATTGTGGTACTCTAATTGCTGTACAAAAATCATTGAATGGCAAGTTGACAGTTTTATTATAAATTTTGTACTGAACCATGGGGTTAGATTGTGACCAATTGAACTTAAAATCATGCACAACAGACATAGTCAATTTTGCATATTCGCATGGCTCTCCGTCAACAAAATCATTCAACCCTGCACGAGAAATTAGATTCTGAACATCTCCCAAGATTCCTGCACTTCTCATGAAATCTGTGCACGGGTAGTAAGAGGGGTATACTCCCTCTTCGCGGTTAACTCTCATGACTTGTTGCACCTCCAATTCTTGTTGGTTTAGTTGATGTCTATTCCACTCCATTTTCTGAAATTTTTCAACAAACAATATAAAATTTGATTTGGTGACATATAATTGAGGGGAACTACTATAGGAACTTGCTAGAGTACTAATCATGCATCAAAACTAGTTTCTACAACTTAGAACAAGCATGCAAGCTCACTAAACATGTTACCTACAGCAGAAAAATATTCAAGATATACTCAACCAAACAAAATTCTACTTGGATAATCGGAGGAGTCACATACCGGAGAGCAAATGTGCCAAATTTCAGACATAAATCTGGGCTGAGCAAAGAGATCGAGAAATCTTGAGCTCTTGAGCAGAAACACGAGTGAGAGAAAGCTGGTGCTGGTTTTTTCGGGAGAGAGAAGAGTGTGGGAGGAAGAGATGAAGAAGTGGGGCAAGGGGGAGCCCACACACCAGGGTGGCGTGCCCCCCCTTCCAGGCCGCGCCGGCCTGTGGGGTGCCACCCTGGGGTGCCCCACTGGTCATCCCCAGGTGCTCCCAGGTGCGTCTTCGATAAATAGGACCAACAGTATAAGTTTTTGTGAATTTTTGAAAACTTTGAAAAATGCACATTTCTGGGTATTAAGTTTATTATTACTGGACAGGAAAAGATTTTGAAATTTCTATACAACTAAGGAACTTTGCAAATCAAAAGTGCTACAGCAAGTAAAACAAGTGGAGGAAGAAAGAGATGTTGTTTACCTCCTCTATGCATATAAAAGGTATTTGTTAACAAGGTTGATCAAGTCTTGCCACCAAATAAATTTTACATAGCATAAGAAGAAATAAACCTCAAATCAATCATGTTACCTTGAATTGTATTGATATGGATCCAATCATAAGATTTTGATATCCTTCTTTAGGCTCATATATAGGACAATCAATAGTTCCCACTTTGATAGTTCTCACATTAGAAATGGTATTAACTCCACATACTTTATCAATCCTCTTGGGGAAATAGACGGTATGCTCCTTATCATCAACATTGAAAGTAACTTTTCCTTTATTACAATCAATAACAGCCCCTGCGGTGTTAAGAAAAGGGCTCCCAAGAATAATAGACATATTATCATCTTCAGGCATTTCCAACACAACAAAATCAGTTAATTTCAAGCAGTTATTAGTAACTTGAACAGGAACATCCTCACATATACCAACAGGAATAGCAGTAGATTTATCAGCCATTTGCAAAGATATATCAGTAGGTATCAACTTGTCTAAATAAAGTCTCTTATAAAGATAAAAGGGATTTCTATTTTCGTGCCCCCGCTTCGTTAGTTGTACTCAGTTTTCCCCAGCCCCTTAGTTTTTCCTCAGTTTTCCCCAAGCCTATGTCTGAAACCCGCAGAAGGAGCTCAGACGGAAGGAATCCGTCTATTTGGACGTTCTGTGCTGACGTGTTGTGCCGCGAAGTCTGTGGGGCCGCGTCGTGTGGGGCCGCGTCGCGTGGGGCTGGTAGAAAGGGACCGCGTGGGACATGATGAGAAGCGTTTGGTTGCACGTGAGCAGGAGCTGGGTTTTGTCTCTCTCGGCCCAAATTGGCATTTTTAAGAGCACCTTTTCCCCTCTTTCTCTCTCTATCTTTTTCACCAAATTAGTATCAAATCTAGAGAAGCTTCTATTTCTATCTTTCTTCAATATGGCAGCAAATCTAGTAGCAAATCTCTGGGGTTATTTATGCCTTTTGGCCCTCGTTTTTTGCCCAATATGGCAGCAAATCTAGAAGCTAGTATATGATAAATTCACAACAGCATAATCAGAAAACTAAGTATAATACATAAACTGCATACAGCAGCCAAAAGCAGCCAATAACATTGTTAATGTTCACGACAAACTAAGCTGAAAAATATACAAGACGCACGCAATGTATGGACAACAAGAAGATTAGGATACCCCAGGATGAATGAATTTGTTCTTCAATCCTCCTCATATATTTCTTCGTCGCTCCATTCGTGCACTACCCCAAGGAAATATTGGTTGAACTCGTTCCGTCTGCAGTGTGCGGCCAATACATCCTCTAGACGGTATGGCCTGTGTTCATTTTTCATACCGTAGTTTCCTATTCTATCCACACGTAGTGGCCACTCATCCCATGCCTTTGTATCATGAGAGTACTCTCTGATATAACCCAAATCCGTGTAGTAGATGCAGCCAGGTCGAAGTGTCGGGTGCACTCTAGTGTCGACGGAGATACACCGGATATAATTCACGAAGAGGGCATTACTGCCAATGTTACTGACCGGATGGAGAGAGCGGCTCTGAGTGTCCACACGGTACACCAATGGTTTGCCCGCCAAAGCCTCCCTGACCAACAACACAAGCAGCAGATCACCATCCGACTTCACAAGGTAGAACTTCTGACGTCCAAGTTCTGGAAATGAAATTAGTGTCTCCATCTTGACAGTGCTCGTGCGCTGCTGCAACTGTACATTGGTGCACACTATTCTTCTGGACTCAAAATTGTCCGCAGCTATTGCGTACAGTTCACCATTGAATGGGGTAATGCAACGCAGACAATGGTTCTCGATCGAAAATCTTTCTTCTCCCCAATCTTCATCTATATCCTTAGTTGGAGTGCTCTCATCGACCCAACCAATTTCCGGCGGGAATTGTGCGGCAACGAAGACCATAGTCGGGGATTTGATTACAGCGACTGAATTCAGAAAAACAGATGGCATCTGCGCCTCAAACATAGTGTTCGATGCCTTTGTGAGTGGGTTCAGAAGCCGTATCTTGTGCGGCGGGTTCTTCTGGGCAAGCACGATGACGCCACAACAAAAGCCGACGAAGTAGTATCTAAAATATATAGATGAAGATAATTTTCAGCACTAAGATGTTTAAGATTGAAAATAGGAAGGTAGATATGGAGGAATTTGAACCTTGTATGAACTTCCGATAGATCTATAGTGACGGAGCGTGATGTGCCGAGTTGGAGGAAGGTGAACTCAGCGACGCGTGGAAGGGCGTGGTCTAGCATGATCCACTCGTCCAGGTGCACGTCGGGCTCAGGCAAACCTGAGCGCCAATTTCTACAGACTTGCCTCATAGCAGAGTAGGTGTCGGCGTACTCCTCGTTCGCCAGTAAGCATTCGCCGATCTTGTGAAGTGGTCCATCAGCCAAGAGAGAGGCCCAGTTCACGGAGGCGCCGCGCTTGGATGCGCCGCCCTCGGCGGCGACGCGCTCGGCGGCGACGGGCTCGGCGGCGACGGACTCGGCGGCGACGGGCACGGAGGCGACGGGTTCGGAGGCGACGGCCGCCGGCGCATTCTTCTTCTCCATCGCCGGCAGGGTAGCGTGTGTAGGGCGGTTGGGGTTTTTCCGATTTGGAGAAGTTGATGGGACGTGAGAGGGGTGGTTTCGTGCGTGAGCGAGAATGAGACGACTGTGTGCAGAGGGAGGGAAGGAGGGGCTTACGCGTCCTAAATGCGACCCGCGTCCTACGCGTCCACTATTTGCACGTCTGCACCGCGACACGCGTCAACAATGGCACGTCTTCCACGTCTGCACCGCAACACGCGTCCTCGGGTCTAACCCTGGAAATTTAGATATACTCAGGTATACCCTCGAGTCATATACTAGCATTTTTTGTGTGCTCAGTTTTCCCCTTGGGTGCTAATACTGGCTAGTGCAATATACTCAGTTTTACCCTCAAGTGGCTGGTCAACAGAGAGTCAACAAATGTGATTAACCAGTTAAATGAGTTATTTAATGTGCAAAAAATTCCGAAAAAGAGTGGCACTTACTCATGGAGTCTTTACCACAAGTTGCCACTTCTCAAATCATAGATAAATCATAGATAAATCAAGTTTTACCACAAATTGCCACTTCTCAAATCACCTAGTAGCTATGAAGGTGCATGGTTTTCCACAATAAGCCCTACCCAAAACAGCTTTTCCCAAAACATACTTTGTCTGAATGAGGCCATAATTTTCACACTCATGTATATTTGTACTGCAAATAGTTTGAGGTAGGCCAAGATGGGTTTCATTGTACAAAACATGCATTTTTCATTTTTTAAATCTCATATTTGAATACCTTAGTCGGTTTACTACTCACTTGCCTTTGGTTTGTTGATACTACTCAGTTTTGCCCTCTCCCTTCACAAACTCTCACAGACGCCCAACATTGCCCTGATTGGTCTAGCCCGTGTCACGCGGATCGTGCCCGCCGACCGTTAATCGTATGATCTAACGGGCAGGATAACCCCTATCTCTCTCTCTGGTCGGGGCCACCACCCTCTCTCTCTCTGTCGTCGGTTAGCTTCACGCAAAGTTTGGTTTTCTGCATTATTTTTCACGAGCTAAATTATAAACTCTTTTTAGGCATTACGTTTCACGCAAAAAAATGATAAACCATCACCGATTTGTTGTAGCCATTACTTTTCACGCAAAAAAATGATACACCATCACCGATTTGTTGTAGCCATTACTTTTCACGCAAAAAACGACAAACCATCACCGATTTTGTTGTAGCCATTACTTTTCACGCAAAATGATACACCATCACCCATTTCTTGTAGCCATTACTTTTCACGCAAAAAAAGATAAACCATCACTGATTTTGTTGTAGACATTACTTTTCACGCAAAAAATGATACACCATCACCCATTTCTTGTAGCCATTACTTTTCACGCAAAAAAACGATAAACCATCACCGATTTTGTTGTAGCCATTACTTTTCACGCAAAAAATGATACACCATCACCCATTTCTTGTAGCCATTACTTTTCACGCAAAAAACGATAAACCATCACCGATTTTGTTGTAGCCATTACTTTTCACGCGAAAAATGATACACCATCACCCATTTCTTGTAGCCATTACTTTTCACGCAAAAAATGATAAACCATCAACGATTTGTTGTAGCCATTACGGTAAATGATAAACTATCACGAATTACCATTTCTTTTAGGCATTACTTTTCACGGTAAAATGATAAACTATATCACGAAGTTCCATTTCCGTCAAGATAGTCCGCATTACTTTTTTGTTGAGATATATACCCCCACAACGGTCGTCTCCTCCTTAATTTATTGTGTAAACCCCCACAACGGTCATCTCCTCCTTAATTTATTGTGTAAACCCCCACCAACGTTCACCTCCTCCTTATTTTATTGTGTAAACCCCTACAACGGTCATCTCCTCCTTAATTTATTGTGTAAACCCCTACAACAGTCATCTCTCCCTTATAAACACCCACACGGCCATCCCTTGTGTCAATAGGTTCTGCCTCTCTCTTCTTCGTTCACATACACTTGATCCATTGCCATGGCTTCCACGTCTCGGACGCGGACCGGAAGGGGACGGGGAAGGGGAAGGGGAAGGGGAAGTGGATCATCATCATTGCCACCACCACCGTCAACACTGCCATTGATCATAGAGGAGTTCTTCATCGTCGTCTATGAAGACCCTTTGGTCAAGAAGGTACGTACGCGTTCCCACATATTGTTGGAGATATGCCCAAGATGCAATAATAAATAGTTATTATATATCTTTGTGTTTATGATAATGTTTACATACCATGCTATAATTGTATTAACCAAAACATTGATACATGTGTGTTATGTGAACAAACAAGGAGTCCCTAGTAAGCCTCTTGTATAACTAGCTTGTTGATTAATAGATGATCATGGTTTCGTGATCATGAACATTGGATGTTATTAATAACAAGGTTATGTCATTGTATGAATGATGTAATGGACACACCCAATTAAGCGTAGCATAAGATCACGTCATTAAGTTATTTGCTATAAGCTTTCGATACATAGTTACCTAGTCCTTATGACCATGAGATCATATAAATCACTTATACCGGAAAGGTACTTTGATTACATCAAACGCCACTGCGTAAATGGGTGGTTATAAAGGTGGGATTAAGTATCCGGAAAGTATGAGTTGAGGCATATGGATCAACAGTGGGATTTGTCCATCCCGATGACGGATAGATATACTCTGGGCCCTCTCGGTGGAATGTCGTCTAATAGCTTGCAAGCATATGAATGGTTCATAAGAGACCACATACCACGGTACGAGTAAAGAGTACTTGTCAGGAGACGAGGTTGAACAAGGTATAGAGTGATACCTATGATCAAACCTCGGACAAGTAAAATATCGCGTGACAAAGGGAATTGGTATCGTATGTGAATGGTTCATTCGATCACTAAATCATCGTTGAATATGTGGGAGCCATTATGGATCTCCAGATCCCGCTATTGGTTATTGGTCGGAGAGAAGTCTCAACCATGTCTACATAGTTCGCGAACCGTAGGGTGACACACTTAAGGTTTGATGTCGTTTAAGTAGATATGGAATATGGAATGGAGTTTGAAGTTTTGTTCGGAGTCTCGGATGGGATCCAGGACATAACGAGGAGTTCCGGAATGGTCCGGAGAATAAGATTCATATATAGTAAGTCACTTTCCAAGTTTGGAAAAGATCCGGTGAATTTGTGGAAGGTGGTTTCTAGAATTATCCGGAATAAATCACTATGGAAGGAGGAGTCCCGGAGGGACTCCACAAACCCTAACCATCCAACCAAGTGGGAGAGTGGAGTCCATGGTGGACTCCACCTCCCTGGCCGGCCAAGAAAAGAGGGAAGGGGAGAGTCCCTGTCCCTCTAGGTTTCGTCCATAAGACAGTTTTTCTGTTGGGGTCTTATTCGAAGACTTTGGGCAAACCCTTGGGGTTCCACCTATAAAATGAGGAGGAGAGGGAGGGGGAAGCCCATGGCTTGCCGCACCACCCCTGCCCCCTTGAGGCCGGCGCCCATGGCACCCCCTCTCCCCAAACCCTAGCACCCCTCTGTCAACACCCGGATTTTTAAGTCCGAATGCCTATTATGTCATACATCGCAATCCCAGGAATATTGTTGTTGCGAGGCATAATAGTTAAGTATCACAGTCATCATTCATTACAAACCATAAGTCTTACAAATTGGAATCACATGATCCATATTACACGAATAGTTGATCTATCGATCAATGAACAAACACAAGTTCATAGTTCAACATAGCGGAAGCGTAAGATACAAGGACTCTCTAGTCCACAGGCCAACGCTTGACGTCGGAAGGCGCTTAGTTGTCGTAGGCGTCCTGCTGGTCATCTCCTTGGTCGTCTTCATACTCTGGCCATTTGAATAGCCAGGGACAAAGCCGTGAGTACATTGAGTACTCGCAAACTAATACTAATGTAAGTGCTAGACATTCTAGTATGGTTTGCTAAGCTCTAGTTTATTTGCATAAAGCTAGTTTTAGTTCACAAAGTTTGAGAAAAGCTTATTCAAGTGCTAACTAACTCAAGTGGGAACATTAGTGTCATTCCCACCATTCAAGTGGTGATTTCAATTCAATTCACCACAAGTCATTTCACCATCATCCTTTTCAACATCATTTTCAAAGATATGACATCGGAAACTGTATGGCCTTTCCAACCGTCCGTAACCGTGGACGCGGCTATTCGAATAGGTTTACACTCTGCAGAGGTTGCACACTTGTGCCACAACATTTGATTTCATCCGTCGGGATTACCCGAATCATCGTAACACAGCACGCGGATCATCAACCATAACCTTTCACTTACAAATCCTAGTATGAGCACCTCTCCCCATGAGCTTGGCCTCCCGGTGAAGACCAATCGTCAACTCCGGGAACTGCACAGGCTTGGCCGTACAATTCACCTCAATTTCACATCATTTCTCAACAACGGAGGCAGCCTCAAGCGTAACCCCTATGACGTGTGTTCAGAGGGAACCCATACTAAGACGCATAAACTTCCGCTTAAGCCCTACCCATAATCAGGTATTGTGGGGGTACTTAAGAATTGGAAAGGTATCGCATTCAAACCAACATCATTGTTTATCAAAAATCACCATCTTCTCTTGTTCATATTCACCTTCAAAAATCATTCAATGGAATGCATCTTCATTCCAAGGTTTCCAAAATCACTTCAAAATTCACATTGTTCCCATCTAGAGTAGTCAAGTTTTAATTCATTAGCACTAGCTCTATTCATGAGGGGTGCTAACTTGCTTTGCTTGGAGAAGACTAACTCACTACTCTAGTAATCAACTTGTACTTTGACCAAAGTTAACTATAAAAGTACTCATTTAGAAAACAAGTAACAACTTGTAAAGTAAAAACTTGGGATGGGTTCATATAAGAAAAGATAAGAAACATGGTGCCTTGCCCCAAGGGGCTTTGCACTTTGCAAGAATATTAGCTTGCCTTGGTAGTTCTCAAACTGTTCCTCCTCCTCCTCTTGGTAGCAACCTTCTTCTTCAGCGTACTCTCCGGTGCTACCGTCTAAATTTGAATACGAGTATAATTACTCACTAATTCAATGGCTATTCCATACATCACATATAACACACAAACTATTCTATGCACACAAAATAATCTACTTAGGTGCATGGGTTGTGGGGGTTAAATAGAATTCACTTCTTTGTATTTCATATGTAAATGATAGTTTCCATAGGGTTCTTGAGAAATAATTTCCTCTCATTGAAATCTTCTTAAGATTTAATTTCCCAAACAATCATGTATGAACTCATATTGACCTAAGTCAAATGTTCATCATCATCATTTGTGAAAAGGATTTAAATGAGGTAGATCACCTCATACTATTTAAATAACCCTACATTTGATTTAAATCTCAAGTAATTCATATAAGAGAGTTTGGGACCAGGGGTCCAAACATCCCATGAATTCATGTGAGACAAGTTTAAAGGAAGTATAAGACTTCACATAATTTGTTTTAATAGTTTTGGACAATATCAACTAGTTAAACTAGTCAAATGATCCATTCATTAAACTATGGCATGATCATACAAGGTGACCACACCATTTTATTGCATAAACAATTAGTGTAAGTCAAATGTGAGCTATTAGAGTTGGAATTAACTTAATATCTATTTTGGTTGATTTTTAAGAATTATTTGAATAGGGAAAAGTCCCTGTCTTGTTATTTTTATCACATTTATTCTACAAAGAATCTGACCATGGGGCCAGCGGCATTGGTTAGATAATTTCTCTAGCTTTCCAACCATATAAAGTTCACTAAATTTGGTTTAGCCAATTTGAATCTATTGAATTTCAAAGTGGAGGCAGTATTGAAATTCATTTGCAATTTATTAAACAGGATTTGAATAAAAAGGCCGGCGGGAAAGCTAGGTGGGCTCAAAGGGTTTAAACACGGCCCAAGGCCAGCCCAGCCACGGTCCAGTGCCACGCGGGCTGCCTGACAGAGGGTCCCGCATGTCAGCGGCTTTTAAACGCCGAAGCGGTACCGATCAACGGGAGACGTTGGATTAGAAGGGGATCGGAGGGCCGTGGTTCGTCGTCGTCTCCGACGAGAACCCGACGGTGCGGCGGTGGCAGTAGGGGGTCGGAGGGCTTACGGCGGCTCCAGCAAGGTATGGCAGTGTGCGCGAGGTAGATGTGGACGACGGCGGTTCTCCTGGTACCGGCGACAGCTCCTGGATCGGCTTCAATCGACGGCGAGCTTCCGCGGCGTCCGGCGGTAGTGAGGTGGCGATTGGGTGGCTATGGCGGCGAATGTCGATGGTGGGGTGGCTCAGGCGGTCGAGTGAGAAGAGGGGAGGGTGCTGGTGTGCTCAAATCGACGAATGGAGCTCTCCTTTTATAGGCGAGTGAGTGACCGTGAGGGCTGCGGCGAGGTCGACATCGACGCGGCGATTCTGGTGAGCGGTTGGGCTAGGCGAGGATGCTGTCGGGTTCTCCTCTTCCAGGCGAAGCTAGGGGTGGCGCTGGCACGGTCGGGCGGCATTGGATGGCGTCGCATTGCGTCTGTGTCGGGCGGCGGCGTTCACGGGATCTTCTTCCTCGTCTCCGGCGGCGGCGGTCCAGGGTCTGGTCGTGAGCATGTCTGGCGTGGCTGAGGTGTCACAGCGGTGCGCTTGGTGAAGAAAGGGGGGCCAGGAGCTGCGCAGGGCGTCGAGGCGGCAGGTGGCCAGAGGGTGCCCGTGGCGCGCTCTCGTGCGACGTCCACGGCATGCTGGCCGATCCTGGGCGCGGGATCTCCGGCGAGGCTAGGGCATCTATGGCGACATGGCCGGTGCTAGGTGGTGTAGGAGTGTGCGGTGGCGACGTTTGGCAAGGTGGCCAGGGCAGAGGGAGAAGGGAGAGAGGGGGAGCTTGTCGGGGTGGCGACATGGCCGGCATGGCCATGTCCTAGCCTTTCCATGCTCTCCCCTTAGGTTTACTATGTGCCATTAAGGGTGAGAGGGGGCAGGGGAACCATTTAGAGTAGGTTGGGGTAGATTAGGGTTGAGGTAGATCACTATTTAGAATAGTGTCAAATAGTTCCCTATTTGCAATTCATCAATTTTGTCCAAATTTGATTGAATTCAAATGGTTGACAAATTTGAAAAGGGTGTGTTTGGTTTGGTTCTAAATGACCAGAGGCAAAGAGAGGTGGTGGTGGAATTTAGAAAATCAAAATATTGCAAAGTTCACTAAGTGGGAGATTGTTCCACTTAATTAAAAGTTGCAACTTTGCATGAGCCTAGCACTTGATCCAAGATGAATTTGGCATGGTGATCTTCACCAAATTTGTTCACCTTGATGTTGACTTTGAAATGGTGCAAAGAGTTAGCAAGAATTGGTTTGGGAAATATGAATGGCAAGGGCTCAAAGTGGTGATCAGACTATAAATTTCAGTTTTGACCATTATCATATGTGAGTGGGATTTGTGTTTGAAATTCATTTGAATTGTGAAACTTTGATTCCAAAAGTTGTAATAAGTGTTTAATAACATTATTCAACTAATGGTGAAGACCAAATAGGTCTAGGGTCAAAATTTATAAAAATGCCATAGGGCATATGTGGGGGTTTTTAGGGTTTTGCATTTTATGGATTTTCTTCCTTTTTGATTTATTTGGTTGGTGATCTTCATATGATCACATTAGGGTTTTAGAGCATATCAAATACAAGTAAAAGCAATCATCATGGCATATCACTCAAATGCACAAGTCCTATGCATGGTACTATATGCAAATAGAAAAGTTTTTGTTGGTTTGAAATTTTGCTTTCTGGAATTCTCTAACTTTCTTTTTATTGAAATTTGGGGTGTTACAAACCCTTCCCCCTTACAAAAGATCTCGTCCCGAGATCGAAAAGAAAGTTAGGTACTAAAGAGATCTGGGTACTCCTTCTTCATGAAGTCTTCGCGTTCCCATGTGGCTTCATCCTCGGTATGATTGCTCCATTGGATCTTCAGAAACTTGATGCTTCGGGTGCGGGTGGTTCGGTAAGCTTCTTCCAGGATGCGAATCGGCACTTCGCGGTAAGTCAGATCCTTGTTGATATCCACCGATCGGTGATCGATGTTCTTGAACACTTCGGTCTTCTCCGGGACTTCAAGGCACTTCCGGAGAAGTGAGATGTGAAACACGTCGTGCACCGCCGACATTTCTTCTGGCAACTCCAGTTGATAAGATACTTCACCTCAGTGGCTGAGGACTTTGAAAGGTCCGACATAGCGGGGTGCAAGCTTTCCTTTCAGTTGGAACCTTTGCATTTCCTTCAAGGGGGATACTTTGAGATAGACGAAGTCTCCGATCTCAAAGGTCATCTCCCGACGTCTCTTGTCGGCGTAGCTCTTCTGTCTGGATTGCGCCGTCTTGAGGTACTCGCGGATCTTGTGGACTTTCTCTTCGGCTTCACGAAGAACATCTGGGCCGAAAACTTGGCTCTCTCCAACTTCCGACCAGTTCAGGGGGGTACGGCACTTCCTTCCGTACAAGGCTTCAAAGGGGGCCATCTGTAGGCTGGCTTGGTAACTATTGTTGTAAGAGAATTCTGCGTAAGGTAGGCAGTCTTCCCACTTGGATCCGTATTCCAGTACGCATGCTCTAAGCATGTCTTCCAAGATCTCGGTTTACTCTCTCAGTCTGTCCGTCGGTCTGAGGGTGATAGGCGGTGCTGAAATTTAGGCGGGTGCCTAGTCCTTCATGCACTTTCTGCCAGAACCTTGAGGTGAACTGTGATCCTCTATCTGACACTATCGATTTGGGGGTTCCGTGCAGAGCGACTATTCTGGAGATGTAAAGTTCAGCTAACTTTGGGCCTTGATAGGTAGTTTTGACGGCGATGAAATGGGCGACTTTGGTCAATCTATCGACAACTACCCATATTGAATCATTGCCTTTGCTGGATTTGGGCAGTCCGGTGATAAAGTCCATTCCTACGGAGTCCCATTTCCATTCCGGAATCTGGAGGGGTTGTAACAGTCCGGCGGGTCGTTGATGTTCTGCCTTGACTCTCTGACAGATGTCACACTTAGCGATATAGCTACCGATCTCTCTCTTCATTCCGTGCCACCAAAATTGTTCTTTCAGGTCCTGGTACATCTTGGTACCTCCGGGGTGGATTGAATAAAGGGTGTCATGGGCTTCTTGCAGAATGACTTGTTTCAAGTTAGAGTCCGATGGTGCCTTGAGAGACGTTCTTTGTACCAAAGCACTCCGGCTTCGTCTACGGTGAATCCGGGGCTTTTCTGCGGCTATCTGTTTCTTGATTCCGTCAATGCTAGCGTTGTCTTTCTGGGCTTCCTTGATCTGACCAACCAAGGTGGGTTGCAGTTCTATGCTGGCTAGGAATCCTTCACTAACAAGTTCAAGTCTGAACTGTTCAAACTCTTGGTGCAAGCTGGGCTGTTCGGTTGCGAGCATGGAGTTCAAGCGGCACTACGATCGACTCAAAGCATCCGCTACCACATTGGCCTTGCCGGGGTGGTAGTGAATCTCCATGTCGTAATCCTTGATCAGTTCGATCCATCGGCGTTGTCTCATGTTCAACTCCTTCTGTGTGAAAATATATTTGAGGCTTTTGTGGTCGGAGTAGATCTCGCATCGATTACCCATGAGGTAATGACGCCAAACTTTCAAGGCTAAGACCACGGCTGCAAGCTCGAGGTCATGGGTTGGGTAGTTCTGTTCATGTTGCTTGAGCTGTCTTGAAAGGTAGGACACAACCTTGCCTTCTTGCATAAGCACGCATCCAAGTCCAGTCTTGGAGGCGTCGTAATATACATCAAAGGGTTTTGCGATATCTGGCATGATCAGGATTGGGGCTGTTGTCAGTCTACTTTTGAGCTGTTGAAAGCTCTCTTCGCACTTGTCGGTCCACTCAAACTTTCTGTCCTTTTTCAGCAGTTGGGTCATTGGTCGAGCGATGCTCGAAAAACCTTCTACAAATCTGCGGTAATATCCGGCTAATCCAAGAAAAGCGCGGACCTCGGTTTGTGTGGTTGGGGCTTGCCATTCCATAACAGTTTTGATCTTGGCAGGATCTACGGCGATTCCTCCTGCAGACAAGATATGTCCCAGGAATCCAACTTCTTCCAGCCAAAACTCACATTTGCTAAACTTGGCATACAACTTGTGCTGTCTAAGGGTTTCTAGGACAATCTCCAAATGCTGTTCATGTTCCTCTTCGGACTTGGAGTAGACGAGAATGTCGTCGATGAACACAACGACAAACTTGTCCAAAAAGTTCATGAAGATCTTATTCATGAGATTCATGAAATAAGAGGGGGCATTGGTCAGTCCAAACGACATGACGTTGTACTCATACAACCCATATCTAGTGGTAAAGGCAGTTTTTGGAATGTCGGTGGCTCGAATCTTCAGTTGGTGGTATCCAGTTCGAAGATCTATCTTGGAGAAAACTCGGGATCCGGTGAGTTGGTCGAACAAGTCTTCGATCTTGGGTAAGGGGTATTTGTTTTTGATGGTGACATCGTTAAGCTTACGATAGTCCGTGCATAAACGATTTGCACCATCCTTCTTGTCTACAAACAAGACGGGGGATCTCCAGGGGGATGCACTTGGTCTAATCAAACCTTTGGCTAACATGTCATCTATTTGCTTCTTCAGCTCCACAAGCTCGGTTGCGTTCATGCTGTAGGCTCTCTGGGCTATGGGTCCAGTTCCGGGGATTAACTCGATGATAAACTCGATATCCCGATCCGGGGGCATACCGGGTAGATCATCCGTAAACACATCAGGGTAACGACAAACGACCCTGATTTGATCCAGAGTTGGCTTGGATACACTTTGGTTGCAGGTGAATTTTCTGGGTAGTTTTTCAGAGACGTGCTCAACTACAATACCGGTGCTGCTAGTCATGGTTATGGCTTTCTTGGCGCAGTCTATCAATCCATTGTGCTTGGACATCCAGTCCATTCCTAGGACAACTTCCAAACCTTTGGTTCCAAGTATGATTAGATTTGCAAAGAAATCTACGTCATGGATTTTGATTGGCACATTTTTGCAAAATTTTCTGGCTTTGGTGGTTGATCCGGGGATTTGGACTATCATAACATGCTTCAAACTGAGGGGTTGAATTTTACTGGTTGATGCAAAGTCTTCGGTGACAAAGGAATGAGATGCTCCGGAATCAAACAACACTCTGGCAGGGATGTGATTGACAGAAAACATACCCAGTACAACATCTGGTGCTTCCTGGGCTTCTTCGGCGTTCATGTGGTAGAGGCGGCCGTTGCGGTTGTTGGGGTTGTTGGGGGCGAACTTCTTGCCGGCGGAGACACGGCGTTGCTGCTGGGCAGGTGCAGCGGTGTTGCCGGCGAGCTTGGCAAGACGCTTGGGACACTCGTTGGAGTAGTGCCCCACTACACCACACTCATAACAAGTGATAGTGGTCTTGTCCTGCTTGTTCGCAACGGGGACGGCATTGCTTCCGGTTCTGGGAGCGGTGTTGGTGTTGGTGGTGTTGTTGTTAGGGGCTCGGGGTGGAGCGCGGTTGTAGTAGTTGTTGTTGTAGTTGTTGTTGTAGCCTCCTGGCTTGGAGTTTCCTCCACTCCGGTTCTGATAACCGGGGCGAGAGTTCTGCATCTGGGGTTTGTTGTTTCTCGGAGTGAAACCTCCGCTTGAGCTAGGGCGAAACTTCTGGGGGTGGCTTGATCCACTCTGATTGGCCATGCGGCGCTTGCGATTCTCATTGGCTTGGTTTAACTTGCCCTCCATCTGGATGGCAGAGTCAACAAGGGCTTCGAGGTCGGCGAAGGGGATGTTGACGAGGACAGTCTGCATCTCATCATGCAGTCCGTTCAGGAATCTCTCCTTCCTCTTTTCCACGGTGTCGGTCTCATCAGGGGCATACCTTGACAAAGTAAGAAACTTGTCGCGGTATTCAACCACCGTCATGCGACCTTGTTTCAGCTCACGGAATTCATCCCTCATCTTCTTGATAAGACCCGGGGGTACATGGTACTTGCTGAACTTGAGTTTGAAATCCTCCCAAGTCATGAATTGACCTCCGTTCATGGCACGGGTGCTTGTCCTCCAAGCGCGGGCTGGTCCAGCGAGATAGTGAGTGGCGAACAGGACTTTCTCGTTGGCTTCCACTCCAGCTACCTCCAGATTGTTCTCCATAGTCTGGAGCCAATCGTCGGCGTCGAGGGGCTCCTCGGTCTTGCTAAACACCAGAGGTTTGGTGTTTTGGAAGTTCTTGAGCTTGGATCCGGGGTGGTCATGATTTCCATGGCCTTGGTTGGCGATGTTCTGCAAGGCGATGAGGTTGGCTTGGCGTTCGGCTCTTTCGGTTTCCCGGTCTGCAAGCATGGTTTGCAGAAGTTGCAGCATCGCGTCGTTGGTGCGATTCGGAGGGGCCATCTGAAGATGTAGAAGATTATGAGATAAGAGGGAACATTCTATGGTTCATTTTGGTTAAGTTTGAAAACAATTTGAAAACTTGTAATCTTTTCATGACGAACATAACATTCATTCATTCATGCAACACATAGTACAAACTACACACATACTCCAATGGTTTTAAGAACCATTCTCCTGCTACGATACAAGGGACGGGATACAACTCACACCTACTATAAGTGAACTAGTGCAACTACTCCTCATCATCGACATCAATCGGGACGTAGTCGTCGGGTCCTGCCTCCAGGAACTCGTAGTCCTCCTCCTCGGTGTTCTCGTCCTCCTCAAAGTCGTTGTCGTCGCTCAGGAAGGTGTCTCCTCCCTGAATGTCGATGCCTCCATCGTCATCCTCCAGCTGACGAATCTGATCCTCCTGGGCCTTGACAGTGGCCTCAAGTGACACGATCCGGGCGCGAAGGCGACGAATCGTAGCGTCCTTCTTGGCACGCTGCTGGCGAAGGCTCCTGCGGTCGTTGTTGAGTAGCTTGATTGCCTCACCCTGCTCGGTGATGTGAGCATGGGTCTGGTTCGCGTAAGCGCGAGTGGCGTCGAGGTCCCTCTGAGTCTGGTAGAGCATGAAGTCCAGGTGCTCAGCATGGTGCCTCAACTCCGGGTGCGGCTGCAGCTCCATGGGCACTCCCGCGGCATCACGCCTCACAAGGTGGGCGTAGCGAGAGGCGAGGATGCTCACTACGTTCTGTCCACAGAGGCACGCAAGTGCCTCCTGTAGGCCACGGGCGAGTCCGTCGAGCCAGTTGCTCTCGCGGAAGAAGAGGATCCTCTCAGAAGTGGGAGGCTCCATCTTGCCCCTCAAGTCGGCAGTGATCACCCACTGCAACTCTCCTCCGGGCGTGTCGTCCAGCCGAACCCCGTGAAACTCGGGGTGTGGGCGTCCAAGGAAGTCAGAGAGGGCGTTGAGGTCGTGCTCGAAGATCAAGCTTCCTCCGTTCCCAAGCTGGTAAAACTTGGTGTTGATGGGTTCATTCAGCGCCATCTGAAAGAGAATTGGATGAGTAAGTTAGAGAGTGCAAAGTGTGGCAAAGTTTTAAGTTGATTCAAATAAGATAGACATGATTCATCAAATTTTGGCAAAGTCTCAAAGACAAGAGTGTAGTAAATTTTCACAAATAGTTTCTTTCATTTGATTTCAAAGTTAAGATTTTCAGAACGCCCATTCTAACTAAGGTCTTCTAAGGCAAACAATGGCTCTGATACCAACTTGTCAACACCCGGATTTTTAAGTCCGAATGCCTATTATGTCATACATCGCAATCCCAGGAATATTGTTGTTGCGAGGCATAATAGTTAAGTATCACAGTCATCATTCATTACAAACAATAAGTCTTACAAATTGGAATCACATGATCCATATTACACGAATAGTTGATCTATCGATCAATGAACAAACACAAGTTCATAGTTCAACATAGCGGAAGCGTAAGATACAAGGACTCTCTAGTCCACAGGCCAACGCTTGACGTCGGAAGGCGCTTAGTTGTCGTAGGCGTCCTGCTGGTCATCTCCTTGGTCGTCTTCATACTCTGGCCATTTGAATAGCCAGGGACAAAGCCGTGAGTACATTGAGTACTCGCAAACTAATACTAATGTAAGTGCTAGACATTCTAGTATGGTTTGCTAAGCTCTAGTTTATTTGCATAAAGCTAGTTTTAGTTCACAAAGTTTGAGAAAAGCTTATTCAAGTGCTAACTAACTCAAGTGGGAACATTAGTGTCATTCCCACCATTCAAGTGGTGATTTCAATTCAATTCACCACAAGTCATTTCACCATCATCCTTTTCAACATCATTTTCAAAGATATGACATCGGAAACTGTATGGCCTTTCCAACCGTCCGTAACCGTGGACGCGGCTATTCGAATAGGTTTACACTCTGCAGAGGTTGCACACTTGTGCCACAACATTTGATTTCATCCGTCGGGATTACCCCGAATCATCGTAACACAAGACGCCGGATCATCAACCATAACCTTTCACTTACAAATCCTAGTATGAGCACCTCTCCCCATGAGCTTGGCCTCCCAGTGAAGACCAACTGTCAACCTGGGAACTGCACAGGGCTTGGCCGTACAATTCACCTCAATTTCACATCATTTCTCAACAACGGAGGCAGCCTCAAGCGTAACCCCTATGACGTGTGTTCAGAGGGAACCCATACTAAGACGCATAAACTTCCAGTTAAGCCCTACCCATAATCAGGTATTGTGGGGGTACTTAAGAATTGGAAAGGTATCGCATTCAAACCAACATCATTGTTTATCAAAAATCACCATCTTCTCTTGTTCATATTCACCTTCAAAAAATCATTCAATGGAATGCATCTTCATTCCAAGGTTTCCAAAATCACTTCAAAATTCACATTGTTCCCATCTAGAGTAGTCAAGTTTTAATTCATTAGCACTAGCTCTATTCATGAGGGGTGCTAACTTGCTTTGCTTGGAGAAGACTAACTCACTACTCTAGTAATCAACTTGTACTTTGACCAAAGTTAACTATAAAAGTACTCATTTAGAAAACAAGTAACAACTTGTAAAGTAAAAACTTGGGATGGGTTCATATAAGAAAAGATAAGAAACATGGTGCCTTGCCCCAAGGGGCTTTGCACTTTGCAAGAATATTAGCTTGCCTTGGTAGTTCTCAAACTGTTCCTCCTCCTCCTCTTGGTAGCAACCTTCTTCTTCGGCGTACTCTCCGGTGCTACCGTCTAAATTTGAATACGAGTATAATTACTCACTAATTCAATGGCTATTCCATACATCACATATAACACACAAACTATTCTATGCACACAAAATAATCTACTTAGGTGCATGGGTTGTGGGGGTTAAATAGAATTCACTTCATTGTATTTCATATGTAAATGATAGTTTCCATAGGGTTCTTGAGAAATAATTTCCTCTCATTGAAATCTTCTTAAGATTTAATTTCCCAAACAATCATGTATGAACTCATATTGACCTAAGTCAAATGTTCATCATCATCATTTGTGAAAAGGATTTAAATGAGGTAGATCACCTCATACTATTTAAATAACCCTACATTTGATTTAAATCTCAAGTAATTCATATAAGAGAGTTTGGGACCAGGGGTCCAAACATCCCATGAATTCATGTGAGACAATTTTAAAGGAAGTATAAGACTTCACATAATTTGTTTTAATAGTTTTGGACAATATCAACTAGTTAAACTAGTCAAATGATCCATTCATTAAACTATGGCATGATCATACAAGGTGACCACACCATTTTATTGCATAAACAATTAGTGTAAGTCAAATGTGAGCTATTAGAGTTGGAATTAACTTAATATCTATTTTGGTTGATTTTTAAGAATTATTTGAATAGGGAAAAGTCCCTGTCTTGTTATTTTTATCACATTTATTCTACAAAGAATCTGACCATGGGGCCAGTGGCATTGGTTAGATAATTTCTCTATCTTTCCAACCATATAAAGTTCACTAAATTTGGTTTAGCCAATTTGAATCTATTGAATTTCAAAGTGGAGGCAGTATTGAAATTCATTTGCAATTTATTAAACAGGATTTGAATAAAAAGGCCGGCGGGAAAGCTAGGTGGGCTCAAAGGGTTTAAACACGGCCCAAGGCCAGCCCAGCCACGGTCCAGTGCCGCGCGGGCTGCCTGACAGCGGGTCCCGCATGTCAGCGGCTTTTAAACGCCGAAGCGGTACCGATCAACGGGAGACGTTGGATTAGAAGGGGATCGGAGGGCCGTGGTTCGTCGTCGTCTCCGACGAGAACCCGACGGTGCGGCGGCGGTAGTAGGGGGACGGAGGGCTTACGGCGGCTCCAGCAAGGTATGGCAGTGTGCGCGAGGTAGATGTGGACGACGGCGGTTCTCCTGGTACCGGCGATAGCTCCTGGATCGGCTTCAATCGACGGCGAGCTTCCGCGGCGTCCGGCGGCAGTGAGGTGGCTATTGGGTGGCTACGGCGGCGAATGTCGATGGTGGGGTGGCTCAGGCGGTCGAGTGAGAAGAGGGGAGGGTGCTGGTGTGCTCGAATCGACGAATGGAGCTCTCCTTTTATAGGCGAGTGAGTGACCGTGAGGGCTGCGGCGAGGTCGACATCGACGCGGCGATTCCGGCGAGCGGTTGGGCTAGGCGAGGATGCTGTCGGGTTCTCCTCTTCCAGGCGAAGCTAGGGGTGGCGCTAGCACGGTCGGGCGGCATTGGATGGCGTCGCATTGCGTCTGTGTCGGGCGGCGGCGTTCACGGGATCTTCTTCCTCGTCTCCGGCGGTGGCGGTCCAGGGTCTGGTCGTGAGCATGTCTGGCGTGGCTGAGGTGTCACGGCGGTGCGCTTGGTGAAGAAAGGGGGGCCAGGAGCTGCGCAGGGCGTCGAGGCGGCAGGTGGCCAGAGGGTGCCCGTGGCGCGCTCTCGTGCGACATCCACGGCATGCTGGCCGATCCTGGGCGCGCGATCTCCGGCGAGGCTAGGGCATCTATGGCGACATGGCCGGTGCTAGGTGGTGTAGGAGTGTGCGGTGGCGACGTTTGGCAAGGTGGCCAGGGCAGAGGGAGAAGGGAGAGAGGGGGAGCTTGTCGGGGTGGCGACATGGCCGGCATGGCCATGTCCTAGCCTTTCCATGCTCTCCCCTTAGGTTTACTATGTGCCATTAAGGGTGAGAGGGGGCAGGGGAACCATTTAGAGTAGGTTGGGGTAGATTAGGGTTGAGGTAGATCACTATTTAGAATAGTGTCAAATAGTTCCCTATTTGCAATTCATCAATTTTGTCCAAATTTGATTGAATTCAAATGGTTGACAAATTTGAAAAGGGTGTGTTTGGTTTGGTTCTAAATGACCAGAGGCAAAGAGAGGTGGTGGTGGAATTTAGAAAATCAAAATATTGCAAAGTTCACTAAGTGGGAGATTGTTCCACTTAATTAAAAGTTGCAACTTTGCATGAGCCTAGCACTTGATCCAAGATGAATTTGGCATGGTGATCTTCACCAAATTTGTTCACCTTGATGTTGACTTTGAAATGGTGCAAAGAGTTAGCAAGAATCGGTTTGGGAAAAATGAATGGCAAGGGCTCAAAGTGGTGATCAGACTATAAATTTCAGTTTTGACCATTATCATATGTGAGTGGGATTTGTGTTTGAAATTCATTTGAATTGTGAAACTTTGATTCCAAAAGTTGTAATAAGTGTTTAATAACATTATTCAACTAATGGTGAAGACCAAATAGGTCTAGGGTCAAAATTTATAAAAATGCCATAGGGCATATGTGGGGGTTTTTAGGGTTTTGCATTTTATGGATTTTCTTCCTTTTTGATTTATTTGGTTGGTGATCTTCATATGATCACATTAGGGTTTTAGAGCATATCAAATACAAGTAAAAGCAATCATCATGGCATATCACTCAAATGCACAAGTCCTATGCATGGTACTATATGCAAATAGAAAAGTTCTTGTTGGTTTGAAATTTTGCTTTCTGGAATTCTCTAACTTTCTTTTTATTGAAATTTGGGGTGTTACACCCTCCTCCACTACTTCTCCCACATATGCTTAGCGAAGCTCCACCGGAAATCTCCATCGACACTGCCACCACGCCGTCGTGCTGCCGGGATTCCGAGGAGGATCTACTACTTTTGCTGCTCGCTGGAACGGGGAGAAGGACGTCGTCTTCATCAACACCGAACGTGTGACCGAGTACGGAGGTGCTGCCCGATCGTGGCACCGTGATCAAGATCTTCTACGCGCTTTTGCAAGCGGCAAGTGATCGTCTACCGCAGCAATAAGAGCCTACTCTTATAGGCTTTGGAAATCTTCAAGGGTTAGTCTCGATCATCTCCTCGTTGCTACCGTCTTCTAGATTGCATCTTGGCTTGGATTGCGTTCTCACGGTAGGAATTTTTTTGTTTTCTATGCAACGAATCCCTACAGTGGTATCAGAGCCAGGTCTATGCATAGATGGTTGCACGAGTAGAACACAATGGTTTTGTGGGCGTTGATGCTCTTGTTGTCTTTAGTTTGAGTACTTTGCATCTTTGTGGCATAGTGGGATGAAGCGGCTCGGACTAACTTTACATGACCGCGTTCATGAAACTTGTTCCTCGTTCGACATGCAACTTGTATTGCATAAGAGGCTTTGCGGGTGTCTGTCTCTCCTACTATAGTGAAGATTCAATTTACTCTTCTATTGACAACACTAGTATCACCGTTGTGGTTCATGTTCGTAGGTAGATTAGATCTTACGCGAAAACCCTAAACCACGTAAAATATGCAAACCAAATTAGAGACGTCTAAATTGTTTTTGCAGGGTTTGGTGATGTGATATGGCCATAATGTGATGATGAATATGTATGAGATGATCATTATTGTATTGTGGCAACCAGCAGGAGCCTTATGGTTGTCTTTAAATTTCATGTTGAGTAGTATTTCAAAGTAGTTGTAATAGTTGCTACATGAGGTGAACAACCAAGAAGACGGCGCCATGAACCTTGACGCTACGCCGACGATGATGGAGATCATGCCCGTTGATGATGGAGATCATGTCCGTGCTTTGGAGATGAAGATCAAAGGCGCAAAGACAAAAGGGCCATATCATATCACATATGAATTGCATGTGATGTTAATCCTTTATGCATCTTATTTTGCTTAGAACGCGACGGTAGCATTATAAGATGATCCCTCACATTAATATCAAGATAATAAAGTGTTCTCCCCTCGTATGCACCGTTGTACAGGTTAAATCGTTTGAAGCATCTCGTGATGATCGGATGTGATAGACTCAACGTTCACATACAACGGGTGTAAGCCATGTTGCACACGCGGAATACTTGGGTTTGCTTGACGAGCCTAGCATGTACAGACTTGGCCTCGGGACAACGGAAACCGAAAGGTTGAACACGAGTCATACGGATGATATGATCAACATGTTGATGTTCACCATTGAAGCTACATCATCTCACGTGATGATCGGTTTTGGTGTAGTGGATTTGGATCGTGTACCACTTAACAAACTATGAGGGATGTTGTATTAAGTGGGAGTTCATTAGTAATTAGATTAAAACATGAACTAATTATCATAAACATAGTCTGAGTAGTATTTTGAATTAATTTTGTAGTGTTGGCATCCGTTTTTCTACCATGCGCTAGTCTTGTTATTGAGATAGAAATACTGTTAAAATCTGACAAGAAACTTTACGGATTGGTACCGTATTGTTAAAGAATCAAGAATTGATTAAGTCCTATTGCAAACTTTTAGTAAACCTCACATTGTTGATTCAAAGTGCTATGGTTTCAATTAGTACCTAAAGTTATCTTATCTCCGTGAAACTTGAAGTTCAAATATGTTTGAAAAGTAAGGAGCTGAAAATTTAGTTTTCAGAATATAAATTTGGTGTGAGATATATGTGATATCTAAGACCTTATTGCAAGATGATAGAATATAAATTTGGTGAGACTACATAAACTCATAAGTTTTATGGGAATGTATGAAGGTTGAAGACGCCAGGCGTCACAATCCTCCAACTATTGGGGCACTAATAATATTCACATATCCATGAAGTTATCATCCTTAGTATGCACCGTTGCTAAGACTCGTCGTTTCGAAGCATCATGTGATGATCGGGTGTGATAGATTCTACGTGTGCATACAACGGGTGCAAGCCAGATTTGCACATGCGAATACCAAGGTTAAAACTTTACGAGCCTAGCATGTACAAACATGGTCTCGGAAAGTCGTCATGATATGATGGATAAAATTATGAGTGAAATTGTTCATCATATTACAAAGTTACTAATAGTGAAATCTGAAACACTTGTCATATGATGATCAACTTAAAGTAAGAACCTCAAGGTTATTGGTATTTGACCAACAAACCTAGAAGTTAATAATGTTAAAGTGTTTTTCTGAATAATGAGGAAAGCTAAAAGAGAAACTACAAAAGATATTTTGGCAAAAAGAAAAGAAAAGACTAGAAAGTCTAGCTCAGGTGTATATAAATGATATACATGTTATGGTTGCATTCCTAGTTAAGTCACACTATGAAATTCTTGGGTATTAGTAATATATTGGTTGGTATGAAGTGTCATACAAAACAAACGCAATACAAGAATACAATGGCCTAAGTGACTGACAAGGAATATGATAGGAATGCATGTCTGGAACAAAATAAAGTGTTATTATGTTTGACGTTAGCATTCTATCTAGCCCTTAGAATTTATAATAAAGAACTTAATAATTGTTATTTTGCTCTGGTCAAATGAAAACAATGAGTTGTTTAAATTATGACATTACTCCATGAACGATGGATAAGTTATTATAAATCTTAATGGTGAAACACACATACATAACACTGACGCTAAAATGCCATAAGGCAAATGATTTGAATTCCACTTATTTGTGGAACCGCTATTTAGGTCATGTTAGAAAGAAACGCATGAAGGAACTCCATGCAAATGGATTTTTGGAGTCATTTGATTTTTGAATCATTTGGCGCTTGCAAATCTTTTCTAAAGAGAATGACTAAAATACCGTTCATAGGCCAAGAGTTGAACGGGCAACTAACTTAGTGGGAACATATATGATGATGTATGTGGTTCACTCGGCATAGTTGTGTGCGGGAGATTCTTCTACTTCATGAAAACTTCCAACAATGAATGGAGTATATATATGTGGATATATTCGATAAGGAAGAAGTTTGAAACATTTGAATGGATTCAAATAAATTTCAGCATGAAGTGTAAATCATCGTAATAGAAAAGTCAAATATCTATGATTGGATCATCGTGGAAATATTTGAATTACGAGTTTTAGCGAACATCTAAGAGAGTTATGAAATTGTTCTACAACTCACGTTTCTTGGAGTATCATAGTGATGTTGAAGTATCCAAGAGATGTATCCAAACCTTGTTGGGTCAATGATAAGATAAAATATTAACGCCATTATATTTTTGTGGATCATGCTTTAGAGACTACCGCTTTTACACTAAATAGAGCATCATCATGATCTGTTGAAATGACACCATACAAGTTATGGCATGGGTATAAACCCTAATAGTCCTTTCTTTAAATTTTGGTCTAAGAGTTTACAACCAAAATCGGATGAATGTCTTTGTTGGTTATCCCAGAGATTTGATTGGGAATTCTTCCCAGGAGACAAAGACAAAAGTGTTTGTCAATGTTTCTTATTTCCGAGAAATTGTTTCTAGCGAAGTATTTTGAGTGGGAGGACAATAGAACTTGATAAGGTTTATGAACCTGAGTATAATGATCAGAGTAGCGCAACATCGGAATTGGTTCCGGAAGCGGCCATGACGATCATGGCTCCCATGACTACAAAGTGTTTTAGCCATGGAGATCGAAGTACATATTGAACCTTGTAGGTATGGTTTACTTTGTGATCAAATAAATGATTTGTGGACAAAGGATTGATTTTGAACAATGATAAACCAACTACAAACAAAGAAGTTATGATGGGCCCTGACTCCATTAAAATGGCTATACGCCATGAAATCCAAGATAGATAAATACTTTTTGAAAGTAAATAGATCTATAAAATTGATGGACTTGGATGAAATATCCTTGAAGAAGCTCGACTTGTCAAAAAGATGTTTACGACAAAGTTCAAAGAGTTGACTACGATAAGATTAGATCTTCCGTAGCAATGCTTATAGTCTATGTGGATTATTCTAGTAATCACTACATATTTCTTTTATGAGATATGCTAGTAGGATGGCAAAATACATTACTTATCAGAAGTATGTATTAAAGGTGTATACAAGATACAACCAAGAGTTTTGCTAGTCCATGGAATACTAGATAGGTATACGAACTTCAATTGGATGAAGTAAGTATCACGAAGTTGGAATCTTCACCAGATGAAATAGTCAAAGAGTTTTTGATTTCATCAGAGATGATGAAGAGGCTTGCATTTGCAAGAAATTAAGTGGGAGCGCCGAGACATATTTATAATATTTTATGTAGGATGACATATAGTTGGTTATAAATGATGTAATTATATACTTGATTAAAAGGTTTCATTGAGAAATTAACTTCAATGAAAGGATATGGACTGAAACAAATTTAGTGTCAAGATCTATGAAGATAGATTGAAACACATAATAAGTTTAAGTCAAAGTACATATAATGGATACTGAAGTAGTTCAATATAGAAATATTAAGAAAATGTTCTTGTCATGTGAAGGTTTAACAAGACTTGAGTGTATCTGACACTCGATGAGTAAAAACACATGAGTGATTTTAGATCATGAATAATATGTACAAAATCAGATATCTTGTGCTCTAAAAGGTTAGGAGCATATACCAGAATGATTCATGTGATGATCATTGAAAAACAGTAAGAATATTCTTGAAGTACTTAAGAAGAACCAAGAATATATATATATAGTTTTATATGAAGAAATGACAAACAAATCGCTGTAAAGTGTTGCATCGATATTTGTTTTGTCACATATAAAAATAAAATTTCAATCTCAAATTAGACTAAGTGTTGTTTAAAAGGTAGCACAATGAGATAGAAGTTGTCTATGCTAGATTTAGAAGAGTTCTAAATATTGTGACGGATTCTACAAAAGAAGGCAGAGTATGTCATTGTTTTGACAATGACAAAGGATGTTAAAATCAAGAGGTTCTTTAAGAATTTGGTATAGTTCCGACAGAGTCAGAACTTTGAAGCTATATTGTGTGTGACAATATTAGTGACATATTTCAGACCGCGGAATTAAGGTTCCACCAGAAGACCAAACATATTTAATGCCGACTCATTTGGAAATGAGTGATGCGTTGAGACGCAAATGAATTACAAAATACATACATTTCTGAGCATGTCAGATCCGTTGACTAAAACCTCTCTCATGAGCAATACATGATAAAGCACTGGAAGGCCAAGGTGTTATATCTTTACAAATGTAAACTAGATTATTGACTCTAGTGCAAGTGGGAGACTGTTGGAGATATGCCCAAGAGGCAATAATAAATAGTTATTATATATCTTTGTGTTTATGATAATGTTTACATACCATGCTATAATTGCATTAACCGAAACATTGATACATGTGTGTTATGTGAACAAACAAGGAGTCCCTAGTAAGCCTCTTGTATAACTAGCTTGTTGATTAATAGATGATCATGGTTTCGTGATCATGAACATTGGATGTTATTAATAACAAGGTTATGTCATTATATGAATGATGTAATGGACACACCCAATTAAGCGTAGCATAAGATCACATCATTAAGTTATTTGCTATAAGCTTTCGATACATAGTTACCTAGTCCTTATGACCATGAGATCATATAAATCACTTATACCGGAAAGGTACTTTGATTACATCAAACGCCACTGCGTAAATGGCTGGTTATAAAGGTGGGATTAAGTATCCGGAAAGTATGAGTTGAGGCATATGGATCAACAGTGGGATTTGTCCATCCCGATGACGGATAGATATACTCTGGGCCCTCTCGGTGGAATGTCGTCTAATAGCTTGCAAGCATATGAATGGTTCATAAGAGACCACATACCACGGTACGAGTAAAGAGTACTTGTCAGGAGACGAGGTTGAACAAGGTATAGAGTGATACCTATGATCAAACCTCGGACAAGTAAAATATCGCGTGACAAAGGGAATTGGTATCGTATGTGAATGGTTCATTCGATCACTAAATCATCGTTTAATATGTGGGAGCCATTATGGATCTCCAGATCCCGCTATTGGTTATTGGTCGGAGAGAAGTCTCAACCATGTCTACATAGTTCGCGAACCGTAGGGTGACACACTTAAGGTTTGATGTTGTTTAAGTAGATATGGAATATGGAATGGAGTTTGAAGTTTTGTTCGGAGTGATCAAGATCTTCTACGCGCTTTTGCAAGCGGCAAGTGATCGTCTACCGCAGCAATAAGAGCCTACTCTTATAGGCTTTGGAAATCTTCAAGGGTTAGTCTCGATCATCTCCTCGTTGCTACCGTCTTCTAGATTGCATCTTGGCTTGGATTGCGTTCTCGCGGTAGGAAATTTTTTGTTTTCTATGCAACAAATCCCTACACATATATGAGGCATGTGATTAATTATGGGCATGTTCTAAAAAACCTTTAATTTCAAACGATCGGTGCTCGATCTCTTTGCAGGCTCTCCCAAAAAAGTTTGCGGACTATCTTGACGGCCAGGAGCCAGGTAAGGTGTATCTGCGAGCAGCTGACTGTGGTCCTCGTCTCTTGACCGTGGAGGTCCCATTTGACGGTCAAGGCCGGATGTACCTCGACAAGGGCTGGGAGAATTTCGCCATCGCGCACGGTGTGGATTTCGGCTGCTTCGTACACTTCAAATATGAAGGCGATGATGTGCTCACACTGAAGGTGTTCGACGGAACAATGTGGAGGAAGTACTACTACTCGGACGACGAAGATACTGACGATGAAAGCGACGATGACGTGAAGCCATGCATCCATCCCCTTTAGATAAGGATTATGACCAAGAATATATATGTAGCTTCATATGCATCGATTTAGAGATCTAACTATTTTCTATATATTATGCATGTAAAAGATAATATCGCATTTCCACTATTATTCGAGCACCACATCCTCCAAACGATGCCGATGCCGATGCCGATATCGGCATGGTCAGAACGGCTATGCTCGCCGCCACTGCTAGGTCAACGTCGGGATGCACAATGTTTAGCATAAGAGTCACTTTAGATTAAGCTGCGAAAATAGTCACCTGCCACAGCGGTCATTGGCTGCGGAGGCCCCACAGAGCGGCAATATAATTTTCTATAAATAAATAGACGACCCACTGGTCATTGGCTGCGGCAGCCCCATAGAGCGACCCCATTTGTCATTGTCAGCACCGCGTATACAATCAGGAAATAAAACGGCCCACGCGTCAGCGGTAGATGGATGGCTACCCGTCAGCACGAGACGGTCAGAGAGGAACTGCCCTCTATGCAGCCCCACCTTTGTGCAGCCCCACCCGTCAGATTAACGGTAACGGTAAGGCCTCTGACCTGACGGCAACCCGCGTCTTCGAGGGGTTTCAAACTAGAGGGAGGGGAAAGCTGAGGAAAAACTAACGAGCTGGGGAAAACTGAGTACATCTAACGAAGCAGGGGCACGAAAATAGAAATCCCAAGATAAAAAGGCATAACACTAACACCGGCTCCCAAATCACATCGAGCAGTTCTAACATAATTATTCTTAATAGAACAAGGAATAGTAGGTATACCTGGGTCGCCCAACTTCTTTGGAACTTTGCCATTGAAAGAGTAATTAGCAAGCATAGTGGAAATCTCCTCATTAGGAATTTTCCTTTTGTTAGTGACAATATCTTTCATATACTTTGAATAAGGAGGCAATTTAATAGCATCAGTCAAAGGGATTTGCAAGAATAAAGGTTTCATCCAATCACAAAATTTATTATAGTGTTCTTCTTCCTTTGATTTTAGTTTCTTAGCAGGAAAAGGCATTTCCTTTTGCACCCAAGGTTCTCTTTCATTACCATGTTTCTTAGCAATAAAATCTTCTTTAGTATACTTTTTATTTTTAGTATGCTTTCAGGTTCATCTTCAACTTCTTCTTTATCAGAAGCATCATTCTTATCATTATCATTATCATGTTCATTACCTCTTTCAGTTTCAGCATCGGAAATAGAAATACTATTAGGATCATTAATAGGTTCAGAGGATTCTACAACATTTTTATGTTTCTTCTTCTTTTTCTTAGAAGGAGCACTAGTTTCAATTCATTGAGAATCTTGTTCAACTCTTTTGGGATGCCCTTCAGGATATAGAGGATCCTGGGTAGAAACACCGACTCTAGTTGTTACTTCATAAGCATGTTTCTCTTTAGAAATATTTTTTAACAAGTCATTTTGAACTTTAGTGAGTTGATCAATTTGAGTTTGAACCATTTGAAAATGTTTAACAAGCATCTTAACATCATTGGAGGTTCTCTCCACAATATCATGCAAATTGCTAATAGCTTGAGAATTTTCCATTAGATGATTCTCTACTCTCATATTAAAATTTTCTTGCTTAACAATATAATTATCAAACTCATCAAAGCATTGAGCAGGAGGTTTTGAATACGGAATATCTTCCCTAGTAAAGCGTTGAAGGGAGTTTACCTCAATCATGGATGAAGGGGGAATTATCTCGCATAAATCTTCTATGGGAGGTAAGTTCTTCACATCTTCGAATTTAATACCTTTCTCCTTAAGAGACTTCTTGGCTTCCCTCATATCTTCATCATTTAATTTAATCAAACCCATCTTCTTCAATATTGGCGTCGGAGTTGGTTCAGGTGTAGTCCAATCATCATGATTCCGGCCTATTTTAGCCAGTAATTCTTCAGCTTCATCTGGAGTTCTTTTCCTGAAAACACAACCAGCACAACTATCCAAATATGCTCTAGACTCAACGGTTAGTCCACTATAGAATATATCAAGTAAATCATGCTTTTCCAAATCATGTCCAGGTCGAGCTCTGATAAGAGAGCAAAATCTTGCCCATGCTTCAGGCAGTTTCTCTCCATCTTCCTGGTCAAAGCTATAAATTTTCTGTAAAGCAGCATGTTGAGCACTAGCAGGAAAGTATTTCCGAAAGAAAACATTAAGCAAATCACCTGGACTTTTAATAGAACCAGGAGGCAAATTACTATACCAAGTTTTAGCATCATCCTTTAATGAGAAAAGAAAAATTTTAGCAACAAAATAAGTACGCATCTTGACATCATCAGAAAACAAGCTACTCATAGAAGAAAGTTCATTCATGTGTTCTACAGCACTTTCTTTTTCAGTACCACAAAAGGGTGTTTTCTCAACAATATATATGTGAGATAGATCGAGAGAAAAATCATAATCTTTATCCTTAATGTTTATAGGAGATGTGGCAAATTTAGGATCAGGAGATAGCTTATGTCTTACAGTATATTGTGCGAGAAACTTTTTAATTTTTCTTGCATCAGCAGTAGCATTGCATCTATCAATAAATCATCATTAAGCTCCACATAATCCTCATCAGGATCATCACTAGAATAATCAAGTTCAGGTGAATTAACATGTGTAGCAGCATTAGGAGTTTCAGTATTTTCAATTTGTCTAGACCTAGCAATTGTAGCATCTAGAAAAGATCCCAATGAACCACTATCATCAAGCAAAGCAGAAATGTTATCAATATTATGAGAGTTTTCAGATTCAGCAGAAGTACCAGCAAGTGAAGCTTGCGGCGGTGAAACAAGTTGACTTATCACGTATGGTGAATCAAGAGTAGCAGAGGTACTCAGAGTTGTACCTTTTCTTGTAGTGGATGGTAATATGGCGACTTTAGGATCGCGAGATTTACCCATGATGGAGAATTTGCAGCGAATAATATCAATCCAAGTGAACCTCCAAATAAAGCTATGCTCCCCGGCAACGGTGCCAGAAAACAATCTTGATAACCCACAAGTATAGGGGATCGCAACAGTCTTCGCGGGAAGTAAAACCCAATTTATTGATTCGACACAAGGGGAGACAAAGAATACTTGAAAGCCTTAACAGCAGAGTTGTCAATTCAGCTGCACCTGGAAACAGACTTGCTCGCAAGAGTTTATCAGTAGTAACAGTTTATAGCAGTAGCAGTAGTGAAATAACAGCAGCAGAGTAACACAGACAGCAGTAGTGATTATAGTAAACAGCAGGATTAAAATACTGTAGGCACAGGGATGGATGACGGGCGTTGCATGGATGAGAGAAACTCATGTAACAATCAAAGCAGGGCACTTGCAGATAATAATAAAACGGTGTCCAAGTACAAAGCAATCCATAGGCATGTGTTCCGTATATAGTCGTACGTGCTCGCAATGAGAAACTTGCACAACATCTTTTGTCCTACCAGCCGGTGGCAGCCGGGCCTCTAGGGAATCTACTGGATATTAAGGTACTCCTTTTAATAGAGTACCGGAGCAAAGCATTAACACTCCGTGAACACATGTGATCCTCACATCACTGCCATCCCCTCCGGTTGTCCCGATTTCTGTCACTTCGGGGCCTTTGGTTCCGGACAGCGACATGTGTATACAACTTGCAGGTAAGATCATAAAACAATGCATATCATGATGAAATAATAACATGTTCAGATCTGAGATCATGGCACTCAGGCCCTAGTGACAAGCATTAAGCATAACAAGTTGCAACAATATCATCAAAGTACCAATTACGGACACTAGGCACTATGCCCTAGCAATCTTATGCTATTACATGACCAATCTCATCCAATCCCTACCATCCCCTTCAGCCTACAGCGGGGGAATTACTCACACATGGATGGGGGAAGCATTGCTGGTCGATGGAGAGGCGTCGGTGGTGATGATGGCGATGATCTCCTCCAATTCCCCATCCCGGCGGAGTGCCAGAACGGAGTTTCTGGTCCCGAGACGGAGTTTCGCGATGGTGGCGGCGTATTGGGAGGTTTCTGGCGACTTTGACTTCATGTCTCGGGTTTTTAGATCGAAACCTTTAAGTAGTCCAGAGGAGGGCGTCGGAGGCCAGCCGAGGGGGCCACACACTAGGGCGGCGCGCCCCCCTCCTGGGCCGCGCCGGCCTAGTGTGTGGGGCCCTCGAGCCTCCACCTGGCTTGCCCTTCTGGCTCCCTGAGTCTTCTGGTAAAATAGGCCCTTTGGTATAAATTCCGAGGATTTTCCCGAAAGTTGAATTTCTGCACAAAAACAAGACACCAGAGCAATTCTGCTGAAAACAGCGTTAGTCTGTGTTAGTTGTATCCAAAATACACAAATTAGAGGCAAACCAATAGCAAAAGTGTTCGGGAAAGTAGATACGTTTTGGACGTATCAACCGCCGAAGAAACGGCGAAGCCGGCAAGCTGATGAGGACATCCCTAATACACCACTACCTCTATCACTGATAAATGAAGATGAACCTGCTGTGAAGCTCAAGTCCAATGAAGTTCGGATTGGACCAATTACAAGGGCTCATGCGAAGCTACTTAAACAACATGTGAACTTGTTTCTATACGGTACTTTGATTGATGAGAACTTTATACTGCCTAAGTCCTATTACTTATGTATCATCAGGTATCAAGAGGAGACGAGCATCGCACGAGGAGTAGAGGAGCAGCTGGACATAAAAACTGACGTCAAGATGGACGTGAAGCTGGACATGGAGCTGGACATGAAGATATCTCATGGACGCGCGAGGGAGGAGCGGGAGGCAGCCGCGAGAGGAGAAGTTGACGTCCAGGCCGGTCCAGCACCCGGTTAGACCGGCCTCCAGACCGGCCAGCCCGGTCCCTAGCCCGGTTGACCGGGCGCCAACCGGATGCATCGTACCGGGCCAAAACCAGACGAAGTTTTGCGAACTTTCCGGTTGCCGCCCGGTTGACCGGATGCCAGACCGGCCGGCCCGGTCCCTGGCCCGGTTGACTGGATTCCAGACCGGATTCGTCCGAGTCTGTCTCGACCAGATCTATTCTGGGTCGGTTATTCTTGTATCTTTTCGACCAGAAGTCGTCTCGGACGCCTATATAAGTGCCCAGGACGCCCCCCTAGCTGCTTTAGACCACGTTTAAGATAAACCCTAGTTCTTAGTTGTTTTCTCTAGCAAAACTATTGAATCCCTACACCATATTGCTTGATATTGTGTAGATCCTGAAAAAGTCTTGTGTGATCTGCTGTTCCATTGGGAATTAGACGGTTGCAACTTACCGCTTCGTGGTCGGCGGCTACGTGCGCAAGTGGGTGGAGTTGCGAATATCTTGCAGGGTTGAGAGTTGTTGCATTGGCGACAGGGACCAATCGAGAGATCTCGTTGCGTCATACAAGTTATCATCCACTTCATCGTCGTGTTTCTCCGCTGCCATCACCCCGTGATCATCATCACCACCGTTGCTTACTGAGAAGATCGGGCCACCCCATATCATCTTGGTATCAGATTTCCAGTTTTCCTCGGTAAGCCATCCACAATCCACCCCATAGTTGAGTTGTGAGTGTTTTCCTATCCAGAAAAAGCCATAAAAGTTAGGGTTAGGGTTTGCCATAGCCTTAGATTGCACTAATTTCAAGTTTTAGTTGCCTGATATCAGGACTCCACCAGCTTAATTATCTTAGTTTATGTAATGGTCATATTTGGGCCAATTAGGGATTTTTAATAAATCGAGTTAGTCTTGGTTTGGGCCTGTCCAACCAAGTTAGGGAGGCCCATAGTGGGGCGCCCAGCCTAGCAAGGGCTGGCCGGCCACCCTTCTCCCTCATATAAGGAGGTGGGGCGGCTAGGGTTTAGGATAGAACAAGTTTAGTCTAAAAGATTAGGGTTTCCCTATTGCGTGTGATCACGTGTACCATCCCTCCGGGGGTACGGCGCTGCCGTTTATCTATATTATCCGCTGCGAAGGTTCTTGTGTTCATCAAGGATTGTCTAGCTCTTGGTTTGAGGCGTATCGTTCATTGATCCATTGCTTGCTGGATTCATTCCCTCTTCTCCAGGCTGCGTTCATCGCGTTGTTGGGAGGATTCTCTACCCCAGGTTCTCGCTGTGAAAGATCGGGCAAACACCTAGGAGGATCCAGTGGGTCGCTCCTTTATCATGTGGTATCAGCTTTCTGGGTTGCTCACGGCGAGGTGTTGTTGATCGATCTCTTTGATCGGTTTGCATCAGAGAAGATTGGCTCTAAGATCGGAGGAGTTTGGCTCTCGGTCGAAGGAGGTTGGTTGAGGAAGTTTGGCGTTGTTTGGTGCAGTTTGGAGGTCATCCATGGCTGTTTCGGAGGTCAAAATCGCGAAAAATCGCGCCTGGAATCGGGCAGAAGACGAAGATTTGCGACGCGCCCCGGTGCCAGGGCCAGCCGACCGGACCCAGGACCGGCCGGGCCGGTCAACCAGCAGGTCAACCGGGCGGCAAACCGGGTCCAGTCGGTCTGGACTGGACCACCTGCTGACGCCAACCGGCGCAGTTCCTGAGCCGCACAGACGCGCGGCCGGCCACCAGGCCGGTCTGACCGGACCGACCGGTCCCCAGGCCGGTGTGACCGGGCCCTAGGCCGGATCGATCGGTTCCCAGGCCGGTTTAGTCGGGCGCTGGGCTGGGCGGGCGCCAGTTACTGCGATTGTTTCTCCCACGAAGCTGGCTGCTGTTGATGTTGTTCCGTATGCAAAAGGGTTAGCTGATGCTATCGCTGTTCTTGCATTGTCTTCCGACGATAAGCTTGGCATACGGTGTTCGCGTGACATGAAATCTAGTAAGGTTTTCAATGACTATCTGGATTGCTTGAAGGGAGAACAGCGTTCGCCGTCCAGTCTTCGTTGGTATCTACACCGTCTTGCGACAGTTGAGGAATATGAAGATTGGGAGAGGAACATGGAGTTGGGTTTTGCTCGGTGCCGCACATACAACAGGAAGTTCAGTAGTTCTTATGCATTTTATCTTGCTATACGGCGTGTGGACGAGGCATTGGAACATTGCTGGCAGGATGCGGTGGACAGAGGTGAATTTGCTGAAACTTGGGATGACTACAAAACTTTTCTTCGTAGTGGTTTCGTGGTACCATATGTGGAGGAGAGTGAGCAGCCGTCCAGAGTTGTGCATGAAATAGAGGAAGTGGACAGGTGCATAGTTCCTATTCAGGAGATTGTTCCACTACCAACAGTCACTACGGTTGAGGTGAAATCTTCAGAGGAGAGGAAACATGGTTCTGATACCAAGAGCACTACTGTGACTGTTGAGGAGGATGTATCATTGAGCGGACTGAATATGCAACTCAAGAGGGTACACGATGATTCTTGCAAGACAGTTGACAAGGGTCAGCGGTGGAGTTTGTTTCAGACTCAGTGCTTTATCAAGGGCAAGGCTTGCAAGTTGATGGTTGATGGTGGTAGCTGTACTAATGGCATTAGCAAGGCGATGGTGGCAGCATTGGGGTTGTCTACATGGCGTCTTCCTGAACCTAAACGTCTTGAGTGGTTGAATAGCTGTGGTATGCTGAAGATTACTCATAAGGTATGTGTGCCATTTACAGTTGATGATTATGTTGATGAGATCGATTGCGATGTGTTGCCATTGGAGGTGTGCGGATTGCTACTTGGGCGTCCTTGGCAGTTTGATCGCAATGTGACACATGCTGGGCGAGCAAATACATATTCTTTTATTCATGGTGGCAAACAGCGGACTTTGAAGCCTATGGGTGATGTTCATATCAAGTCCGATGTGGAGTTAGTGGTGCGTAAGGAGAAGTTGCACAAGCCTAATGTGTAGCAAAAGGTGCATGATGTTTCGAGCATTGATGTTGGTGATGTTTCAGCCATGCCTGTAGATGACAAGCCAGTTTTTGTTGGTGACAAGCCGGATGAAGCTACACTTGTTGTTGATGTGGATGTTGCATCATGTGCTATAGTTCCAGTTTGTGTTGATGCTAGTATACAGACTGATGATATTTGTGCTGATGGTGTGTTAGTACATATGGTGCATATGCGCGTGGGAGGAGTGGGAGGCGAGTGATACGTCCATTTTGCATCACTATTTTATATCATAATTTGCTGTTATTCATTGATATATTTCATATTTAGAGGTGATACTTATGTTATTTCATCTATTTTGCATGTTTCATGATTATTGGAGGATCGCGCACCGGAGCCAGGATTCTGCTGGAAAAAGCGCCGTCAGAATGCAATATTTCGGAAGATCAACAATTGACGGAAATTATATGAAAAATCCTATTTTTCCAGAAGACGAAGAGAGCCAAAAGGAGGAGCCGAGGAGGGCCGCCATGGGCCCCCCTCATAGGCCGGCGCGGGCCCTGCCCTGGCCGCGCCACCATGTGAGGAGGGGGCCCACAGCCCCCTCTGGCCTCCTCTCCTTCGCGTACTTCTTCGTCCCGAAAACCTAAGCTCCGGGGGATAGTCGCGAAGAGTCACAACCGCCTCTGCGGGGCGGAAAAACACCAAAGAGAAAAGAGCTCTCCGGCAGGCTGAAATCTGCCGGGGAAATTCCCTCCCGGAGGGGGCAATAGACGCCATCGTCACCGTCATCAAGCTGGACATCATCTCCATCATCATCACCATCATCTTCATCATCATCACCGCCGTCTCCACCGCTGCACATCGTTACCGCTGTAACAATTTGGGTTGGATCTTGATTGTTTGATAGGGGAAACTCTCCCGGTATTGATTTCTACTTGTTATTGATGCTATTGAGTGAAACCATTGAACCAAGGTTTATGTTCAGATTGTTATTCATCATCATATCACCTCTGATCATGTTCCATATGATGTCTCGTGAGTAGTTCGTTTAGTTCTTGAGGACATGGGTGAAGTCTAAATGTTAGTAGTGAATTATGGTTGAGTAATATTCAATGTTATGATATTTAAGTTGTGGTGTTATTCTTCTAGTGGTGTCATGTGAACGTCGACTACATGATACTTCACCTTTATGGGCCTAGGGGAATACATCTTGTACTCGTTTGCCAATTGCGGGGTTGCCGAAGTGACAGAAACCTGACCCCCGTTGGTATATCGATGCAGGAGGGATAGCAGGATCTCAGAGTTTAAGGCTGTGGTTAGATTTATCTTAATTACTTTCTTGTAGTTGCGGATGCTTGCAAGGGGTATAATCACAAGTATGTATTAGTCCTAGGAAGGGCGGTGCATTAGCATAGGTTCACCCACACAACACTTATCAAAACAATGAAGATTAATCAGCTATATGAAGCGAAAGCACTAGACTAAATTCCCGTGTGTCCTCAAGAACGTCTGGTCATTATAAGTAAACAAACCGGCTTGTCCTTTGTGCTAAAAAGGATTGGGCCACTCGCTGCAATTATTTCTCTCGCACTTTACTTACTCGTACTTTATTCACCTGCTACATCAACCCTCGGGTGCCTTCCAACCTTTGCTTACACAAGCCATGGCTAACCGAATCCTCGGGTGCCTTCCATCAATCTCATACCATGGAGGAGTGTCTATTTGCAAAATTAAGTTGCTTACTGATGAGTCAGAGCAAAACATGTGAAGAGAATTATTAATGAAGTTTGATTAATCGGGACTGGGAACCCCGTTGCCAGCTCTTTTTGCAAAATTATTGGATAAGCGGATGTGCCACTAGTCCATTATGAAAGTCCGTCAAGAGTAAATGACAAGGTTGAAAGATAAACACCACATACTTCCTCATGAGCTATAAATCATTGACACAAATTGAGAAGCATTTTGAAGGTTTAAAGGTAGCACATGAAGTATTTACTTGGAATGGCAGAGAAATACCACGTAGTAGGTAGGTATGGTGGACACAAATGGCATAGTGTTTGGCTCAAGGATTTGGATGCATGAGAAGTATTCCCTCTCAGTACAAGGCTTAGGCTAGCAAGGCTATTTGAAACAAACACAAGTATGAACTAGTACAGCAAAACTTACATAAAAGACATATTGCAAGCATTATAAGACTCTACACTGTCTTCCTTGTTGTTCAAACCCTTAGTAGAAAATATCTAGACTTTAGAGAGACCAATCATGCAAACCAAATTTTAACCAGCTCTATGTATTTCTTCACTAATAGGTGCAAAGTATATGATGCAAGAGCTTAATCATGAGCACAACAATTGCCAAGTATCAAGTTATTCAAGACATCATACCAATTACTACATGTAGCATTTCCCGTTTCCAGCCATATAACAATTAACGAAGCAGTTTCAACCTTCGCCATGAATATTAAAAGCTAAGAACACATGTGTTTATATGAACCAGCGGAGCGTGTCTCTCTCCCACACAAGCATTTATTCAAACAAAGGAAAAAATGAAAACAAACAGACGCTCCAAGTAAAGCACATAAGATGTGACGGAATAAAAATATAGTTTCAAGAGAAGTGACCTGATAATTTGTCGATGAAGAAGGGGATGCATTGGGCATCCCCAAGCTTAGATGCTTGAGTCTTCTTGAAATATGCAGGGATGAACCACCGGGGCATCCCCAAGCTTAGAGCTTTCACTCTTCTTGATCATATTGTATCATCCTCCTCTCTTGACCCTTGAAAACTTTCTCCACACCAAACTCGAAACAAACTTATTAGAGGGTTAGTGCATAATCAGAATTCACATGTTCAGAGGTGACACAATCATTCTTAACACTTCTGGACATTGAACAAAGCTACTGAAAGTCAATGGAATAAAGAAATCCATCCAACACAGCAAAAGAGGCAATGCGAAATAAAAGGCAGAATCTGTCAAAACAGAACAGTCCGTAAAGACGAATTTCTAAGAGGCACCAGACTTGCTTAAATGAAAATGCTCAAATTGAATGAAAGTTGCGTACATATCTGAGGATCACGCACGTAAATTTGCAGATTTTTCTGAGTTACCTACAGAGAACCCTGCCCAAATTCGTGACAGACAGAAATCTGTTTCTGCGCAGTAATCCAAATCTAGTATGAACCTTACTATCAAAGACTTTACTTGGCACAACAATTCAATAAAATAAAGATAAGGAGAGGTTGCTACAGTAGTAACAACTTCCAAGACACAAATATAAAACAAAATTACTGTAGTAAAATAAACACATGGGTTATCTCCGAAGAAGTTCTTTCTTTATAGCCATTAAGATGGGCTCGGCAATTTTAATGATGCACTCGCAAGAAATAGTATTTGAAGCAAAAGAGAGCATCAAGAGGCAAATTCAAAACAAATTTAAGCCTAACATGCTTCCTATGAAAAGGAATCTTGTAAATAAACAAGTTATGTAGGCATAATGCAACAAGCATAGGAAAACTAGACAAGCTCAACTTCAAGATTTTTAGCATATAGAGAGGTGTTTTAGTAACATGAAAATTTCTACAACCATATTTTCCTCTCTCATAATAATGTCCAGTAGCATCATGAGCAAATTCAACAATATAACTATCACATAAAGCCTTCTTATCATGAGTCTCATGCATAAAATTATTACTCTCCACATAAGCATAATCAATTTTATCAGTAATAGCGGGAGCAAATTCAACAAAGTAGCTATCATTATTATTCTCATCATCTTTACTATTAAATTGCTAACCGTCGTTCGTAGTGTACGCTGTGTCTTTCCATCGTTCCCGCGACCACATATGGGCCGAGGCCCAACAAAACTCCCCGGTGCGCTGAGCACATATCTTCCAGGTCAACGCAAACCGCCCCATCGCTCCGCTTACCCGCCTCCGTCCGGCACGCGGGGGAAGGTTGCCGGTGCGCTGAGCTCAAGCGACGCAAGCCGCATCACCTCGCCGGCGAAGATGCTGAGCTCGTCGTCCTTTCCGTCTTGCTACGTCGGGTACTCAGTCCGGCGCACGGGTGAAGGCAGTCGAGACGGCCTCCGCTGGTGCCCCAAGAAAATGCAGGGCGCGTTGGAAGCCACGAGCCCCGATCTGCGTCGCGGGCGAGGGAGAGGTCGCGCCATGCGGTCTGGGGTGTGACTTCTTTGTTCGAATTTGTTTTCTGCAGGATGTCAAAGATACGTTCAGGTTCTTCTCGTCTGCATCTTGCTTCTATTATAGAAATAGGCATCCCTGTTAGCTTAGTCCATCAGTCTACTATGAGATTGAATACACACTCTTTGAGCATCCGTGTCAAGACGTATGAGCCAATTATCAGAGAAGCCAACGTATGAGCCAAGGCGTATGTATGCAGTTCTGCATCTGAAAGTACTACGCAATGAGACAAATCAACCATTTCTTTAGCTGGAATTGTGCAGCTCAATTAAGGATGAAAAAATGACATATCGTCCATGCGCTCGATTTTCTGGTCAAAATTATTTCATGCAGTATTTGATTGGCCACCGGTCGCTGATAGATACTATGCCGTGTTCATCACTCGGATCTAGCAATGGAGTCGTCCTGTAAAATTTCCACACAACGTTAATCGGGTGCTATCGGTACTAGGAGTTTCAAAGGTAGCACTATACTTCAGTTTAGTCTTATTAACTGCTCATCGGTCACCAATAGAACGTTCTTGTTCAAAGGGCTGGTTATGAAATTGTTCTCAAGTGCAATATTGTTACATTTTTTTTCGCAAAAAGTGGGACCTCGCAACCTTTTGTTGTACATAGGGTTAAAAAATTATATTTGAAAACAAAAGCAAATGTACTTATTCTAAAGTCAAACGTGTCATATTTCAATGGTATATAGATAAGAACCAAAAGTGAAACCTAAGATGTTTGCGTGATACAAATTACAATGTTCATTTTAATCCGTTACAACGCACGGACATTTTGCTAGTCAAATATAGGAGGCATATTGTAATCATAATCAAATTTATCCTCCATAACAGGCGGCACCAAAAGACTACTATCATTATAATCATCATAAATAGGAGGCAACGTATCATCAAAGTAAATTTTCTCCTCATTGCTTGGGGGACTAAAAATATCATGCTCATCAAAACCAGCTTCCCAAAGCTTAGAATTTTCCATATCATTAGCAACAATGGTGTTCAAAGTGTTCAGACTAATATGTTCCATGGGTTTTTTAATTTTCGCGTCAAACCATCCATGTCTTAACTCAGGAAATAGTTTTAAAAGCTCACTGTTGCTTTCCATTATGCCAAACTAGTGATAAACAAGAAACAAAAAGATGCAATTGCAGGATATAAAGGAAATAGCTTTGAGTACTTACAACGGCGCCGGAAAATAGCTTAGTAGCCGAGATCCGGAGTGTGAGTACCTTTTACCTTTCCTCCCCGGCAACGGCGCTAGAAAATACTTGATGCTGTCCAGGACTGGCGCGTGGTTGACGAGGGAGGAAATGGTGTAGCTTTCCTTCGTTCCCTGGCAACGGCGCCAGAAAATAGCTTGATGTCTACGCACACTCCTTTTCCTGTAGACAGTGTTGGGCCTCCAAGAGCAGAGGTTTGTAGAACAGCAGCAAGTTTCCCTTAAGTGAATCACCCAAGGTTTATCGAACTCAGGGAGGAAGAGGTCAAAGATATCCCTCTCAAGCAACCCTGCAACCACAAAGCAAGAAGTCTCTTGTGTCCCCAACACACCTAATACACTTGTCAGATGTATAGGTGCACTAGTTCGGCGAAGAGATAGTGAAATACATGTGGTATGAATGAATATGAGCAGTAGTAACGGCACCAGAAAATAGCTTGCTGCTACAACTGGCGTGCAGTTGATGGTGGTAATATTGCAGGAAGTACAGATGCAGTAGAACAGTAAACAAGCAGTGATAGCAGTATTTGGGAACAAGGCCTAGGGATCATACTTTCACTAGTGGACACTCTCAACATTGATCACATAATAAAACAACTCTACACTCTCTTGTTGGATGATGAACACCACTAATTGTGTAGGGCTACAAGAGCACCTCAATGCCGGAGTTAACAAGCTCCACAATATTCGATATTCATATTTAAATAACCTTAGAGTGCATGATAGATCAACACAACTATACAAAGTACTAACATAGCATGCACACTGTCACCATCGTACTATGAAAGGAGGAATAGATCACATCAATACCATCATAGTAATAGTTAACTTCATAATCTACAAGAGATCACAATCATAAACTACGCCAAGTACTACATGATGCACACACTGTCACCATTTTTTTTTGAAGGTTAAACAGTGGGGAAAATCCCCACTGCAATTTTTATTAATATATAAAAGAGTAGCACATATTAATAGTGATATAATAACATTGCAATCATAAAGGGATATAAATAAGCACTTCACTATGCTATTCATAACAGTGAATAAGTATTCTGTGAAATATAGCCTAAGAGACCCACACGGTGCACACACTGTCACCTTTACACACGTGGGACAAGGAGTCTCCGGAGATCACATAAGTAAAATCCACTTGCATAGCATAATGACATCTAGATTACAAGCTCATCATATGAATCTCAATCATGTAAGGCAGCTCATGAGATTATTGTATTGAAGTACATAGGGAGAGAGATTAACCACATAGCTACCGGTACAGCCCCTTAGCCTCGATGGAGAACTACTCCCTCCTCATGGGAGACAGCAGCGGTGATGAAGATGGCGGTGGTGTCGATGGAGGAGCCTTCCGGGGGGCACTTCCCCGTCCCGGCGGCGTGCCGGAACAGAGACTTCTGTCCCCCAGATCTTGGCTTCACGATGGCGGCGGCTCTGGAAGGTTTCTCGTACCGTGGCTTTTCCGTATCGAAGATTTAGGTCAGGGACCTTTAAATAGGCGAAGAGGCGGAGTCGGAGGGCTGATGAGGCAGTGACACCATAGGGGGCGCGGCTGTAATATCCCAGGTAATGGGGTTACAAAAATAGAGGAAACAGATGTGTGCATTGCATTCATGCATAGAAAATCTGGGGAATTTTCGCGCTTTAAAGAAAAACAGTCACAGTAACTGAAGTTTCACTTGACCTTGGTGGAATTGAAGTAGCTCATCAAGTCAAGCGTTACAAACCTCAATGTGACTTTGCTAAAACCTTGTCTTGGGAAGAGATGATTTGATCTAAGGGGTTAGATCAAATGGAACTAATAATCAACACAACAACACTTTAATCAATGATCAACTACTTGATCCTATAATAGATCATAATATGGTAATCATTGCCACAACATAAGAACATCTATTCAATTACAAACCAAGTAACAATAAAATGGAGAAACCATTCCTGACTTATCTTTTCCATGTCTTAAGCTAATCCTTGAACCTACCATGAACCTCATGGTATTCATTATATTTCAATCTTGGAAACAAGACAAGGAGATCAACTCTAGAAATATATATATCCTTTTCTATTCCATATTAGTATACATCAAACCAAGAGAGATGAGAGTTCTACAGTAATTATTAGAGAAGCAACAAACCTTGAGCTAAACCTTGGATATGCATCCAAGTATTCACATCATCATCTTAAAGAGAAACCCTAGGATATTATTCAAGTCCTTCCCAAGTAAGAGAGCCCATTCATATCAATTCTAGCTTTACCTATTAATGAGTAGAGGGCAATCTTTGAACTAAAGTATTGGGTTGTAAACCATTTCATCTTGGAGTGGTGAGATAACCAAATACCAAGTGGAATAAGACTATATCCATGAATTAGTGAAATAAGGGTTGGACTAATCCAACTAAGTCAGACAATTGAATCTTTAGCTCAACAACCTAAATAAATATTAGGAGTACACCATAAACCCTAGAATAAACCATTCCTATATGAGAGAACTCAAGCAATGGAGTTACACTAAAAATAGATGAGGCAACACCTGGATTTGAGAGAGAGAACTATTCTTATGACCAGATGATCATATCATCATTGTTGAGTAGAACCCCAACATAATATCTCAGGCATTCTCCTGGGATATAAACTTTAGAGGCAACCATAGTAGTCCCATCCAAGAAAGTAAAGTATAAGTACTATACCTTAGCTGATCAAGACAATACTTGATCATGGAAGTGAGAACCCCATTTAATGAGAGATCCTTAGGAAGCCAAACCTTGATCATTATAAATTGAGTGATGATCATAAACCCTAAGAACTTGAGGTAAGGTATTAAGAGCAAGTTGATCATGTCTAATCCATGATCATACACTTGAGGTATGTGAGAATAAGTTGAATCCTAATAGGATAAGTAGATATCCTTCACCACATGAAATCATAGGGAGGTAACTAGTAATCAACCATAGAATTATATCCCAACCTTTACTTGTGCACCACTTGGTGATCATAATTAGAATCCTACTATATCTATATTTCATAAATTAATGAACCTAAGAAAACCTTAGAGTTGAACACTATACTTTATTTGGTGAGAAACCATAACTCCTTAAGACCAAAGTTAACTATAAAAAGAACTATAACTAATGAAGTTACTTTAATGATAAATTGAGGATATCAATAGAAGTTAATTGGTAGAAGATAAAACCAACTCTCAAATCCTTAGTAATTAGAGAAGCACATAAGATATGAAGCAAGTAACCAGATTACCAGGATTAGGGGAGATTAAACCCTAGCCAATGCACTATGGTGTCATCCCATATCTACAAACTAGAATAATATCTCAACCTAGTTTGTATCCCACTTGGGTGATCACCACTATAAACCTAATCCACATTTGAGTTCCAACCCATGTGTCATTAGGTTAATAGTATTGGAACCTAGAATTGTCCATAAAGTAAACCTTATGTTCCAATTTGTTAACATATAATTATACACATCAAATATTAAGCAAGAGATCACTTCCCAAATGGAAACTAAGTTCTAATAACAATCCCTCAAATACTTTGAGTTGGGAGTATCACTTCCCATAATTCAAAACAGAATTGAATCCATAAGAAAAAGGAAAATTACATTAGCACATGAAATCATGCCATCAAAATCAATCTCCTATTTGAAATCCATAAATAAGTATTATCTTAAGGTTGCTTCTTGCAAAGTAACACCAAACAAAACCCTAAATATCATTAAATAAGAAAAACCATCATTTGGAAAATAATTTGAATATCTCCAAAGACAAAATTCAAATTCATACCTATATGGATAATTAATCCAAATCCCAATAGCAATTAATAAACCAATGATTTAGTACCATATTAAAATGGATAATATCCAGCAGTAATTATAAAGTATCTTGGGTGAATTACACAAGAATTCAAATTGTAAAATACCTGCATAGTATAGATGAATTCAAAACAGAAATATAAAACCAGAAATTCAAAACAGAAATAAAAAGAAAATAGAAAAGGAGAGGAGAGGGACTTACCTGGACCTTGCCAGCCGAAGAAGCCCAGCAGGAGTCCACCAATGCGGCCCAGCAGCGCAGCCCAGCAGCAGCCCAAACCAGCCCACTTACCGTTTCGATGGATAAGATCGGAGACGCCGTCTTCGTCTTCGTCTTCGCTCGCGTCGACGCACAGCAGCTCGACACCGCGATGGAGAGGCCACGTCCCGCATCGTCGCCGCCGATACCGACCGCCAGCGCACGAGGAGGAAGCTATATAACGCGCCGAAGCCCACCATTTTCCCTCCTTTCGTCTCAATCGACCAGGACCCCGAAACCCTAGCTCGCCGGTGACAAACTCGCCCCGGCGATTCCGACCACCCCGAAGCTCGCCGATTAGCTCAGAAGGAGCGCCACGATGTCCTCGTCTATCTGGTATATGGGCGCGTCAAGGGGAGCACGGAGGAGCGCGAATTTCGGCGTTCCCTTCCGCCTGGGTTCGCCGGAAACCTTAAGCTTGCCGTCGTCTCCGACCACAATCGAGGTCGCCGATCATCCAGGAAGCATTCTGGTGAGCAGACGCTTCGATTGAGCCCTTACTCGCTTCCTGTGTCGCACCCTAGCATTATTTAGACACTGGCCGGAGCTCGCCGCCGCAGATGATGGTCGCCGGCGATGTTCCGGTGGACCATTCGAGCAGACAACCAGACCATTAGACTCAGAGTGTCGAGGGGGTTCGAGTAGCGGTAGTCGCGCATCCAGGGGCGCCATAAATCGGCGGCGCCGCCACACCCTGCCTCGCCGGCGTTTAAACGCCAGTAGGGTCAACACGCCGGTCAATTTTGACCAAGCACAGCTTGCGTGGCAGCCTACGTGGCACTGGTCCCACGGGTCAGTGTCTAGTGCTAGGTTCTGCCACGGTACATAAACCGTTTTCTTTATTTTAATTTCAATTCAATAATTACTGAAACTTTATAAAAATGTAGAAAATTCATTTTAAGTCAGAAAAATATAAATGAGATATTAAAATTCTTAGAAAAGAAAACTCTATCCAATAAAAATATAAAATGAAATTTTTATTTTTAATAAAAATTCAATTATTTAATACTTGTTATTTAAGCCTTTAATTTTAATTCTAAATTCAATTAAAATTCAATAATTAGGAAAAAGGTATAAAATAAATAAAAACCAGTAAAGTAAATAAGGAAAACAATAAAATTAATTTTCCTTCTCTATTAATTTATTAAATCCTTATTAGGAGGATTTTAAACCCTAATTAATAATTATCTTAATTATTAATTATATAAAAATAATAAAATGCCAAATCCAATATTAATTTTATTTCAAAGTTATTAATAACTTCAACCTTATAGTGAAGTTATTAATTCAAGAACTTTAGGGTATTTAGAAAACCCTAATTTCATAAGTAATAGAACCAGGAACCCATAATTTAATGTGGGACCCTAAAACCCTAATACCATTAGGCAACCTAGCTCCATTTATTCATATGAACTCTAATTTGTTTCTAACCTAAACCCTAGGTTAGGATAAGTGATCATGATATTTTTCCTCTGATCCATAGAACCATAATTAGCAAATAAACACTTACCATGTTCACATAAAATGTAGGAGCCCTATCATCCATAATTCAGTATTCCATGTATGCATACCTATCCTACCTAGTTAATCAAGTAGGGTGAGCCAAGTGTAAACCCTAGATCCTATTACTAAAACACCAACCTTAATCATTCCTACTTAGCATCACACCATCGTGATGAATTCTAATAGCAATCATATCTAATGTTTAGCATTACATACCATACTCCACTAAACCCTACTAGTGTGAGATACTTAGGAACCATCCCATCTAAGAGCCAACCATTCTTTACTTAGTGAATCCAATAGCAAACCCTAGACAACCTCAAACTAAATTATAATACTTCTTATTACTTAAGAAGTATGTTCTTCAAAAGTTATTCTTTTGAAGTAAATAAAGAATCATCATCAACCCTGCTTATAAAGAACCTATAAACCCTAGCTAGCAATCACAGTCAGATAAATTAACCTTAACAGCAACCTTGTATGAATAATCGCTTAGGGTGCCTAGGCTTAACTCAACCTTACATGCCCTAGGTGTTGATGAATCCAACTAGGTTGTGATCCATCTAATACCTACTCCAGAAACTAAATGGAACCATCATCAACCATAGAACCCCTCAACCTAATTATCATACCTGTTCTTTATTAAAGAACATGTTCTTCAAAAGTTATTCTTTTAAAGTATATGATAATTAACCATTAACCATGCCTATAGTACTAAAACTGACCACTGTTCTTTACTTGTTAACATTATGCCAATTATCATTCTTTGTGTGCTCAATTGATTATTATGTTTTATTATCTACCTGTTTATGATACCAAGTAATCACACCTGAATAAGAACCTTGTTTGTGAATCACTCTAAAAAGTGCAACACACCCTGAACCAATCATTACAACTCACTGATCCTAAATCATCGGGGTTAGGTCACGCTTAGAACGATTACATCTCATACTTATGCATTATTGCATCCTTGCCAATCTTTTAAACATCGTCCTTACCGGACGATGATGCTATTTCAGAATTTGGAGTTATTGCGTATCGAAGACCTTGCCTGCATAATCTTGCAGTCAAGAAAGGCAAGTTCATCACTTGCTCATGTCATTTGAGTATCTTTATCAAATTACTTGCAAAGTACTATGATTATCACTATTGCATAAAAACCAAAACCACTATTTTCATAACTATGAATATGACTATGTGGTGGGCAATGGAACCATGGATTGTGTTGATATGGTGGAGGTTCCATTGCAAGGGTTTATATCCATCTAGGATTAAACAACAAATGTCGCCAGTGATTCTTGTGCCGTAATACCCGTGTTAACCATAAGATCTGGAATGGGACGGACTAGTCAATCGTATTTCCACCTCTTGTACATCAACGGATGCGCTTGCCGTAGCAGTTGTATCTGGCGGAACAACCGGAGGGTGGGGATCCCACTCTAATTCCCCACGGTAAAGCATTGCTTGCCGTAGCAGTTGTGTCTTGCGGAACAACCGGAGGGTGGGGATCCCACTCTAATTCCCCACGGTAATGCGGTCTATGATGGGTTGCAGCTACCGGCATAGGAGTGTATGGTAGAGCCCAACACTGTTGTCGTGGTCGGGGTCCACCCTGAAATCTACGGGAATAATGGGACCGGCGTGGACCCAGGGTCGGGGCATGCAACAAAGGGTGGGTGTGCGAGGTAGCGGAGGAATATGATTGACTATGACCTTACTCCTGACCTCACACCAAAGGAAGTGTGGACGAGCCTGCAACTCGGTTGGCAACAAGGATAAGATCTCTTATGGGTAAAGCAACACACCTCTGCAGAGTGTAATGAATCGTGACCTGTCACTCCCTGTTCCGGGATTTGGAACTGCGAACGCTGCCGGAAAGGAGCTCCATGAAGTTCTAGTAAACCGGTGAAGGCTGACGGACATAGTTCTTCTGAATAAAAGCAATCTTTTGAAGAAATGGTTACGAAAACTTGCATTGGTATTAGACTTTCTGGTCTAATGCTGTAGCTAGTGCATTAAACACCTCTTTCCTATAATGAACTTGTTGAGTACGCTCGTACTCATCCCACTCTTAAATCCCCTGCTTAGATATGGAGGCATCGAAGGAGGATCTATAGTGCAACTCGAAGACCGAGGAGTCAACAACTACTTCACGAGACGTGACCCTGTCAGAGGAGTCAGATACCACATCCAACAAGGAGAAAACCTAGTTTAGCCATAGAAGGGAACTAGCTTCCTAAACCTAGCTCCTATTTAGCTAGAGTCTATTCTTAGCCTCTGTAGTTAGTGAAATACTCTACAAATAGAGTTCGTGATAAGACTAGACTACGAGTCGTTCTTCTGGAGTTTATTTACAGTTTTACCTCATTGTAAAGTAGGAGGCTGTGATGATCTTATGTAACAGAGTCGATGTTGTAATTCTATAGACATACCTTGGACCCGCATATGTTTCTGCTGTACCACTCTGAGCGATATAATACTAGTGGAACGGTGTTTCATTGGTGTTATATCAGACTTGCATACTACACCATGCAGTGGTATGCCGGGTCACCACAGTTGGTATCAGAGCAAATGCTTTGACCCTAGGATTAAAACCCTTTAAAGGAGACCTATAGGATTGGTAGTGTCTATAGGAAGTTGTCTTAGTTAAACCAAATACTTCTTATGACTTGAGATGGATATTCACTTAAGAATAATCCTGACACACTTAAGTCAACCTTTCTTATCTATCTTTACTAAGAGAAGTTAGTTAGTGAATCCCAAGTAGGTAGTATACCATTAAGTCCTTAAAACAATAGATGAGTAGATCACAGTTGGTATACAATACATGGTAGTCCAAAGAGAGGATACAACCATAAGGAAGATATCCTATTGGAAGATGTGTACCAGCACATGTTATAGTTAAATAAGAATTACTCAGACCTGCACTAGAAGTAATATCAAGTGATGAAGATAATTAAGATGTCCTAATAGAAGATGTAGACCAAGTTAAGTAATGGGTAAGTAAAATTTATCTAAAATTGTGAAACAACTGATAGTAAGGGATGAATATAAGTTATACGAGGTAGTATAAACCATGATGAGTCAATCATGGGAAGTAAGGAAGAGTGATAGGAATAAAAACTTGTCTACTTACATGGTAGAGTTGCTAGTCATATATGATTCACTTGAGAATCATTATGTGATGAAGTAGAACCTCTAAAGTATTTAGGAGGAGTACAATAAGAAGCCAAGTGCTAAACAAGTAGTGCAAGAATTGTATTCCAAAACCATGGGAAGTGTGCCAAGCACATCAGAACCATAGCCTTATGGTACAATAACTTGGAAGTATAGGAGCTATATTCCAATAGTTATGTGTCTAGAATAATGATGTTAGAAATAGACATATCATGTGTAGTAGTCCTCAACAAAATGGAAGTTAAGTAGTACTTCCAGATAAAATTAGGTTAACCTTAACCATCCCCAAACCACTTTGTGTCAAGTTTATCTCATTGCAATTGTGCAATTAAGGTAAATGTTGAGACAAATAGTAGAATCCCATATATTCGTGCTAAATATCACGATATAATCCTATATTATGTGGTGTTATATACTACACATCTCAGCCGGATGTTTAGAGATGTCTTACTCAACTATTTTATTCAGGCTTATGATGGTGTGTATTATAAGCACAAAGCTGAATCTTCTTGGATTTTATTGGATTTTCATTGTTTGACTAGATCCATACATGAAGTTTGACTTTGGTATGCAAATGCATGTTGCAATATCAAGTCCTTACTTGATGCTATAGATCTAGAGGGTAATAGTATTCGTGTGAGGAAGCGACGAATTCTGGAAGATTTCGAAGTCAAGATGAAGGTTCATCAGATAAAGGAAACAAAGTTGTGGGAAGCAACCACAATATTCAGAAGGAAGTACCAATCAAAACTCATGCTTTACCTCAACAAAGGAGTACTTTAGTACATGAGAAGCATGAAGGTAAGAAATCTGGTGATTATGGAGAAGCTCAAGCAGATCCATAGTCAATATTGAAGGGGAATGCATGGGAAATCACTTAGGATGCTATAATCATAGTGTCAGTTAGTGGTTCTCTTGCAAAATAAACCCTGACAGAAGGAAGATGACCTATGAAACCGTAGCAGATATAAGAAGACCATAATTGGTATCAGGAGACCACAGTTGTGGTATAGAATCAATACTGCGAGATAGAGTAGAAGATGTCTCGTCCAGTTGATCAGAACCTATAATAGAATTCATTTTTAGATAACAAATAGCCACAATTGGTATCAAGTAGTCCACCATTGGATCATTTGTACCAAGAAGTTGTGAACAAATAAAATTTTGTCAGCCAAATAACTATGATCTATAATCATTTAGTCGAAGGATTCACATTGGATGTCCACAATTGAGTGGATACACCACAAGGATTCTTCACGAGACCTTAGAAGAATATAAACCATAAGCTACACCTAGACTAATATTCTAACCATCAATCCAATAGTTGGAAGAAAAGGAGTTGAAGACCATAAGAAAATTCTAAGGGGTAGAGTAAAGATTGAGTTGGATATACAAGTACTCAATACTTTAAGCTAGATCGAAGCAGAAGGTCTAAACTGAGAGGAAGTTCGATCTTATTTTCATAAGATTGTTGAACATTACTTTCAGAAGGATGTCAGACCAGAAGCCGAGATTTATACCTCGAGGAAGTAAGAAGTAGACTATAACTTGAGAAAGTGAGTAATATTCACTCAGCAGTTCGATAGCTCAAGTAATCTAAGGTTAATGAAGTTGGATGAAGGAAATACCATAGACCAAATACAGTTCAAAAGGGCCAAAGACCGAAGAAGATTGAACATACCAATACCAAAGACTAATAGAATGATTCCTTTCATGGAACCTAAATAAACCAAAATAGTTATAGGTATCAATAATAAGCCATGATTGGATGGACTAAATGAGTCTAATCCATTCTTAGGGAAATAAACCATCAAGACCATTTCCATGTTAAGTACCTTACTTAGTACCATTATTGCAGTTTTGGTAGTAAGGGAAAACAAAGACCTATTTATCAATTAGGAGTGTACTATCAAATCAGTCTTCAGTTAAGACTAGCAGCACCAGAAGAAGTCCTATCATTGATTCTTCAATGAGAAAGGAAACAAGCTTATAGAGTTGAAAGAAATCAAATAATTAAAAGCCATGGCTCAGAGACATGTATTATTAGATACCAGAGAAAAATCATAGAACTGGAGTAAGAAACTAATGTTCAGAGACAAACCCTAATGGATTCCAGGAAGAATCTGGACAAGGGATATATTCAATTATATCCAGTAAGATCACCACGGAGTTCTAGAAAAGTCGTAGTCTGCACAAGTCAGATCCACACCTCGGAAACGTGAGAGAGATCAAACTTCGAGGATGAAGTTTAGTTTAAGGGGTAGAGACTGTAATATCCCAGGTAATGGGGTTACAAAAATAGAGGAAACAGATGTGTGTATTGCATTCATGCATAGAAAATCTGGGGAATTTTCGCGCTTTAAAGAAAAACAGTCACAGTAACTGAAGTTTCACTTGACCTTGGTGGAATTGAAGTAGCTCATCAAGTCAAGCGTTACAAACCTCAATGTGACTTTGCTAAAACCTTGTCTTGGGAAGAGATGATTTGATCTAAGGGGTTAGATCAAATGGAACTAATAATCAACACAACAACACTTTAATCAATGATCAACTACTTGATCCTATAATAGATCATAATATGGTAATCATTGCCACAACATAAGAACATCTATTCAATTACAAACCAAGTAACAATAAAATGGAGAAACCATTCCTGACTTATCTTTTCCATGTCTTAAGCTAATTCTTGAACCTACCATGAACCTCATGGTATTCATTATATTTCAATCTTGGAAACAAGACAAGGAGATCAACTCTAGAAATATATATATCCTTTTCTATTCCATATTAGTATACATCAAACCAAGAGAGATGAGAGTTCTACAATAATTATTAGAGAAGCAACAAACCTTGAGCTAAACCTTGGATATGCATCCAAGTATTCACATCATCATCTTAAAGAGAAACCCTAGGATATTATTCAAGTCCTTCCCAAGTAAGAGAGCCCATTCATATCAATTCTAGCTTTACCTATTAATGAATAGAGGACAATCTTTGAACTAAAGTATTGGGTTGTAAACCATTTCATCTTGGAGTGGTGAGATAACCAAATACCAAGTGGAATAAGACTATATCCATGAATTAGTGAAATAAGGGTTGGACTAATCCAACTAAGTCAGACAATTGAATCTTTAGCTCAGCAACCTAAATAAATATTAGGAGTACACCATATACCCTAGAATAAACCATTCCTATATGAGAGAACTCAAGCAATGGAGTTACACTAAAAATAGATGAGGCAACACCTGGATTTGAGAGAGAGAACTATTCTTATGACCAGATGATCATATCATCATTGTTGAGTAGAACCCCAACATAATATCTCAGGCATTCTCCTGGGATATAAACTTTAGAGGCAACCATAGTAGTCCCATCCAAGAAAGTAAAGTATAAGTACTATACCTTAGCTGATCAAGACAATACTTGATCATGGAAGTGAGAACCCCATTTAATGAGAGATCCTTAGGAAGCCAAACCTTGATCATTATAAATTGAGTGATGATCATAAACCCTAAGAACTTGAGGTAAGGTATTAAGAGCAAGTTGATCATGTCTAATCCATGATCATACACTTGAGGTATGTGAGAATAAGTTGAATCCTAATAGGATAAGTAGATATCCTTCACCACATGAAATCATAGGGAGGTAACTAGTAATCAACCATAGAATTATATCCCAACCTTTACTTGTGCACCACTTGGTGATCATAATTAGAATCCTACTATATCTATATTTCATAAATTAATGAACCTAAGAAAACCTTAGAGTTGAACACTATACTTTATTTGGTGATAAACCATAACTCCTTAAGACCAAAGTTAACTATAAAAAGAACTATAACTAATGAAGTTACTTTAATGATAAATTGAGGATATCAATAGAAGTTAATTGGTAGAAGATAAAACCAACTCTCAAATCCTTAGTAATTAGAGAAGCACATAAGATATGAAGCAAGTAACAGATTACCAGGATTAGGGAGATTAAACCCTAGCCAATGCACTATGGTGTCATCCCATATCTACAAACTAGAATAATATCTCAACCTAGTTTGTATCCCACTTGGGTGATCACCACTATAAACCTAATCCACATTTGAGTTCCAACCCATGTGTCATTAGGTTAATAGTATTGGAACCTAGAATTGTCCATAAAGTAAACCTTATGTTCCAATTTGTTAACATATAATTATACACATCAAATATTAAGCAAGAGATCACTTCCCAAATGGAAACTAAGTTCTAATAACAATCCCTCAAATACTTTGAGTTGGGAGTATCACTTCCCATAATTCAAAACAGAATTGAATCCATAAGAAAAAGGAAAATTACATTAGCACATGAAATCATGCCATCAAAATCAATCTCCTATTTGAAATCCATAAATAAGTATTATCTTAAGGTTGCTTCTTGCAAAGTAACACCAAACAAAACCCTAAATATCATTAAATAAGAAAAACCATCATTTGGAAAATAATTTGAATATCTCCAAAGACAAAATTCAAATTCATACCTATATGGATAATTAATCCAAATCCCAATAGCAATTAATAAACCAATGATTTAGTACCATATTAAAATGGATAATATCCAGCAGTAATTATAAAGTATCTTGGGTGAATTACACAAGAATTCAAATTGTAAAATACCTGCATAGTATAGATGAATTCAAAACAGAAATATAAAACCAGAAATTCAAAACAGAAATAAAAAGAAAATAGAAAAGGAGAGGAGAGGGACTTACCTGGACCTTGCCAGCCGAAGAAGCCCAGCAGGAGTCCACCAATGCGGCCCAGCAGCGCAGCCCAGCAGCAGCCCAAACCAGCCCACTTACCGTTTCGATGGATAAGATCGGAGACGCCGTCTTCGTCTTCGTCTTCGCTCGCGTCGACGCACAGCAGCTCGACACCGCGATGGAGAGGCCACGTCCCGCGTCGTCGCCGCCGATACCGACCGCCAGCGCACGAGGAGGAAGCTATATAACGCGCCGAAGCCCACCATTTTCCCTCCTTTCGTCTCAATCGACCAGGACCCCGAAACCCTAGCTCGCCGGTGACAAACTCGCCCCGACGATTCCGGCAACCCCGAAGCTCGCCGATTAGCTCAGAAGGAGCGCCACGATGTCCTCGTCTATCTGGTATATGGGCGCGTCAAGGGGAGCACGGAGGAGCGCGAATTTCGGCGTTCCCTTCCGCCTGGGTTCGCCGGAAACCTTAAGCTTGCCGTCGTCTCCGACCACAATCAAGGTCGCCGATCATCCAGGAAGCATTCTGGTGAGCAGACGCTTCGATTGAGCCCTTACTCGCTTCCTGTGTCGCACCCTAGCATTATTTAGACACTGGCCGGAGCTCGCCACCGCAGATGATGGTCGCCGGCGATGTTCCGGTGGACCATTCGAGCAGACAACCACACCATTAGACTCAGAGTGTCGAGGGGGTTCGAGTAGCGGTAGTCGCGCATCCAGGGGCGCCATAAATCGGCGGCGCCGCCACACCCTGCCTCACCGGCGTTTAAACGCCGGTAGGGTCAACACGCCGGTCAATTTTGACCAAGCACAGCTTGCGTGGCAGCCTACGTGGCACTGGTCCCACGGGTCAGTGTCTAGTGCTAGGTTCTGCCACGGTACATAAACCGTTTTCTTTATTTTAATTTCAATTCAATAATTACTGAAACTTTATAAAAATGTAGAAAATTCATTTTAAGTCAGAAAAATATAAATGAGATATTAAAATTCTTAGAAAAGAAAACTCTATCCAATAAAAATATAAAATGAAATTTTTATTTTTAATAAAAATTCAATTATTTAATACTTGTTATTTAAGCCTTTAATTTTAATTCTAAATTCAATTAAAATTCAATAATTAGGAAAAAGGTATAAAATAAATAAAAACCAGTAAAGTAAATAAGGAAAACAATAAAATTAATTTTCCTTCTCTATTAATTTATTAAATCCTTATTAGGAGGATTTTAAACCCTAATTAATAATTATCTTAATTATTAATTATATAAAAATAATAAAATGCCAAATCCAATATTAATTTTATTTCAAAGTTATTAATAACTTCAACCTTATAGTGAAGTTATTAATTCAAGAACTTTAGGGTATTTAGAAAACCCTAATTTCATAAGTAATAGAACCAGGAACCCATAATTTAATGTGGGACCCTAAAACCCTAATACCATTAGGCAACCTAGCTCCATTTATTCATATGAACTCTAATTTGTTTCTAACCTAAACCCTAGGTTAGGATAAGTGATCATGATATTTTTCCTCTGATCCATAGAACCATAATTAGCAAATAAATACTTACCATGTTCACATAAAATGTAGGAGCCCTATTATCCATAATTCAGTATTCCATGTATGCATACCTATCCTACCTAGTTAATCAAGTAGGGTGAGCCAAGTGTAAACCCTAGATCCTATTACTAAAACACCAACCTTAATCATTCCTACTTAGCATCACACCATCGTGATGAATTCTAATAGCAATCATATCTAATGTTTAGCATTACATACCATACTCCACTAAACCCTACTAGTGTGAGATACTTAGGAACCATCCCATCTAAGAGCCAACCATTCTTTACTTAGTGAATCCAATAGCAAACCATAGACAACCTCAAACTAAATTATAATACTTCTTATTACTTAAGAAGTATGTTCTTCAAAAGTTATTCTTTTGAAGTAAATAAAGAATCATCATCAACCACCTTATAAAGAACCTATAAACCCTAGCTAGCAATCACAGTCAGATAAATTAACCTTAACAGCAACCTTGTATGAATAATCGCTTAGGGTGCCTAGGCTTAACTCAACCTTACATGCCCTAGGTGTTGATGAATCCAACTAGGTTGTGATCCATCTAATACCTACTCCAGAAACTAAATGGAACCATCATCAACCATAGAACCCCTCAACCTAATTATCATACCTGTTCTTTATTAAAGAACATGTTCTTCAAAAGTTATTCTTTTAAAGTATATGATAATTAACCATTAACCATGCCTATAGTACTAAAACTGACCACTGTTCTTTACTTGTTAACATTATGCCAATTATCATTCTTTGTGTGCTCAATTGATTATTATGTTTTATTATCTACCTGTTTATGATACCAAGTAATCACACCTGAATAAGAACCTTGTTTGTGAATCACTCTAAAAAGTGCAACACACCCTGAACCAATCATTACAACTCACTGATCCTAAATCATCGGGGTTAGGTCACGCTTAGAACGATTACATCTCATACTTATGCATTATTGCATCCTTGCCAATCTTTTAAACATCGTCCTTACCGGACGATGATGCTATTTCAGAATTTGGAGTTATTGCGTATCGAAGACCTTGCCTGCATAATCTTGCAGTCAAGAAAGGCAAGTTCATCACTTGCTCATGTCATTTGAGTATCTTTATCAAATTACTTGCAAAGTACCATGATTATCACTATTGCATAAAAACCAAAACCACTATTTTCATAACTATGAATATGACTATGTGGTGGGCAATGGAACCATGGATTGTGTTGATATGGTGGAGGTTCCATTGCAAGGGTTTATATCCATCTAGGATTAAACAACAAATGTCGCCAGTGATTCTTGTGCCGTAATACCTGTGTTAACCATAAGATCTGGAATGGGACGGACTAGTCAATCGTATTTCCACCTCTTGTACATCAACGGATGTGCTTGCCGTAGCAGTTGTATCTGGCGGAACAACCGGAGGGTGGGGATCCCACTCTAATTCCCCACGGTAAAGCATTGCTTGCCGTAGCAGTTGTGTCTTGCGGAACAACCGGAGGGTGGGGATCCCACTCTAATTCCCCACGGTAATGCGGTCTATGATGGGTTGCAGCTACCGGCGTAGGAGTGTATGGTAGAGCCCAGCACTGTCGTCGTGGTCGGGGTCCACCCTGAAATCTACGGGAATAATGGGACCGGCGTGGACCCAGGGTCGGGGCATGCAACAAAGGGTGGGTGTGCGAGGTAGCGGAGGAATATGATTGACTATGACCTTACTCCTGACCTCACACCAAAGGAAGTGTGGACGAGCCTGCAACTCGGTTGGCAACAAGGATAAGATCTCTTATGGGTAAAGCAACACACCTCTGCAGAGTGTAATGAATCGTGACCTGTCACTCCCTGTTCCGGGATTTGGAACTGCGAACGCTGCCGGAAAGGAGCTCCATGAAGTTCTAGTAAACCGGTGAAGGGTGACGGACATAGTTCTTCTGAATAAAAGCAATCTTTTGAAGAAATGGTTACGAAAACTTGCATTCGTATTAGACTTTCTGGTCTAATGCTGTAGCTCGTGCATTAAACACCTCTTTCCTATAATGAACTTGTTGAGTACGCTCGTACTCATCCCACTCTTAAATCCCCTGCTTAGATATGGAGGCATCGAAGGAGGATCTACAGTGCAACTCGAAAACCGAGGAGTCAACAACTACTTCACGAGACGGGACCCTATCAGAGGAGTCAGATACCACATCCAACAAGGAGAAAACCTAGTTTAGCCATAGAAGGGAACTAGCTTCCTAAACCTAGCTCCTATTTAGCTAGAGTCTATTCTTAGCCTCTGTAGTTAGTGAAATACTCTACAAATAGAGTTCGTGATAAGACTAGACTACGAGTCGTTCTTCTGGAGTTTATTTACAGTTTTACCTCATTGTAAAGTAGGAGGCTGTGATGATCTTATGTAACAGAGTCGATGTTGTAATTTTATAGACATACCTTGGACCCGCATATGTTTCTGTTGTACCACTCTGAGCGATATAATACTAGTGGAACGGTGTTTCATTGGTGTTATATCAGACTTGCATACTACACCATGCAGTGGTATGCCGGGTCACCACAGCGGCCCACCCCCTGGCCGCGCCAGGCTGGTGTGTGGGGCCCCGAGGGCTCCCCTCTGGTGGCTCTCGGGTGTTCTGGAAGCTTCGTGGGATTTTAAGATTTTGGGCGTTGATTTCGTCCAATTCCGAGAATATTTCCTTACTAGGATTTCTGAAACCAAAAACAGCAGAAAACAGGAACTGGCACTTCGGCATCTCGTCAATAGGTTAGCTCCAGAAAATGCATAAAATCATCATAAAGTGTGAACAAAACATGTAGGTAATGTCATAAAACAAGCATGGAACATAAGAAATTATCGATACGTCGGAGACGTATCAGCATCCCCAAGCTTAGTTCCTACTCGTCCTCGAGTAGGTAAACGATAACAAAGATAATTTCTGAAGTGACATGCTACCAACATGATCTTAATCATACTATTGTAAAGCATATGAGATGAATGCAGCGATTCAAGACAATGGTAAAGATAATGATTAAACAACTGAATCATATAGCAAAGACTTTTCATGAATAGTACTTTAAGACAAGCATCAATAAGTCTTGCATAAGAGTTAACTCATAAAGCAGTATTTTCATAGTAAAGGTATTGAAGCAACACAAAGGAAGATTAAGTTTCAGCGGTTGCTTTCAACTTGTAACATGTATGTCTCATGGATAGTTGTCAATGCAAAGTAATATAACAAGTGCAATAAGTAAACATGTAAGGATCAATGCACAGTTAACACAAGTGTTTGCTTCTAATATGGAAGGAAGTAGGTAAACTGACTCAACATAAAGTAAAAGAAAGGCCCTTCGCAGAGGGAAGCAGGGATTAAATCATGTGCTAGAGCTTTTTAAGTTTTGAAATCATATAGAGAGCATAAAAGTAAAGTTTTGAGAGGTGTTTGTTGTTGTCAATGAATGGTAATGGGTACTCCAACTACCTCGCCAACCAGACTTTCAAGAGCGGCTCCCATGAAGGACGTTATCTCTACCAGCAAGGTAGATCATCCCTCTTCTCTTTTGTTTACACATGTACTTTAGTTTTATTATGGGTGACACTCCCCCCAACCTTTGCTTACACAAGCCATGGCTAACCGAATCCTCGGGTGCCTTCCATCAATCTCATACCATGGAGGAGTGTCTATTTGCAAAATTAAGTTGCTTACTGATGAGTCAGAGCAAAACATGTGAAGAGAATTATTAATGAAGTTTGATTAATCGGGACTGGGAACCCCGTTGCCAGCTCTTTTTGCAAAATTATTGGATAAGCAGATGTGCCACTAGTCCATTATGAAAGTCCTTCAAGAGTAAATGACAAGGTTGAAAGATAAACACCACATACTTCCTCATGAGCTATAAAACATTGACACAAATTGAGAAGCATTTTGAAGGTTTAAAGGTAGCACATGAAGTATTTACTTGGAATGGCAGAGAAATACCACGTAGTAGGTAGGTATGGTGGACACAAATGGCATAGTGTTTGGCTCAAGGATTTGGATGCATGAGAAGTATTCCCTCTCAGTACAAGGCTTAGGCTAGCAAGGCTATTTGAAACAAACACAAGTATGAACTAGTACAGCAAAACTTACATAAAAGACATATTGCAAGCATTATAAGACTCTACACTGTCTTCCTTGTTGTTCAAACCCTTACTAGAAAATATCTAGACTTTAGAGAGACCAATCATGCAAACCAAATTTTAACCAGCTCTATGTATTTCTTCACTAATAGGTGCAAAGTATATGATGCAAGAGCTTAATCATGAGCACAACAATTGCCAATTATCAAGTTATTCAAGACATCATACCAATTACTACATGTAGCATTTCCCGTTTCCAACCATATAACAATTAACGAAGCAGTTTCAACCTTCGCCATGAATATTAAAAGCTAAGAACACATGTGTTCATATGAACCAGCGGAGCGTGTCTCTCTCGCACACAAGCATTTATTCAAACAAAGCAAAAATGAAAACAAACAGACGCTCCAAGTAAAGCACACAAGATGTGACGGAATAAAAATATAGTTTCAAGAGAAGTGACCTGATAATTTGTCGATGAAGAAGGGGATGCCTTGGGCATCCCCAACCTTAGATGCTTGGGTCTTCTTGAAATATGCAGGGATGAACCACCGGGGCATCCCCAAGCTTAGAGCTTTCACTCTTCTTGATCATATTGTATCATCCTCCTCTCTTGACCCTTGAAAACTTCCTCCACACCAAACTCGAAACAAACTCATTAGAGGGTTAGTGCATAATCAAAATTCACATGTTCAGAGGTGACACAATCATTCTTAACACTTCTGGACATTGCACAAAGCTACTGAAAGTCAATGGAACAAAGAAATCCATCCAACACCGCAAAAGAGGCAATGCGAAATAAAAGGCAGAATCTGTCAAAACAGAACAGTCCGTAAAGACGAATTTCTAAGAGGCACCAGACTTGCTCAAATGAAAATTCTCAAATTGAATGAAAGTTGCGTACATATCTGAGGATCACGCACGTAAATTTGCAGATTTTTCTGAGTTACCTACAGAGAACCCTGCCCAAATTCGTGACAGACAGAAATCTGTTTCTGCGCAGTAATCCAAATCTAGTATGAACCTTACTATCAAAGACTTTACTTGGCACAACAATGCAATAAAATAAAGATAAGGAGAGGTTGCTACAGTAGTAACAACTTCCAAGACACAAATATAAAACAAAATTACTGTAGTAAAATAAACACATGGGTTATCTCCCAAGAAGTTCTTTCTTTATAGCCATTAAGATGGGCTCGGCAATTTTAATGATGCACTCGCAAGAAATAGTATTTGAAGCAAAAGAGAGCATCAAGAGGAAAATTCAAAACAAATTTAAGCCTAACATGCTTCCTATTAAAAGAAATCTTGTAAATAAACAAGTTATGTAGGCATAATGCAACAAGCATAGGAAAACTAGACAAGCTCAACTTCAAGATTTTTAGCATATAGAGAGGTGTTTTAGTAACATGAAAATTTCTACAACCATATTTTCCTCTCTCATAATAATTTCCAGTAGCATCATGAGCAAATTCAACAATATAACTATCACATAAAGCATTCTTATCATGATTCTCATGCATAAAATTATTACTCTCCACATAAGCATAATCAATTTCATCAGTAATAGCGGGAGCAAATTCAACAAAGTAGCTATCATTATTATTCTCATCATCAAATATAGGAGGCATATTGTAATCATAATAAAATTTATCCTCCATAACAGGCGGCACCAAAAGACTATTATCATTATAATCATCATAAATAGGAGGCAAAGTATCATCAAAGTAAATTTTCTCCTCAATGCTTGGGGGACTAAAAATATCATGCTCATCAAAACCAGCTTCCCCAAGCTTAGAATTTTCCATATCATTAGCAACAATGGTGTTCAAAGTGTTCATACTAATATGTTCCATTGGTTTTTTAATTTTCGCGTCAAACCATCCATGTCTTAACTCAGGAAATAGTTTTAAAAGCTCATTGTTGCTTTCCATTATGCCTAACTAGTGATAAACAAGAAACAAAAAGATGCAATTGTAGGATCTAAAGGAAATAGCTTTGAGTACTTACAACAGCGCCGGAAAATAGCTTAGTAGCCGAGATCCGGAGTGTGAGTACCTTTTACCTTTCCTCCCTGGCAACGGCGCCAGAAAATACTTGATGCTGTCCAGGACTGGCGCGTGGTTGACGAGGGAAGAAATGGTGTAGCTTTCCTTCGTTCCCCGGCAACGGCGCCAGAAAATAGCTTGATGTCTACGCACACTCCTTTTCCTGTAGACAGTGTTGGGCCTCCAAGAGCAGAGGTTTGTAGAACAGCAGCAAGTTTCCCTTAAGTGAATCACCCAAGGTTTATCGAACACAGGGAGGAAGAGGTCAAAGATATCCCTCTCAAGCAACCCTGCAACCACAAAGCAAGAAGTCTCTTGTGTCCCCAACACACCTAATACACTTGTCAGATGTATAGGTGCACTAGTTCGGCGAAGAGATAGTGAAATACTGGTGGTATGAATGAATATGAGCAGTAGTAACGGCACCAGAAAATAGCTTGCTGCTACAACTGGCGTGCAGTCGATGGTGGTAATATTGCAGGAAGTACATATGCAGTAGAACAGTAAACAAGCAGTGATAGCAGTATTTGGGAACAAGGCCTAGGGATCATACTTTCACTAGTGGACACTCTCAACATTGATCACATAATAAAACCACTCTACACTCTCTTGTTGGATGATGAACACCACTAATTGTGTAGGGCTACAAGAGCACCTCAATGCCGGAGTTAACAAGCTCCACAATATTCGATATTCATATTTAAATAACCTTAGAGTGCATGATAGATCAACACAACTATACCAAGTACTAACATAGCCTGCACACTGTCACCATCATACTATGAAAGGAGGAATAGATCACATCAATACCATCATAGTAATAGTTAACTTCATAATCTACAAGAGATCACAATCATAAACTACGCCAAGTACTACATGATGTACACACTGTCACCATTTTTTTTTGAAGGTTAAACAGTGGGGAAAATCCCCACTGCAAATTTTATTAATATATAAAAGAGTAGCACATATTAATAGTGATATAAGCACATTGCAATCATAAAGGGATATAAATAAGCACTTCACTATGCTATTCATAACAGTGAATAAGTATTCTGTAAAATATAGCCTAAGAGACCCACACGGTGCACACACTGTCACCTTTACACACGTGGGACAAGGAGTCTCCGGAGATCACATAAGTAAAATCCACTTGCATAGTATAACGACATCTAGATTACAAGCTCATCATATGAATCTCAATCATGTAAGGCAGCTCATGAGATTATTGTATTGAAGTACATAGGGAGAGAGATTAACCACATAGCTACCGGTACAGCCCCTTAACCTCGATGGAGAACTACTCCCTCCTCATGGGAGACAGCAGCGGTGATGAATATGGTGGTGGTGTCGATGGAGGAGCCTTCCGGGGGCACTTTCCCATCCCGATAGCGTGCCGGAACAGAGACTTCTGTCCCCCAGATCTTGGCTTCGCGATGGTGGCGGCTCTGGAAGGTTTCTCGTACCGTGGCTTTTCCGTATCGAAGATTTAGGTCAGGGACCTTTAAATAGGCGAAGAGGCGGAGTCGGAGGGCTGACGAGGCGGTGACACCATAGGGGGGCGCGGCCCACCCCCTGGCCGCGCCAGGCTGGTGTGTGGGGCCCCCAGGGCTCCCCTCTGGTGGCTCTCGGGTGTTCTGGAAGCTTCGTGGGATTTTAAGATTCTGGGCGTTGATTTCGTCCAATTCCGAGAATATTTCCTTACTAGGATTTCTGAAACCAAAAACAGCAGAAAATAGGAACTGGCACTTCGGCATCTCGTCAATAGGTTAGTTCCAGAAAACGCATAAAATCATCATAAAGTGTGAACAAAACATGTAGGTAATGTCATAAAACAAGCATGGAACATAAGAAATTATCGATACGTCGGAGACGTATCACACATCGTTACCGCTGTAACAATTTGGGTTGGATCTTGATTGTTTGATAGGGGAAACTCTCCCGGTATTGATTTCTACTTGTTATTGATGCTATTGAGTGAAACCATTTAACCAAGGTTTATGTTCAGATTGTTATTCATCATCATATCACCTCTGATCATGTTCCATATGATGTCTCGTGAGTAGTTCGTTTAGTTCTTGAGGACATGGGTGAAGTCTAAATGTTAGTAGTGCATTATGGTTGAGTAATATTCAATGCTATGATATTTAAGTTGTGGTGTTATTCTTCTAGTGGTGTCATGTGAACGTCGACTACATGATACTTCACCTTTATGGGCCTAGGGGAATACATCTTGTACTCGTTTGCCAATTGCGGGGTTGCCGGAGTGACAGAAACCTGACCCCCGTTGGTATATCGATGCAGGAGGGATAGCAGGATCTCAGAGTTTAAGGCTGTGGTTAGATTTAACTTAATTACTTTCTTGTAGTTGCGGATGCTTGCAAGGGGTATAATCACAAGTATGTATTAGTCCTAGGAAGCGCGGTGCATTAGCATAGGTTCACCCACACAACACTTATCAAAACAATGAAGATTAATCAGCTATATGAAGCGAAAGCACTAGACTAAATTCCCGTGTGTCCTCAAGAACGTCTGGTCATTATAAGTAAACAACCCGGCTTGTCCTTTGTGCTAAAAAGGATTGGGCCACTCGCTGCAATTATTTCTCTCGCACTTTACTTACTCGTACTTTATTCATCTGCTACATCAAAACCCTCTGAATACTTGTCTGTGAGCATTTACAGTAAATCCTTCATCGAAACTACTTGTCAACACCTTCTGCTCCTCGTTGGGTTCGACACTCTTAATTATTGAAAATACTAAGATACACCCCCTATACTTGTGGGTCATCAAGACTATTTTCTGGCGCCGTTGCCGGGGAGTGAAGCGCTATTGGTAAGTGGAATTGGTAAGGGAAACTTTTACTGTTAGTGCTGATTTTATTTCTGCCTGCTGCTATAATTCACTATGGAGAGATCTTCTCTTGAATTTTTATTTGGAAAATCTACTACTACTGCAAAGGTAGTGTATGAGGCACCAGGTGAGGAAGAGGTTCCATACAAAATACCTATGAAAATTATTGAACGTGTTGTGGATAACCGTTATGCAGGGGATGGAACTGTCCATCCTGGAGATCATTTACTGTTCTTACATGAATTATGCGGTTTATTCAAGTGTGCAGGTATTGCTATGGACGAAGTGAGGAAGAAGCTATTCTCTAGATCGCTGTCTGGTAAAGCGGCGCATTGGTATAAATTACTGAATAATGGGGATTCTCTTGAATGGAATGATATTGTGCCTCTATTTTATTCTAAATTCTATCCTCCAAGTGAAATTCACAAGGACCGGAACCGCATATATAATTTTTGGCCTCATGATGGAGAGAGTATTGCCCAAGCGTGGGGGAGATTGAAGTCTTTAATGCTCAAATGCCCCATTCATGAGCTTCCTGGTAATGTTATCATTGATAATTTCTATGCAAGACTTTCTTTTCAAGACAAGACCTTGCTGGATACTTCTTGTTCTGGATCATTTACACGCAACAAAGAAGAGTTTAAAAGGGACCTTCTTAATCGGATTCAGGAGAATACTGAAGGATGGGAGAACGGCAAAGATAGAGAGTCAGGTATAAATTATGATTATAAATGCATTGAAGCTTGTATGGATACTGATAAATTTCGTCATATGAGTGCTACTTATGGTCTTGATTCTCAAGTTGCTGCAAATCTTTATAAAGCTTTTGCCTCTCATTATGAATTGCCTAAGAAGAATTTTGATAAGTATCATGAACCATATAAAGATAAAATTGATTCATCTATAAATAAATGTGTTGTAGTTGAAACGGTTGATCATGTTATTCCTGAAGCTTATATTGAAAAAACTCCTTTCCCTGCTAAAATGAAGGAGTATTCTGTTATAAATAGTGCGGTTAATAAAAGTGAAAAGAAACCTATAGAACCTGAAGAGCAAATAAAAGTTGAACCTGCTGTTGCAATAGTTAAAGATCTTGTGACTAAAAATGTGGAAGATGGTCATATTATTTTCTTTGAAGATGCTTCTAATATTGTTTCACATCCTAATAAGTCTAGGAAAGCTAGTGTTCCTATGCTATCTGTTAGAATTGGTGATCATTGTTATTATGGTTTATGCGATATTGGTGCAAGTATTAGTGCTATTCCTTATGAGCTTTACACGGAGATCATGCATGAAATTGGTTCTTGTGAACTTGAAGATATTGATGTGGTTATTCAGCTAGCTAATAGAGAAACTATCTATCAAGTTGGTATTGTTCGAGATGTGGAAGTTCTATGTGGTAAGATTAAATATCCTACTGACTTTTTGGTACTTGGTTCTGCTGCTAGTAAGTATTGTCCTATCATTTTTGGTAGACCTTTTCTAAATACTTGTGGAGCTGTTATAGATTGCAAGAAAGAGAAAATTTTGACTAAAATTGCTAGTGAATCTTATGAGTTTAATTTCTCTAAATTTGCCAAAACTCCTTATAAAGCTGATTCGCCTAATAATGATTTTAGAGTTGAACAGTGTGCATCTATTGCTCTTGCTCCTAATAACCCTTTGCAGCAACATTTGGAGAATAGTGAGAGTGAAGTTTTTAGGGAAGAAAGAAATGAGCTTGATGAAATTTTCCTTCGTCAACCTATTCTTAAGCATTTACCGGTTGAAGATCTAGGAACAACATTACCACCAAAAGAAGATCATGTTTTTGATTTAAAACCATTGCCTGATAATCTTAAATATGCTCATATAGATGATAAGAAAATATATCCTGTTATTATTAGTTCTAAGCTTTCAGAGATCGAGGAAGAAAGGTTATTGGAAATATTGAAGAAACACCGAGGAGCTATTGGCTACACTCTTGATGACTTGAAGGTGATTTCTCCCTCTATTTGCCAACATGCCATTAATATGGAAGATGATGCAAAGCCTGTTGTTGAACATCAGCGTCGTCTAATTCCTAAGATGAAGGATGTGGTAAGAAATGAGGTATTAAAACTTCTTGAAGCTGGTATTATATATCCTATTGCTGATAGTAGATGGGTTAGTCCTGTGCATTGTGTTCCTAAGAAAGGAGGAATGACTGTTGTGCCTAATGATAATGATGAGCTCATCCCTCAAAGAGTAGTTGTAGGTTATATAATGTGCATTGATTATAGAAAAGTTAATAAGGTTACTAAGAAAGATCATTACCCTTTACCTTTTATTGGTCAAATGTTAGAAAGGTTGTCTAAAAATACTCATTTTTGCTTGCTTGATGGATATTCTGGGTTTTCACAAATTGCTGTTAAAACTAAGGATCAAGAGAAAACCACTTTCACTTGTCCCTATGGAACTTATGCTTATAGACGTATGACTTTTGGTTTATGTAATGCTCCTGCTACTTTTCAAAGATGCATGTCTGCTATCATTCATGGCTTTTGCGAGAATATTGTGGAGGTATTCATGGATGATTTTTCTGTCTATGGGAATTCTTTTGATAATTGCTTGCGAAACCTTGATAAAGTTTTGCAGAGATGTGAAGAAACTAATCTTGTTCTTAATTGGGAGAAATGCCACTTTATGGTTAATGAAGGAATTGTATTGGGACATAAAATTTCTGAGAGAGGTATTGAAGTTGATAGAGCTAAAGTTGAAGCAATTGAGAAGATGCCCTATCCCAGGGATGTTAAAGGTATTCGTAGTGTTCTTGGTCATGCTGGGTTTTATAGGAGATTTATTAAAGACTTCTCCAAGATTTCAAAGCCTCTTACAAATCTTCTTCAAAAAGATGTTCCTTTTGTTTTTGATGATGATTGTAAGGAAGCTTTTGAAACTCTAAAGAAAGCATTAACAACTGCTCCTATAGTTGAACCTCCTGATTGGAACTTACCTTTTGAAATTATGTGTGATGCTAGTGATTTTGCCGTAGGCGCTATTCTTGGACAGCGAGTAAATAAAAAATTGAATGTTATTCATTATGCTAGTAAAACTCTTGATGCTGCTTGATACGTCTCCGACGTATCAATAATTTCTTATGTTCCATGCCACATTATTGATGATATCTACATGTTTTATGCATACTTTATGTCATATTTATGCATTTTCCGGCACTAACCTATTAACGAGATGCCGAAGAGCCAGTTGTTGTTTTCTGCTGTTTTTGGTTTCAGAAATCCTAGTAAGGAAATATTCTCGGAATTGGACGAAATCAACGCCTAGGGGCCTATTTTCACACGAAGCTTCCAGAAGACCGAAGAGAAGATGAAGTGGGGCCACGAGGCGGCGCCACAGTAGGGCGGCGCGGCCCAGGAGCTGGCCACGCGGCCCTAGCGTGTGGGCCCCTCGTGACTCTCCCGACTCTGCCCTTCCGCCTACAAATAGCCTTCGTCGCGAAACCCCAAGTACCGAGAGCCACGATACGGAAAACCTTCCAGAGACGCCGCCGCCGCCAATCCCATCTCGGGGGATTCAGGAGATCGCCTCCGGCACCCTGCCGGAGAGGGGATTCATCTCCCGGAGGACTCTACGCCGCCATGGTCGCCTCTGGAGTGATGAGTGAGTAGTTCACCCCTGGACTACGGGTCCATAGCAGTAGCTAGATGGTTGTCTTCTCCTTATGTGCTTCATTGCCGGATCTTGTGAGCTGCCTAATGATAACCCACAAGATAGGGGATCGCGGCAGTCTTCGCAGGTAGTATAACCCAATTTATTGATTCGACACAAGGGGAGGTAAAGAATACTTATAAGCCTTAACAACTGAGTTGTCAATTCAGCTGCACCTGGAAAAGCACTAGTAACAGGGGTGATGTGAAAGTAGCAGTAATATGAGAGCAATAGTAACAGTAACTCAGCAGCAGTAATAGTAACACAGGAGCAATGGCACCAGAAAATAGTTGATACTACTTCCAATGACATGTAGAACGAGTATATGATGATGAGAGATGGACCGGGGTTCCCAGCGATCTACACTAGTGGTAACTCTCCAATAAGTGACAAGTGTTGGGTGAACAAATTACAGTTGGGCAATTGATAGGAATCAAAGCATTAAGACAGAACATCAAGATTGTTAATTATGTAGGCATGTTTTCTAATTATAGTCGTACGTGCTCGCAATGAGAAACTTGCACAACATCTTTTGTCCTACCAGCCGGTGGCAGCCGGGCCTCAAGGGAAACTACTGGATATTAAGGTACTACTTTTAATAGAGTACCGGAGCAAAGCATTAACACTCCGTGAAAACATGTGTCCCTCACATCACCGCCATCCCCTCCGGTTGTCCCGATTTCTGTCACTTCGGGGCCTTTGGTTCCGGACAGTGACATGTGCATACAACTTGTAGATACAATCTAAGCAATAATTATAAAGCTCAAATCTAAGATCATGCCACTCGGGCCCTAGTGACAAGCATTAAGCATAACAAGATTGCAGCAACAATAACTTCACAAACTTTATAGATAGACTAATCATAATGTATCATCCATCGGATCCCAACAAACACAACACCGATTACATCAGATGAATCTCAATCATGTAAGGCAGCTCATGAGATCATTGTATTGAAGTACATGGAGGAGAGTATACCAACTAGCTACTGCTAGAACCCGTAGTCCATGGGGGAACTACTCACGGAGCATGATGGAGGCGGTGGCGTCGATGGAGATGGCTTCCGGGGGCACTTCCCCGTCCCGGCAAGGTGCCAGAACAGAGAGTTCTGTCCCCCGAATTGGAGTTTCGCGATGGCGGTGGCGCCCCTGGAGTCTTTCTGGAGTTTCGTCAATTGGTACTACGTTTTTAGGTCGAAAGGGGTTATATAGGCGAAGAGGCGGCGCAAGAGGGCTGACAGGGTGGCCTCACCCTAGGCCGGCGCGGCCAGGGTCTGGCCCGCGCCGCCTTATGGTGTGGTGGCCCCCTGGCCCCTCTCCGACTCTTCTTCGGTGTTCTGGAGCCTTCCGGGAAAAATAGGAGGTTTGGCGTTGATTTCGTCCAATTCCGAGAATATTGCCCGAACAGCCTTTCTGGAACCAAAAACAGCAGAAAACAGGAACTGGCACTGTGGCATCTCGTTAATAGGTTAGTTCCGGAAAACGCATGAAATCATCATAAAGTGCAAGCAAAACATGTAAGTATTGTCATAAAACAAGCATGGAACAACAGAAATTATGGATACGTAGGGGACGTATCAGCATCCCCAAGCTTAGTTCCTGCTCGTCCCGAGCAGGTAAACGATAAAAAGAATAATTTCTGTAGTGACATGCTACTTACATAACCTTGATCATACTATTACAAGGCATATGAAATGAATGAAGTGACTCAAGGCAATGATCTATAGTTGCTAACAAATAGATAACATATAGCAAAACTTTTCATGAAGAGTACTTTCAAGACAAGCATCAAAAGTCTTGCACAAGAGTTAACTCATAAAGCAATAAATTCAAAGTAAAGGCATCGAAGCAACACAAAGGAAGATTTATGTTTCAGCGGTTGCTTTCAACTTTCAACATGTATATCTCATGGATATTGTCAACATAGAGTAATATGATGAATGCAAATATGCAAGTATGTAAGAATCAATGCACAGTTGACACAAGTGTTTGCTTCTAAGGTGGGAGGAATTAGGTAACTGACTCAACATAAAAGTAAAAGAATGGCCCTTCTACGAGGGAAGCATCGATTGCTATATTTGTGCTAGAGCTTTTATTTTGAAAACATAGAGAGAGCATAAAAGTAAAGTTTTGAGAGGTGTTTGTTGTTGTCAACGAATGGTAGTGGGCACTCTAACCCCCTTGCCAGACAAACCTTCAAAGAGCGGCTCCCATTTTATTTTATTTTTGGGTGGCACTCCTTCCAACCTTTCTTTCACAAACCATGGCTAACCGAATCCTCGGGTGCCTGCCAACAATCTCATACCATGAAGGAGTGCCTTTTTATTTTAGTTTTATTATGATGACACTCCTCCCAACCTTTGCTTTCTCAAGCCATGGCTAACCGAATCCTTCGGGTGCCGTCCAACAATCACATACCATGGAGGAGTGTCTATTTTTGTTAATTAATTTGGGACTGGGAATCCCATTGCCAGCTCTTTTTGCAAAATTATTGGATAAGCGGATGAAGCCACTAGTCCATTGGTGAAAGTTGCCCAACAAGATTGAAAGATAAACACCACATACTTCCTCATGAGCTATAAAACATTGACACAAATTGAGAAGCATTTTGAATTGTTTAAAGGTAGCACTCAAGCAATTTACTTTGGAATGGCAGGAAATACCACATAGTAGGTAGGTATGGTGGACACAAATGGCATAGTGGTTGGCTCAAGGATTTTGGATGCATGAGAAGTATTCCCTCTCGATACAAGGCTTAGGCTAGCAAGGTTGTTTGAAGCAAACACAAGTATGAACCGGTACAGCAAAACTTACATAAAAACATATTGCAAGCATTATAATACTCTACACTGTCTTCCTTGTTGCTCAAACACTTTTACCAGAAAATATCTAGACCTTAAGAGAGATTAATTATGCAAACCAATTTTAACAAGCTTTACGGTAGTTCTCCACTAATAGGTTTAAACTACATGAAAAAAAAACTTAATCATGATCTATTTGAGAGCTCAAAACAATTGCCAAGTGTCAAATTATCCAAGACATATGAGGCATTTTCTTTTTCCAACCAAATAACCATAAGTATTGTAGCTTCCAACTTTTATCATTGAACATTAGAAGTAAAGCGAAGAACAAGTGTTCATATGAAAAAGCGGAGCGTGTCTCTGTCCCAAACAAGGATTGCTAGGATCCGATCTTTATTCAAACACAAACAAAAATAAAAGCACACAGACGCTCCAAGTAAAACACATATGATGTGAGCGAATAAAAATATAGTTTCAGGGGAGGAACCTGATAAGTTGATGAAGAAGGGGATGCCTTGGGCATCCCCAAGCTTAGACGCTTGAGTCTTCTTGAAATATGCAGGGATGAACCACGGGGGCATCCCCAAGCTTGGACTTTTCACTCTTCTTGATCATATATCATCCTCCTCTCTTGACCCTTGAAAACTTCCTTCACACCAAACTTCTCATAAACTTCATTAGAGGGGTTAGTACTCAAAAAATTTGAATCCACCTTGGTCCTGTAGTGGCACATTGCAACAACTCAATAAAACATTAGCTACAGCCCTCTACGTCTAGAAAGCCTTGCTTAAAGTCCACAAGAGACAATGCAAAAAACAGAGACAGAATCTGCCAAAACAGAACAGCCAGTAAAGACGAATTTTAAATAAATACTTCCGTTGCTCAAATCAGAAAACTCAAAAATAATGAAAGTTGCGTACATATCTGAGGAACACGCACGTAAATTGGCATATTTTTCTGAGTTACCTACAGAGAAAACAGCCCAGATTCGTGACAGATAGAAATCTGTTTCTGCGCAGAAATCCAAATCTAGCATCAACCTTCGATTAGAGGCTTCACTTGGCACAACAAAACACAAAACTAAGATAAGGAGAGGTTGCTACAGTAGTAAACAACTTCCAAGACACAAATATAAAACAAAATACTATAGCAAAATAACACATGGGTTATCTCCCAAGAAGTTCTTTCTTTATAGCCATTAAGATGGGCTCAGCGGTTTTAATGATGCACTCGCAAGAAATAGTATTTGAAGCAAAAGAGAGCATCAAAAAGCAAATTCAAAACACATTTAAGTCTCACCCACTTCCTATGCATAGGAATCTTGTGCACAAATAAATTCATGAAGAACAAAGTGACAAGCATAAGAAGATAAAACAAGAGTAACTTCAAAATTTTAAGCACATAGAGAGGTGTTTTAGTACCATGCAAATTTCTACAACCATATTTTCCTCTCTCATAATAATTTTCAGTAGCTTCATGAATAAACTCAACAATATAACTATCACATGCAGCATACTTTTCATGATTTCCAAACACATAATTTTTATCAAGTTCAAGAATAGTGGAATTAAAACTTTCAAACTTACTTTTATTAATAATATAACAAGGTAGTTGATCAATCTCAAGAGATATGGGACTCATAGAATAAGTCAAGAACTCTCCAATCCCATTTTCATTAGTAGTACAATTAATTTTATTAAGTAACATAGGACCATCATCTAGAGATTTATCATAAACATTTGCTAAGCAAAATTCTTTAGTACCATGCATTTCGACATCAGGCACAAACAAAGCATTATCATAAGATTTATCAAAGTAGCATGGATTATCATATATAACAGTAGCATAATTATTCTCACAAGTTTTACTCATAGGTACTATTTCAAGAGAATCCACAAGAACATAACATTCAACCTCTTTCGGTAAGCATGGAGGACAATCAAATAGTGTAAGAGATAAAGAGTTACTCTCATTAGAAGGTTGGCATGGGTAGCTAATCCATTCTTCCTCCTTTTGTTCGTCACTCTCCTCTTCTTTTTCATCCAATGAGCTTTCAAGTTCATCAATTTCCTCCTCTTTTTCATCCAATGAGCTTTCAGGTTCATCAATTTCTTCTTCCACCGGTTCCTGCAAATTGTGAGTGCATTCTTGTGCATTAATGTGTCTCTCTTTATAATCAAGGATATAAGGATTCCTACTGTAGCATTCTATGCAAGAATTAAGGATAGTAGAGACATAATCTTTAAGGTCCTTACAAATAGCACAAGTTTCATAATTCTCAACCATGAAGGATTCTATCTCGGAGGCTCCCATAAATAAGACAAATTGTTCTACCTCTTCGAACCCATAATGAATATAGCAATTCCGATTATAGTTCGTAATTAAAAATTCCTCACTAAAGCCACATTGAAATTTAAGATGTTTAGTATCCTGTTGAGAGCAACAGTTTATATCATGGCGTCTAAGCAAGATTCTAGCCATTGTATTCAATTTTTCTATCATAGCACTCATTATTTTACCAGTTCTTGATTCTCTATAATTATTATAACATTCTATAAGCTCCAAGTAGGTTGTTGGTTCTCCCATAACAGCAGTTTTTAATTTTTCAGTTTTTCAAATTTTTATGGATTTTTGGGTATATGAGAAAAATAAAACAAGACTGAAATAAACTAGACAAAAGTAAACTAAGCAAAGTAATACTAGACAGAAATAAGCTAAGCACAAGTAAACTAGGAAAAAGTAAACTAAGCAAAACAAAACAAAATAAAACAGAGAGAGAGGTAGAGTGTACTCCCCAGGTGAACTTATGAGTAGAGCTATGCCTCCCCGGCAACGGCGCCAGAAAACGGTCTTGATAACCCACAAGTATAGGGGATCGCGGCAGTCTTCGCGGGTAGTATAACCCAATTTATTGATTCGACACAAGGGGAGGTAAAGAATACTTATAAGCCTTAACAACTGAGTTGTCAATTCAGCTGCACCTGGAAAAGCACTAGTAACAGGGGTGATGTGAAAGTAGCAGTAATATGAGAGCAATAGTAACAGTAACTCAGCAGCAGTAATAGTAACACAGGAGCAATGTCACCAGAAAATAGTTGATACTACTTCCAATGACATGTAGAACGAGTATATGATGATGAGAGATGGACCGGGGTTCCCAGCGATCTACACTAGTGGTAAATCTCCAATAAGTGACAAGTGTTGGGTGAACAAATTACAGTTGGGCAATTGATAGGAATCAAAGCATTAAGACAGAACATCAAAATTATTAATTATGTAGGCATGTTTTCCAATTATAGTCGTACGTGCTCGCAATGAGAAACTTGCACAACATCTTTTGTCCTACCAGCCGGTGGCAGCCGGGCCTCAAGGGAAACTACTGGATATTAAGGTACTCTTTTTAATAGAGTACCGGAGCAAAGCATTAACACTCCGTGAAAACATGTGTCCCTCACATCACCGCCATCCCCTCCGGTTGTCCCGATTTCTGTCACTTCGGGGCCTTTGGTTCCGGACAGTGACATGTGCATACAACTTGTAGATACAATCTAAGCAATAATTATAAAGCTCAAATCTAAGATCATGCCACTCGGGCCCTAGTGACAAGCATTAAGCATAACAAGATTGCAGCAACAATAACTTCACAAACTTTATAGATAGACTAATCATAATGTATCATCCATCGGATCCCAACAAACACAACACCGATTACATCAGATGAATCTCAATCATGTAAGGCAGCTCATGAGATCATTGTATTGAAGTACATGGAGGAGAGTATACCAACTAGCTACTGCTAGAACCCGTAGTCCATGGGGGAACTACTAACGGAGCATGATGGAGGCGGTGGCGTCGATGGAGATGGCTTCCGGGGGCACTTCCCCATCCCGACAGGGTGCCGGAACAGAGAGTTCTGTTCCCCGAATTGGAGTTTCGCGATGGCGGTGGCGCCCCTGGAGTCTTTCTGGAGTTTCGTCAATTGGTACTGCGTTTTTAGGTCGAAAGGGGTTATATAGGCGAAGAGGCGGCGCAGGAGGGCTGACAGGGTGGCCTCACCCTAGGCCGGCGTGGCCAGGGTCTGGCCCGCGCCGCCTTATGGTGTGGTGGCCCCCTGGGCCCTCTCCGACTCTTCTTCGGTGTTCTGGAGCCTTCCGGGAAAAATAGGAGGTTTGGCGTTGATTTCGTCCAATTCCGAGAATATTGCCCGAACAGCCTTTCTGGAACCAAAAACAGCAGAAAACAGGAACTGGCACTGTGGCATCTCGTTAATAGGTTAGTTCTGGAAAACGCATGAAATCATCATAAAGTGCAAGCAAAACATGTAAGTATTGTCATAAAACAAGCATGGAACAACAGAAATTATGGATACGTCGGGGACGTATCACCTAACATGATCAAGATCATCTATCTGTAATGCTATATGTTGTGTTTGTTGGGATCCGATGGATAGAGAATACTATGTTATGTTGATTATCAATCTATCTATGTGTTGTTTATGATCTTGCATGCTCTCCGTTACTAGTAGATGCTTTGGCCAAGTTGATGCTTGTAACTCCAAGAGGGAGTATTTATGCTCGATAGTGGGTTCATGTCTCCGTGAATCTGGGGGAGTGACAGAAGCCCCTAAGGTTATGGATGTGATGTTGCCACTAGGGATAAAACATTGATGCTATGTCCGAGGATGTAGTTATTGATTACATTACGCACCATACTTAATGCAATTTTCTGTTGTTTGCAACTTAATACTGGAAGGGGTTCGGATGATAACCTGAAGGTGGACTTTTTAGGCATAGATGCATGCTGGATAGCGGTCTATGTACTTTGTCGTAATGCCCAATTAAATCTCACAATACTCATCATATCATGTATGTGCATGGTCATGCCCTCTCTATTTGTCAATTGCACAACCGTAATTTTTTCACCCAACATGCTATTTATCTTATGGGAGAGACACCACTAGTGAACTGTGGATCCCGGTCCATTCTTTTAATCGAATACAATATACTGCAATACTTGTTCTACTGTTCTCTGCAAACAATCATCATCCACACTATACATCTAATCCTTTGTTACAGCAAGCCGGTGAGATTGACAACCTCACTGTTTCGTTGGGGCAAAGTACTTTGGTTGTGTTGTGCAGGTTCCACGTTGGCGCCGGAATCCCTGGTGTTGCGCCACACTACATCTCGCCGCCATCAACCTTCAACGTGCTTCTTGGCTCCTACTGGTTCGATAAACCTTGGTTTCTTACTGAGGAAAAACTTGTCGCTGTACGCATCACACCTTCCTCTTGGGGTTCCCAACGGACGCGTGCTGTACGCGTATCAATCAGATTTTCTGGCGCCATTGCCGGGGAGATCAAGACACGCTGCAAGGGGAGTCTCCACATCCCTATCTCTTTACTTTGTTTTTGTCTTGCTTTACTTTATTTACTACTTTGTTTGCTGCACTAAGTCAAAACACAAAAACATTAGTTGCTAGTTTTACTTTATTTACTGTCTTGCACTCTATATCAAAAACACAAAAAAATTAGTTACTTGCATTTTACTTTTGTTACCATGTCTAGCTCTACACCTATTAATTCACATGAGTCTGAGCAATCTAGTGATGATCTTTATGAATATTATGTGGAAGTTGATGATGATCTTATTAATAAATGTCATGCTATTACTAGTACAAGCGACATTAAAAAGCTTCTTGCACAACATGCTGTTAGACATAAACTATCTCCTAATGATAGTCCTATAAATTTAACCTTTACAAAATATACTACAAACGCTCTCATAAAAGCTAGAAAAGAGAAACTAAAACGCGAAGCTTCTATTCCTAGGAAGCTAGAGGATGGTTGGGAGCCCATCATTAATATGAAGGTCAATGACTTTGATTGTAATGCTTTATGTGATCTTGGTGCAAGTATTTCCGTTATGCCTAAGAAAATCTATAATATGCTTGACTTGCCACCATCGAAAAATTGTTATTTGGATGTTAATCTTGCTGATAATTCTACAAAGAAACCTTTGGGGAGAGTTGATAATGTTCGCATTACCATTAACAATAACCTTGTCCTCGTTGATTTTGTTGTCTTGGATATTGAATGCAATGCATCTTGTCCCATTATATTGGGAAGACCTTTTCTTCGAACTGTTGGTGCTATCATTGATATGAAGGAAGGTAATATTAAATATCAATTTCCTCTCAAGAAAGGTATGGAACACTTCCCTAGAAATAGAATGAAGTTACCTTTTGATTCTATTATTAGAACAAATTATGATGTTGATACTTCGTCTCTTGATAATACTTGATACACACTTTCTGCGCCTAGCAGAAAGGCGTTAAAGAAAAGCGCTTATGGGAGACAACCCATGTTTTTACTACAGTACCTATATTTTATATTTGAGTCTTGGAAGTTTTTACTACTGTAGCAACCTCTCCTTATCTTAGTTTTGTGCATTGTTGTGCCAAGTAAAGTCGTTGATAGTAAGGTTCATACTAGATTTGGATTACTGCGCAGAAACAGATTTCTTTGCTGTCACGAATCTGGGCCTAATTCTCTGTAGGTAACTCAGAAAATTATGCCAATTTACGTGAGTGATCCTCAGATATGTACGCAACTTTCATTAAATTTGATCATTTTCATTTGAGCAAGTCTGGTGCCTCAATAAAATTCGTCTTTACGAACTGTTCTGTTTTGACAGATTCTGCCTTTTATTTCGCATTGCCTGTTTTGCTATGCTTGATGGATTTTTCTATTCCATTGACTTTCAGTAGCTTTGTGCAATGTCCAGAAGTGTTAAGAATGATTATGTCACCTCTGAACATGTAAATTTTGATTGTGCACTAACCCTCTAATGAGTTGTTTTGAGTTTGGTGTGGAGGAAGTTTTCAAGGATCAAGAGAGGGAGATGATACAACATGATCAAGGAGAGTGAAAGCTCTAAGCTTGGGGATGCCCCGGTGGTTCACCCCTGCATATTTCAAGAAGACTCAGGCGTCTAAGCTTGGGGATGCCCAAGGCATCCCCTTCTTCATCGACAACATTATCAGGTTCCTCTAGTGAAACTATATTTTTATTCCATCACATCTTATGTGCTTTGCTTGGAGCGTCTGTTTGTTTTTGTTTTTGTTTTGTTTGAATAAAATGGATCCTAGCATTCTTTGTGTGGGAGAGAGACATGCTCCGCTGTTGCATATGGATAAATATGTCCTTAGGCTTTACTCATAGTATTCATGGCGAAGGTTGAATCTTCTTCGTTAAATTGTTATATGGTTGGAATTGGAAAATGATACATGTAGTAATTGCTATAATGTCTTGGATAATGTGATACTTGGCAATTGTTGTGCTCATGTTTAAGCTCTTGCATCATATACTTTGCACCTATTAATGAAGAAATACATAGAGCTTGCTAAAATTTGGTTTGCATAATTGGTCTCTCTAAAGTCTAGATAATTTCTAGTATTGAGTTTGAACAACAAGGAAGACGGTGTAGAGTCTTATAATGTTTACAATATGTCTTTTATGTGAGTTTTGCTGCATCGCTTCATCCTTGTGTTTGTTTCAAATAACCTTGCTAGCCTAAACCTTGTATCGAGAGGGAATACTTCTCATGCATCCAAATCCTTAAGCCAACCACTATGCCATTTGTGTCCACCATACCTACCTACTACATGGTATTTCTCCGCCATTCCAAAGTAAATTGCTTGAGTGCTACCTTTAAATTGCTATCCTCTACCTTTGCAATATATAGCTCATGGGACAAATAGCCTAAAAACTATTGTGGTATTGAATATGTACTTATGCACTTTATCTCTTATTAAGTTGCTTGTTGTGCGATAACCATGTTCCTGGGGACGCCATCAACTACTCTTTGTTGAATATCATGTGAGTTGCTATGCATGTCCATCTTGTCTGAAGTAAGGGCGATTTACCACTTATTTAATGGTTAGAGCATGCATATTGTTAGAGAAGAACATTGGGCCGCTAACTAAAGCCATGAATCATGGTGGAAGTTTCAGTTTTGGACAAATATCCTCAATCTCATATGAGAAAATTAATTGTTGTTACATGCTTATGCATATAAGAGGAGTCCATTATATCTGTTGTCTATGTTGTCCCGGTATGGATGTCTAAGTTGAGAATAATCAATAGCGAGAAATCCAATGCGAGCTTTCTCCTTAGACCTTTGTACAGGCGGCATAGAGGTACCCCTTTGTGACACTTGGTTAAAACATGTGCATTGCGATGATAATCCAGGTAATCCGAGCTAATTAGGACAAGGTGCGGGCACTATTAGTATACTATGCATGAGGCTTGCAACTTGTAGGATATAATTTACATAACACATATGCTTTATTACTACCGTTGACAATATTGTTTCTTGTTTTCAAAACCAAAGCTCTAGCACAAATATAGCAATCAATGCTTCCCTCTGCAAAGGGCCTTCCTTTTACTTTTATTGTTGAGTCAGTTCACCTATTTCTCTCCACCTCAAGAAGCAAACACTTGTGTGAACTGTGCATTGATTCCTACATACTTGCATATTGCACTTGTTATATTACTCTATGTTGACAAATATCCATGAGATACACATGTTACAAGTTGAAAGCAACCGCTGAAACTTAATCTTCCTTTGTGTTGCTTCAATGCCTTTACTTTGAATTATTGCTTTATGAGTTAACTCTTATGCAAGACTTATTGATGCTTGTCTTGAAGTACTATTCATGAAAAGTCTTTGCTATATGATTCATTTGTTTACTCATGTCATTTACATTGTTTGGATCGCTGCATTCATTACATATGCTTACAATAGTATGATCAAGGTTATGATGTCATGTCACTCCAGAAATTATCTTTGTTATCGTTTACCTGCTCGGGACGAGCAGAAACTAAGCTTGGGGATGCTGATACGTCTCCGACGTATCGATAATTTCTTATGTTCCATGCCACATTATTGATGATATCTACATGTTTTATGCATACTTTATGTCATATTTATGCATTTTCCGGCACTAACCTATTAACGAGATGCCGAAGAGCCAGTTGCTGTTTTCTGCTATTTTTGGTTTCAGAAATCCTAGTAAGGAAATATTCTCGGAATTGGACGAAATCAACGCCCAGGGGCCTATTTTCACACGAAGCTTCCAGAAGACCGAAGAGAAGACGAAGTGGGGCCACGAGGCGGCGCCACAGTAGGGCGGCGCGGCCCAGGAGCTGGCCGTGCGGCCCTAGCATGTGGGCCCCTCGTGACTCTCCCGACTCTGCCCTTCCGCCTACAAATAGCCTTCGTCGCGAAACCCCCAGTACCGAGAGCCACGATACGGAAAACCTTCCAGAGACGCCGCCGCCACCAATCCCATCTCGGGGGATTCAGGAGATCGCCTCCGGCACCCTGCCGGAGAGGGGATTCATCTCCCGGAGGACTCTACGCCGCCATGGTCGCCTCCGGAGTGATGAGTGAGTAGTTCACCCCTGGACTATGGGTCCATAGCAGTAGCTAGATGGTTGTCTTCTCCTTATGTGCTTCATTGCCGGATCTTGTGAGCTCCCTAACATGATCAAGATCATCTATCTGTAATGCTATATGTTGTGTTTGTTGGGATCTGATGGATAGAGATTATTATGTTATGTTGATTATCAATCTATCTATGTGTTGTTTATGATCTTGCATGCTCTCCGTTACTATTAGATGCTTTGGCCAAGTTGATGCTTGTAACTCCAAGAGGGAGTATTTATGCTCGATAGTGGGTTCATGTCTCCGTGAATCTGGGGGAGTGACAGAAGCCCCTAAGGTTATGGATGTGCTGTTGCCACTAGGGATAAAACATTGATGCTATGTCCGAGGATGTAGTTATTGATTACATTACGCACCATACTTAATGCAATTGTCTGTTGTTTGCAACTTAATACTGGAAGGGGTTCGGATGATAACCTGAAGGTGGACTTTTTAGGCATAGATGCATGCTGGATAGCGGTCTATGTACTTTGTCGTAATGCCCAATTAAATCTCACAATACTCATCATATCATGTATGTGCATGGTCATGCCCTCTCTATTTGTCAATTGCCCAACTGTAATTTGTTCACCCAACATGCTATTTATCTTATGGGAGAGACACCACTAGTGAACTGTGGACCCCGGTCCATTCTTTTAATCGAATACAATCTACTGCAATACTTGTTCTACTGTTCTCTGCAAACAATCATCATCCACACTATACATCTAATCCTTTGTTACAGCAAGCCGGTGAGATTGACAACCTCACTGTTTCGTTGGGGCAAAGTACTTTGGTTGTGTTGTGCAGGTTCCACGTTGGCGCCGGAATCCCTGGTGTTGCGCCACACTACATCTCGCCGCCATCAACCTTCAATGTGCTTCTTGGCTCCTACTGGTTCGATAAACCTTGGTTTCTTACTGAGGGAAAACTTGCCGCTGTATGCATCACACCTTCCTCTTGGGGTTCCCAACGGACACGTGCTGTACGCGTATCACTTCTCAAAGAAATTATGCTACTACTGAAAAAGAACTGTTAGTTGTAGTCTTTGCTTGTGACAAGTTTAGATCCTATATTGTTGATTCAAAAGTTACAATTCATACTGATCATGCTGCAATTAGATACCTAATGCAAAAGAAAGATGCTAAGCCAAGGCTTATTAGATGGGTGCTTCTGTTGCAAGAATTTGATTTGCATATTATAGATAGGAAAGGTGCTGATAATCCTGTTGCTGATAATTTGTCTAGATTGGAAAATATTGCTTATGATCCTGTTCTTGTTAATGATAGTTTTCCAAATGAACAATTGGCTGTAATAAAGGTGAGCTCGCGAGATAGCCCTTGGTATGCTGATTATGCTAACTTTATTGTTTCCAAGTACTTGCCTCCAACCTTTTCAGCTCAGCAAAGGAGAAAATTCTTTTATGACTTGAGGCACTATTTTTGGGATGACCTACACTTATATAAAGAAGGAGTGGATGGTATTCTGCGAAGATGTGTTCCCGAATATGAACAACAAGAGATATTGAGTAAGTGTCATGGTAGTGCTTATGGAGGACATCATGCCGGAGATAGAACCGCTCAAAAGGTTCTACAATCAGGTTTTTATTGGCCAACTCTCTTCAAAGATGCAAGAAAGTTTACTTTATCCTGTGATGAATGTCAAAGGGTTGGTAATATCTCCAGACACAATGAAATGCCTATGAATTATACTCTTGTTATTGAACCGTTCGATTGTTGGGGATTTGACTTCATGGGTCCTTTCTCTTCTTCAGAAGGTAACACTCATATACTTGTTGCTGTTGATTATGTTACTAAATGGGTGGAAGCCATACCCACAAAAAGTGCTGATGGTGAGACCTCTTTAAGAATGCTTTTAGATATTATTTTTCCTAGATTTGGAGTTCCTAGATATCTTATGACTAATGGAGGTTCTCATTTTATTCATGGTGGTTTTAGAAAAACTCTTGCTAAATATGGTATTAATCATAGAATTGCTTCTGCTTATCATCCTCAAACTAGTGGGCAAGTAGAACTATCAAATAGAGAGATTAAATCTATCTTGCAAAAGACTGTTAATAAATCTAGGAAGAATTGGGCTAGTAAATTGAAGGAAGCACTATGGGCTTATAGAACTGCTTATAAAAATCCCATGGGTATGTCACCTTATAAAATGGTTTATGGAAAAGCTTGTCATTTACCTTTAGAATTAGAGCACAAAGCTTATTGGGCTGTAAGAGAACTAAATAAAGATCCTAAACTTGCCGGTAAGAAGAGATTGCTACAATTGAGTTCACTAGATGAATGGAGAAGTGAAGCTTATGAAAATGCTAAACTCTTTAAAGAGAAAGTTAAGAAATGGCATGATAGAAGAATTATCAAAAGAGAATTTAATGTTGGGGATAAAGTCCTATTGTATCGGTCTCGTCTCAGATTCTTTGCAGGGAAATTACTCTCGAAATGTGAAGGACCATATGCATTGTGGAGGTGTATCATTCAGGAGCAATTAAAATTAGTTCTCTCCAAGGCGATGCCACGCAAGTGGTGAATGGACAAAGGCTCAAGCATTATATCTCAGGTGATTCTTATAATGAAGATGTTGATGTTATTCGAGTAGAAACTCCGAAAGCTTTCATTAAAGGTCAAATTGACAGTCCGGCAGAGTTCGACTTTGAATAGGTAACAGTACTGGTAATAAAAAGTTCGCGTTTTACTTTCCGAACAATGTTTTTGCTGTTTTTGGAAAATATGAAAAATTACGAGATCGAAACGGAGTTGAGGAGACGCACGAGGGCGTGCCCCCATAGGCCGGCGCGGGCCCTAGCTTGGCCGCGTCGCCCTATGAGGTGGCTCCCTCGTTGCCCCTCTCCGACTCTGGTTCGACCTGGTACTTTCCTTATGTCGTAAAAATTCCTGTTATATAATCCCCTGGACCCCTGGAGGTCCGTATATCATTTTCTCGATGTGTTTTGTTTCGAGCTGTTTTCTGCCAGGATCTATCTTTGATCTAGAAGCACCATGGCCTCCACCAACAAGGGCAAGGGGCGTTCGGAGGAAGAAGTGAAGAAGATGCCATCAAAACAAGAGCAACAAGCTATTGGGAGCAAGCAAATCTTGGTGGGATCGGTTGACACTCGACGTTCTTTTTCTCATAACTTGCAGGGACCCTTACCACATGCACCCAGCCTCGACTCTTTCCATGTTTTGGAGGAAGCTTTGCGGGTTACCGATGAGTTTTGTGATCAATACCGTGCTCTGAGAAGGGAAGTGGAGATACTTCAGGAGGAGAATCATCGACTTCAAAGAATGCTAGAGCGGTTCCTCACTCCCATCAGGGTCGTCCCATCATCACCACCACCGCCGAAGGAGTAATTCATCATCGGTATTGGCATCCCCTTGGTTTGTCCAAGCTTGGGGGAGTGCCGCGGTATCACATCATCACTATCTTTTACTTTTTACTATCAAGTAGCGTCATATCATGAGTAGGGAAGTTATCATATAAGATGGGTTGCAGTGTGGAAGTATCTCTCCTTTAGTTGGTTGTCCTTGTATCCCTTGGTGTGAGTTATCGTTATGGAATATTAATGAGAAGTCTTATCATTTACATATTGCACATCTTATTTTAGTTTGCAATCTCTATTATATGATTGATCTTGTTATTAGTATTGGTATCACTTTGGGAGCATTGAGTAAATCTACTTGGTTTTGGCAAACTTAGCATTGGTCAATAGCAACAACACTTTGAGGTTTAAGTAGAAAAGAGAAATACATGTAGTTGTTTCATTGTCTTCCTTTCTTGTTAGCTCATAGCTTATTATTCTGATGATAAAATTGTTCGTGCGTACAAGAAAGATGCATGATTGTTTCTATCACATGTATATTTGTTTGTTTCCCTCAACTCTTATGCTTGCTAATTAACCTTGCTAGCCAAAGACCTGTACTGAGAGGGAATGCTTCTCGTGCATCCAAACTTTAACCCAAACCTATGCCATTTGTGTCCACCATAACTACCAACTACATGGTATTTCCTTCCATTCCAAGTAAACACTTCGTGTGCTACCTTTAAACAATTCAAAATTTATCATCCCTTATTTGTGTCAATGTTTTATAGCTCATGAGGAAGTATGTGGTGTTTATCTTTCAATCTTGTTGGGCAACTTTCACCAATGGACTAGTGGCTTCATCCGCTTATCCAATAACTTTGCAAAAAGAGATGGCAATGGGGTTCCCAGTCCCAATTAATTAACCTTCATAATTTTACGAATAGACACTCCTCCATGGTATGTGATTGTTGGAAGGCACCCGAGGATTCGGTTAGCCATGGCTTGAGAAAGCAAAGGTGGGGAGGAGTGTCACCTAAATAAAACTAAATAAATAGGCACTGCTTCATGGTATGAGAATGATTGGAAGGCACCCGAGGATTCGGTTAGCCGTGGTTTGTGAAAGTAAAGGTTGGAAGGAGTGTCAACCAAAAATAAAATTTTATGGGAGCCGCTCTTCGAGAGTTTGTCTGGCAAGGGGGTTAGAGTACCCGCTACCATTCGTTGACAACAACAAACACCTCTCAAAATGTTACTTTTATTCTCTTTATATGATTTCAAAACTGAAAAAGCTCTAGCACATGATTTAATCCCTTCTTCCCTCTGCGAAGGGCTTGTCCATTACTTTATGTTGAGTCAGTAAACCTATTTCCCTCCATCTTAAGCAAGCATTTGAGTTGTTGTGATCAAACTATTTATATTGTGATTTACTTCATCATGTCTTTTACTCTTCCTTATTTAGTACAAGTTTTATCTGAATGAATATAGCTCTGAAGGTTATCAATGATTATGAGGAGATCATTATGATTGAGTATGCAAGTTGTGCCATATAAGCTTTATCATGATATGCTAATTGTTCTCTGACCAAGAGCGAAGTTTGCCATCACCAATTATGATTTCTTATGCACCTTTATTTGTGATTACCTTCTACTTGTTTCAAGTTGAATTATATGAGGAAGTTGTTCACTAGAATGTCTTGTGTGAATTAACATGATGCTTCTTGTCCGTATTTTATTTATCGACTCTTCACTCCATAAACATGTGGTCCTGTTTACCGAGTTCAGTTTCGCTTGGGGACAAGCGAAGTCTAAGCTTGGGGGGAGTTGATACGTCCATTTTGCATCACTATTTTATATCATAATTTGCTGTTATTCATTGATATATTTCATATTTAGAGGTGATACTTATGTTATGTCATCTATTTTGCATGTTTCATGATTATTGGAGGATCGCGCACCGGAGCCAGGATTCTGCTGGAAAAAGCGCCGTCAGAATGCAATATTTCGGAAGATCAACAATTGACGGAAATTATATGAAAAATCCTATTTTTCCAGAAGACGAAGAGAGCCAAAAGGAGGAGCCGAGGAGGGCCGCCATGGGCCCCCCTTATAGGCCGACGCGGGCCCTGCCCTGGCCGCGCCGCCATGTGAGGAGGGGGCCCACAGCCCCCTCTGGCCTCCTCTCCTTCGCGTACTTCTTCATCCCGAAAACCTAAGCTCCGGGGGATAGTTGCGAAGAGTCACAGCCGCCTCTGCGGGGCGGAAAAACACCAGAGAGAAAAGAGCTCTCCGGCAGGCTGAAATCTGCCGTGGAAATTCCCTCCCGGAGGGGGAAATCGACGCCATCGTCACCGTCATCAAGCTGGACATCATCTCCATCATCATCACCATCATCTTCATCATCATCACCGCCGTCTCCACCGCTGCACATCGTTACCGCTGTAACAATTTGGGTTGGATCTTGATTGTTTGATAGGGGAAACTCTCCCGGTATTGATTTCTACTTGTTATTGATGCTATTGAGTGAAACCATTGAACCAAGGTTTATGTTAAGATTGTTATTCATCATCATATCACCTCTGATCATGTTCCATATGATGTCTCGTGAGTAGTTCGTTTAGTTCTTGAGGACATGGGTGAAGTCTAAATGTTAGTAGTGAATTATGGTTGAGTAATATTCAATGTTATGATATTTAAGTTGTGGTGTTATTCTTCTAGTGGTGTCATGTGAACGTCGACTACATGATACTTCACCTTTATGGGCCTAGGGGAATACATCTTTTACTCGTTTGCCAATTGCGGGGTTACCGAAGTGACATAAACCTGACCCCCGTTGGTATATCGATGCAGGAGGGATAGCAGGATCTCAGAGTTTAAGGCTGTGGTTAGATTTATCTTAATTACTTTCTTGTAGTTGCGGATGCTTGCAAGGGGTATAATCACAAGTATGTATTAGTCCTAGGAAGGGCGGTGCATTAGCATAGGTTCACCCACACAACACTTATCAAAACAATGAAGATTAATCAGCTATATGAAGCGAAAGCACTAGACTAAATTCCCGTGTGTCCTCAAGAACGTCTGGTCATTATAAGTAAACAAACCGGCTTGTACTTTGTGCTAAAAAGTATTGGGCCACTCGCTGCAATTATTTCTCTCGCACTTTACTTACTCGTACTTTATTCATCTGCTACATCAAAACCCCCTGAATACTTGTCTGTGAGCATTTACAGTAAATCCTTCATCGAAACTGCTTGTCAACACCTTCTGCTCCTCGTTGGGTTTGACACTCTTACTTATTGAAAATACTACGATACACCCCTATACTTGTGGGTCATCAGCGAGCGCGTCAGTGGAGATGGTGGGCAGCGGTACTACCGTGCTAGGAGTACTGTCCAGTTTTTCGCGACACCGCGGATGCATCGAGGCAAGGATGGACGTGTGAGACATTTATGTGGCCCAGGAATTACACATCTTGTGCAGGGTCATGTGCAGCGACACAAGGGTCCATCAAAACCTCGCAAGAAGAAGGAATTGGCGCCAAAGTCCAAGCTCATGTGGAGAAGAAAGGAGGTGCCAAGTGCTGTATCAAGTCGAGAAGGCCGCGAGGGAGGATGTGGTGTGGAAGGCAAGCAAGACTTGAAGACGGCGAGGACGTGTCATGTTCATATCACGTCACCTTTTCCAGAAGACCCTCACGCGTTGGGGACAACGCTTCTTGAAGGGGGGAGGATGATACGGGCATGGAGGCCTATGTGGAGCCCAGATTCAGGACTCCACCAGCTTAATTATCTTAGTTTATGTAATGGTCATATTTGGGCCAGTTAGGGATTTTTAATAAATCGAGCCAGTCTTGGTTTGGGCCTGTCCAACCAAGTTAGGGAGGCCCATAGTGGGGCGCCCAGCCTAGCAAGGGCTGGCCGGATACCCTTATCCCTCATATAAGGAGGTGGGGCGGCTAGGGTTTAGGATAGAACAAGTTTAGTCTAAGAGATTAGGGTTTCCCTATTGCGTGTGATCACATATATCATCCCTCCGGGGGTACGGCGTTGCCGTTTATCTATATTATCCGCTACGAAGGTTCTTGTGTTCATCAAGGATTGTCTAGCTCTTGGTTTGAGGCATATCGCTCATCGATCCGTTGCTTGCTGGATTCGTTCCCTCTTCTCCAGGCTGCGTTCATCGCGTTGTTGGGAGGATTCTCTACCCCAGGTTCTCGCTGTGAAAGATCGGGCAAACACCTAGGAGGATCCAGTGGGTCACTCCTTTATCACAAGCCCAGCCCCTGGTCGAAGTGCGCCCTGAAGACGACGCGCTCGCCGGGCTGCGGGGTCGGCTCCACCTCGGCTCCAGGTGCTCGCGTGATCACCTCCGAGGGGATCCGGCGGAGGCGCACGAGACAGGCGATGTCGTCGTGCCTCATGTACGAGCCCTCCCACGATCCGCTGGGGAGAGCCATCGCCGTAGAAGAAGAAGAGGAGGAAGACCAGGAGAGCGCGAAAGGCGAGGAAGAGGCGCGAGACGGCGGCGAGCGCGGCGGCGGAGGGCGTACCGTGGACACGCAGGGACCCGTGGCACCGACTCGATGAAGGGACGGCTGCGGTTCAGCGGAGGAACGCGACCGCAGTTGGTCGCGGAGTTCGCCAGGAGATCGCCGGAGAAATCGCAGAGGCGCGAGGGACTTGCTCGAGCGAGGAGAGAAGAGCGTGGGCGCGGGGAAGAAGTGTGCGGGGTGGCCGCCTCGATACCGCCCCACACGCATTTATAGCCCTCCTGCCACGCACGGTTAGCGGCCAAGTGGTGGACGTGGGCCATGACGCAGGATTTGCTGCGCCTTAACTCCCCCCACTACCGCTGCAGTTAATGGAAACGGCCACACCACATCGCCCACGACCGCAAAGGATCCGGAAGGGACAATGATGTGACCAGACGAAACGGCAACAACAGTGCCGTCAGAAACCATCAAGTCGGGCGCAGGGCCCGAGGCGGCGGAGACTCCGGCGCGCCCCAGGCGCAGCCGGACGTCCTCCTCCAACCCGGCTTGAACTCTCTGAGCAAGGCGGAACAGCCTCCACGCATGAAGAATATAAAAATCCGCGTAACAAAGCGGCTGATACGTCCAATTTGCATCACTATTTTATATCATAATTTGCTGTTATTCATTGATATATTTCATATTGGGACACAATACTTATGTTATTTCATCTATTTTGCATGTTTCATCATTATTGGAGGATCAAGCACCGGAGCCAGGATTCTGCTGGAAAAAGCACCGTCAGAACGCAATATTTCGGAAGATCAACTGTGGGAGGAAATTATACCAAAAATCCTATTTTTCAAGATGACGAAGGAAGCCAGAAGGAGGGGCCAGGAGCACCCAGGGTGGGCCCACACCCTAGGGCGGCGCGGCCCATGCCCTGGCCGCGCCGCCATGTGGTTTGGGGGGCCCACGACCCCTTTCGCCTCCTTTTCTTCGCGAAATCCTTCGTCCCGAAAACCTAAGCCACAGAGGGTACCTCGCGAAGAGTTACGGCCGCCTCTGCGGGGCGGAGAACACCAGAGAGAAAAGAGCTCTCCGGCGGGCAGGAATCCGCCAGGGAAATTCCCTCCGGGAGGGGGAAATCGACGCCATCGTCACCGTCATCGAGCTGGACATCATCGCCATCACCATCATCATCATCTCCACCATCATCACCGCCGTCTCCACCGCTGGACACCGTCACCGCCGTAGCAATTTGGGTTTGATCTTGATTGTTTGATAGGGGAAACTCTCCCGGTATCGATCTCTACTTGTTGTTGATGCTATTGAGTGAAACCATTGAACCAAGTTTATGTTCAGATTGTTATTCATCATCATATCACCTCTGATCATGTTCCATATGATGTCTCGTGAGTAGTTCGTTTAGTTCTTGAGGACATGGGTGAAGTCTAAATGTTAGTAGTGAACTGTGGTTGAGTAATATTCAATGGTGTGATATTTAAGTTGTGGTGTTATTCTTCTAGTGGTGTCATGTGAACGTCGACTACATGACACTTCACCATTTATGGGCCTAGGGGAATGCATCTTGTATTCGTTTGCTAATTGCGGGGTTGCCGGAGTGACAGAAACCTAAACCCCCGTTGGTATATCGATGCATGAGGGATCGCAGGATCTCAGAGTTTAAGGCTGTGGTTAGATTTATTCTTAATTACTTTCTTGTAGTTGCGGATGCTTGCAAGGGGTATAATCACAAGTATGTATTAGTCCTAGGAAGGGCGGTACATTAGCATAGGTTCACCCACACAACACTTATCATAACAATGAAGATTATTTAACCGTATGTAGCGAAAGCACTAGACTAAAATCCCGTGTGTCCTCGAGAACGTTTGGTCATTATAAGTAAACAAACCGGCTTGTCCTTTGTGCTAAAAAGGATTGGGCCACTCGCTGCAATTATTACTCTCGCAATTTACTTACTCGTACTTTATTCAACTGTTACATCAAAACCCCAGAATACTTGTCTCGTGAGCATTTACGGTGAATCCTTCCTCGACACCGCGTGTCAACACCTTCTGCTCCTCGTTGGGATCGACATTCTTACTTATCGAAAATACTACGATACACCCGCTATACTTGTGGGTCATCAAGACTATTTTCTGGCGCCGTTGCCGGGGAGTGAAGCGCTATTGGTAAGTGGAATTGGTAAGGAAAACCTTTACTGTTGTGCTGATTTTATTTCATCGCTGCTATAAGTCATTATGGAGAGATCTTCTCTTCAATTTTTATTTGGGAAATCTACTACTACTGCAACGGTAGTGGATGAGGCGCCAGGTGAGGAAGTAATACCATATAAAATACCTATGAAAATTATTGAACGTGTTATGGATAACCGCTATGAAGGGGATGGAACTGTCCATCCCGGTGATCATTTACTGTTTTTGCATGAATTATGCGGGTTATTCAAATGTGCAGGTATTGCTATGGATGAAGTGAGGAAGAAACTATTCTCTTTATCGCTATCTGGTAAAGCGGCGCATTGGTATAAATTACTGGATAATGGGGATTCTCTTGAATGGAATGATATTGTGCCCCGGTTTTATTCTAAGTTCTATCCTCCAAGTGAAATTCATAAGGATCGGAATCGCATATATAATTTTTGGCCTCATGATGGAGAGAGTATTGCCCAAGCTTGGGGGAGATTGAAGTCTTTAATGCTCAAATGCCCCATTCATGAGCTTCCTGGTAATGTTATTATTGATAATTTCTATGCAAGACTTTCTTTTCAAGACAAGACCTTGCTGGATACTTCTTGTTCTGGATCATTTACACGCAACAAAGAAGAGTTTAAAAGGGACCTTCTTGATCGGATCCAAGAAAATACTGAAGGATGGGAGAACGACAAGGATAGAGAATCGTATAATTTATGATTATAAATGCATTGAAGCTTTTATGGATACTGATAAATTTCGTAATATGAGTGCTACATATGGTCTTGATTCTCAAGTTGTCAGAATCTTTATAAAGCTTTTGCCTCTCATTATGAATTGCCAAAGAAGAATTTTGATAAGTATCATGAACCGTATAAAGATAAAATTGATTCATCTATTAATAAATGTGTTGTAGTTGAAACTGCTGATCATATTATTCCTGAAGTTTATATTGAAAAAACTCCTTTCCCTGCTAAAATGAAGGAGTACTCTGTTATAAATAGTGCGGTTCATAAAAGTGAAAAGAAACCTGTAGAACCTGAAGAACAAATAAAAGTTGAACCTGCTGTTGCAATAATTAAAGATCTTGTGACTGAAAATGTGGAGGATGGTCATATTATTTTCTGTGAAGATGCTTCTAATATTGTTTCACATCCTAATAAACCCAAACAAGCTAGTGTTCCTATGCTATCTGTTAGAATTGGTGATCATTGCTATTATGGATTATGTGATATTGGTGCAAGTGTTAGTGCTATTCCATATGAGCTTTACACGGAGATTATGCACGAAATTGATTCTTGTGAACTTGAAGATATTGATGTGGTTATTCAGCTGGCTAATAGAGAAACTATTTCTCCAATTGGTATTGTTCGAGATGTGGAAGTTTTATGCGGTAAGATTAAATATCCTGCTGACTTTTTGGTACTTGGTTCTGCTGCTAGTGATTATTGTCCTATTATTTTTGGTAGACCTTTTCTAAATACTTGTGGAGCTATTATAGATTGCAAGAAAGAGAAAATTTTGACTAAATTTGCTGGTGAATCTTATGAGTTTAACTTCTCTAAATTTGCTAAAACTCCTTATAAAGCTGATTTGCCTAGTAATGATTTTAAAATGGAGCAATGTGCATCTATTGTTCTTGTTCCTAATAATCCTTTGCAGCAACATTTGGAGGATAGCGAGAGTGAAGTTTTTAGGAAAGAAAGAGATGAGCTTGAGGAAATTTTTCTTCGCCAACCTATTCTCAAGCATGATTTACCGGTGGAAGATTTGGGTACAACACCGCCACCAAAGGAAGATCCTGTTTTTGATTTAAAGCCTTTACCTGATAATCTTAAATATGCTCATATTGATGATAAGAAAATATATCCTGTTATTATTAGTTCTAAGCTTTCAGAGATTGAGGAAGAAAGGTTATTGGAAATATTGAAGAAGCACCGAGGAGCTATTGGCTACACTCTTGATGATTTGAAAGGGATTTCTCCTTCTATTTGCCAACATGCTATTAATATGGAAGATGATGCAAAGCCTGTTGTTGAACATCAGCGTCGTCTAATTCCGAAGATGAAGGAAGTGGTAAGGAATGAGGTATTACGACTTCTTGAAGCTGGTATTATATATCCTATTGCTGATAGTAGATGGGTTAGTCCTGTGCATTGCGTTCCCAAGAAAGGAGGAATGACTATTGTGCCTAATGATAATGATGAGCTCATTCCTCAAAGAGTAGTTGTAGGGTATAGAATGTGCATTGATTTTCGAAAAGTTAATAAAGTTACTAAGAAAGATCATTACCCTTTACCATTTATTGATCAAATGCTAGAAAGATTGTCTAAAAATACTCATTTTTGTTTTCTTGATGGTTATTCTGGGTTTTCACAAATTGCTGTTAAAGCTAAAGATCAAGAGAAAACCACTTTTACTTGTCCCTATGGAACTTATGCTTATAGACGCATGCCTTTTGGTTTATGTAATGCTCCTGCTACTTTTCAAAGATGCATGTCTGCTATTTTTCATGGTTTTTGTGAGAGTATTGTAGAGGTATTCATGGATGATTTTTCCGTCTATGGGAATTCTTTTGATAGTTGCTTGCGAAACCTTGATAAAGTTTTGCAGAGATGTGAAGAAACTAACCTTGTTCTTAATTGGGAGAAATGCCACTTTATGGTTAATGAAGGAATTGTATTGGGACATAAAATTTCTGAGAGAGGTATTGAAGTTGATAGAGCTAAAGTTGAAGCAATTGAGAAGATGCCCTATCCGAGGACGTTAAAGGTATTCGTAGTGTTCTTGGTCATGTTGGGTTTTATAGGAGATTTATTAAAGATTTCTCCAAGATTTCAAAGCCTCTTACTAATCTTCTTCAAAAAGATGTACCATTTGTTTTTGATGATGATTGTAAGGAAGCTTTTGAAACTCTTAAGAAAGCCTTAACAACTGCTCCTATAGTTGAACCTCCTGATTGGAACTTACCCTTTGAGATTATGTGTGATGCTAGTGATTTTGCTGTAGGCGCTGTTCTTGGACAGCGAGTAGATAAAAAGCTGAATGTTATTCATTATGCTAGTAAAACTCTTGATGCTGCTCAAAGAAATTATGCTACAACTGAAAAAGAATTATTAGCTGTAGTCTTTGCTTGTGATAAATTTAGATCTTATATTGTTGATTCAAAAGTTACTATTCATACTGATCATGCTGCAATTAGATACCTTATGACAAAGAAAGATGCTAAGCCGAGGCTTATTAGATGGGTACTTCTTTTGCAAGAATTTGATTTACATATTGTAGATAGGAAAGGTGCTGATAATCCTGTCGATAATTTGTCTAGATTGGAAAATATTGCTTATGATCCTGTTCCTGTTAATGATAGTTTTCCAAATGAACAATTGGCTGTAATAAAGGTGAGCTCGCGAGACAGTCCTTGGTATGCTGATTATGCTAACTTTATTGTTTCCAAGTACTTGCCTCCAACCTTTTCAGCTCAGCAAAGGAGGAAATTCTTTTATGATTTGAGGCATTATTTCTAGGATGACCCACACTTATATAAAGAAGGAGTGGATGGTATTATGCGAAGATGTGTTCCCGAATATGAACAACAGGAGATATTGAGTAAATGTCATGGTAGTGCTTATGGAGGACATCACGCCGGAGAAAGAACCGCGCAAAAGGTTCTACAATCAGGTTTTTATTGGCCAACTCTCTTCAAGGATGCGAGAAAGTTTATTTTATCTTGTGATGAATGTCAAAGGGTTGGTAATATCTCCAGACGTAATGAAATGCCAATGAATTATACTCTTGTTATTGAACCTTTTGATTGTTGGGGATTTGACTTCATGGGACCTTTTCCGTCTTCAGAAGGTAACACTCACATACTTGTTGCTGTTGATTATGTTACTAAATGGGTGGAAGCTATACCTACAAAAAGTGCTGATGGTGAGACCTCTTTAAGAATGCTTTTAGATATTATTTTTCCTAGATTTGGAGTACCTAGATATATTATGACTGATGGAGGTTCTCATTTTATTCATGGAGGCTTTAGAAAAACTCTTGCTAAGTATGGTATTAATCATAGGATTGCGTCCGCTTATCATCCTCAAACTAGTGGTCAAGTAGAATTATCAAATAGAGAGATTAAATCTATTTTGGGAAAGACCGTTAATAAAACTAGAAAGAATTGGGCTAGTAAATTGAAGGATGCACTATGGGCTTATAGAACTGCTTACAAAAATCCCATGGGAATGTCACCTTATAAAATGGTTTATGGGAAAGCCTGTCATTTACCTTTAGAACTAGAGCACAAAGCTTATTGGGCTGTTAGAGAATTAAATAAAGATCCAAAACTTGCCGGTGATAAGAGGTTGTTGCAATTAAGTTCTCTAGATGAATGGAGAAGTGAAGCTTATGAAAATGCTAAACTCTTTAAGGAGAAAGTTAAAAAATGGCATGATAGGAGGATTATCAAAAGAGAATTTAATATTGGGGATAAAGTCCTATTGTATCGATCTCGTCTCAGATTCTTTGCAGGGAAATTACTCTCGAAATGGGAAGGACCATATGTTGTCGAGGAGGTGTATCGTTCAGGAGCAATCAAAATTAGCTCTCTCCAAGGCAATGCTACGCAAGTGGTGAATGGACAAAGACTCAAGCATTATATCTCAGGTGATTCCTATAATGTTGATATTGATATTATTCAAGTGGAAACACCGGAGGCTTTCATCAAAGGGCAAATTGACAGTCACTGTAACTCGACTTTGAATAGGTAACAGTACTGGTAATGAAAAGTACGCAATTTACTTTCCGAACAATATTTTTGCTGTTTTTAGGAAATATGAAAAATTACGAGTTCGAAACGGAGTAGAAAGGACGCACGAGGGGGCGCCACCATAGGCCGGCGCGGCCAAGCCTGGGCCCGCGCCGACCTATGGTCTGGCCGCCCCGTCGCCCCTTTCCGACTCTGGTTCGATCTGGTACTTTCCTTGTGTCGTGAAATTTTTTGCTATATAATCCCCCGGACCCCTGGAGGTCCGTATATCGCTTTCTCGACGTGTTTTGTTTCGAGCTGTTTCTGTCAGGATTTGTTTCAGATCTAAAGCTATCATGTCTTCGTCGGAAACTCCGAAGGACAGCTCCAGCAAGGATGTCGGCAACTTGTACATGGAGGAGCTGAGGATGCACCCCAAGGAGTTGCTGCTCGTTGAAGGAGAACTGCAGGTCAAGGATGTCCAGGGTCCTAAAGGAGAAGGAAGCTTGGAAGACAGGATGGAGAAGCTAGAACAAGAGGTTTTCAAATACAAGAAGATGGCTGAGCGTGAGGTGGATATCTTTCACAGGATTGTGTCTGAACTCATTGCTGAACATGAGAAGGAAACTGCAAAGCTTTGGAGCGACATCCTCTCACTTCACGACACCACCAACAAGCTCCAAGCACAACTCTATGACGTTCAGAATCAGAACTGTGAGTATGAAAACAGGTTTAAATACATAAGCCGTGCTGCTAGTTTCAGGATTCCCGAGACCAAGATGTCGTTTCTTGATGGAGAGCCTCTTCCTTGGAAGTCTGATGACGGGAGTTCATCACCACCATCTCCGCAGGAGTAATTCATCATCGGTATTGGCATCCCCTTGGTTTGTTCCAAGCTTGGGGGAGTGCCGCGGTATCACATTATCACTACCTTTTACTTTTTATTGTCAAGTAGTGTCATATCATGAGTAGGGAAGTTATCATATAAGATGGGTTGCAGTTGGAAGTGTCTCTCCTTTAGTTGGTTATCTATGTAGCCCTTGGTGTGAGTTATCGTTATGGAATATTAATGAGAAGTCTTATCATTTACATATTGCACATCTTATTTTAGTTTGCAATCTCTATTATATGATTTACCTTGTTGTTAGTATTGGTATCACTTTGGGAGCATTGAATAAATCTATTTGGTTTTGGCAAACTTAGCATTGGTCAATAGCAACAACACTTTGAGGTTTAAGTAGAAAAGAGAAATACATGTAGATGTTTCATTGTCTTTCTTGTTAGCTCACAGCTTATTATTCTGAAGTTAAGATTGTTTGTGTTTACAAGGAAGATGCATGATTGTTTCTATCATATGTATATTTGTTTGTTTCCCTCGACTCTTATGCTTGCTAATTAACCTTGCTAGCCAAAGACCTGTACTGAGAGGGAATACTTCTCGTGCATCCAAACCTTAACCCAAACCTATGCCATTTGTGTCCACCATACCTACCTACTACATGGTATTTTCTGCCATTCCAAGTAAATACTTCATGTGCTACCTTTAAACAATTCAAAACTTAGTATCTCTTATTTGTGTCAATGTTTCATAGCTCATGAGGAAGTATGTGGTGTTTTGTCTTTCAATCTTGTTGGGCAACTTCCACCAATGGACTAGTGGCTTCATCCGCTTATCCAATAATTTTGCAAAAAGAGCTGGCAATGGGATTCCCAGTCCCAAATTAATTAAACTAAATAGACACTCCTCCATGGTATGTGATTGATGGACGGCACCCGAAGGATTCGGTTAGCCATGGCTTGTGTAAGCAAAGGTTGGGGGAGTGTCATCATCATAATAAAGCTAAAATAAAAAGGCACTCCTTCATGGTATGAGATTGTTGGCAGGCACCCGAGGATTCGGTTAGCCATGGTTTGTGAAAGAAAGGTTGGAAGGAGTGCCACACAAAATGAAAATAATATGGGAGCCGCTCTTAGGAGGTTGTCTGGCAAGGGGGTTAGAGTACCCGCTACTGGGCCGTTGACAACAACAAACATCTCTCAAAATGTTACTTTTATTCTCTTTATATGATTGCAAAACTGAAAAAGCTCTAGCACATGATTTAATCACTGCTTCCCTCTGCGAAGGGCCTGTCTTTTACTTTATGTTGAGTCAGTAAACCTATTTCCCTCCATCTCAAGCAAGCATTTGAGTAGTTGTGATCAAACCATTATATTGTGATTTGCTACATCATGTCTTTTATTCTTCCTTGTTTAGTACAAGTTTTATCTGAATGAATATAGCTTTGCAAGTTATCAATGATCATGAGAAGACCATTATGATTGAGTATGCAAGTTGTGCCTTATAAACTTTAACATGAGAGCGCTGCTCAATGAGATAAATATAATCTGTTAATTGTTCTCTGACCAAGAACGAAGTTTGCCATCACCAATTATGATTTCTTATGCACCTTTACTTGTGATTACCTTATACTTGTTTCAAGATGAGTTATAAGAGGTTGTTTACTATAATGTCTTGTGTGAATGAATATGATGCTTCTTGTCCGTATTTTATTTATCGACTCTTAAATCAATAAACATGTGGTCCTCGTCTATCGAGCTCGCTCGCTTGGGGACAAGCGAAGTCTAAGCTTGGGGGAGTTGATACGTCCAATTTGCATCACTATTTTATATCATAATTTGCTGTTATTCATTGATATATTTCATATTGGGACACAATACTTATGTTATTTCATCTATTTTGCATGTTTCATCATTATTGGAGGATCAAGCACCGGAGCCAGGATTCTGCTGGAAAAAGCACCGTCAGAACGCAATATTTCGGAAGATCAACTGTGGGAGGAAATTATACCAAAAATCCTATTTTTCAAGATGACGAAGGAAGCCAGAAGGAGGGGCCAGGAGCACCCAGGGTGGGCCCACACCCTAGGGCGGAGCGGCCCATGCCCTGGCCGCGCCGCCATGTGGTTTGGGGGGCCCACGACCCCTTTCGCCTCCTTTTCTTCGCGAAATCCTTCGTCCCAAAAACCTAAGCCACAGAGGGTACCTCGCGACGAGTTCTGACCGCCTCTGCGGGGCGGAGAACACCAGAGAGAAAAGAGCTCTCCGGCGGGCAGGAATCCGCCGGGGAAATTTCCTCCGGGAGGGGGAAATCGACGCCATCGTCACCGTCATCGAGCTGGACATCATCGCCATCACCATCATCATCATCTCCACCATCATCACCGCCGTCTCCACCGCTGGACACTGTCACCACCGTAGCAATTTGGGTTTGATCTTGATTGTTTGATAGGGGAAACTCTCCCGGTATCGATCTCTACTTGTTGTTGATGCTATTGAGTGAAACCATTGAACCAAGTTTATGTTCAGATTGTTATTCATCATCATATCACCTCTGATCATGTTCCATATGATGTCTCGTGAGTAGTTCGTTTAGTTCTTGAGGACATGGGTGAAGTCTAAATGTTAGTAGTGAACTATGGTTGAGTAATATTCAATGGTGTGATATTTAAGTTGTGGTGTTATTCTTCTAGTGGTGTCATGTGAACGTCGACTACATGACACTTCACCATTTATGGGCCTAGGGGAATGCATCTTGTATTCGTTTGCTAATTGCGGGGTTGCCGGAGTGACAGAAACCTAAACCCCCGTTGGTATATCGATGCAGGAGGGATCGCAGGATCTCAGAGTTTAAGGCTGTGGTTAGATTTATTCTTAATTACTTTCTTGTAGTTGCGGATGCTTGCAAGGGGTATAATCACAAGTATGTATTAGTCCTAGGAAGGGCGGTACATTAGCATAGGTTCACCCACACAACACTTATCATAACAATGAAGATTATTTAACTGTATGTAGCGAAAGCACTAGACTAAAATCCCGTGTGTCCTCGAGAACGTTTGGTCATTATAAGTAAACAAACCGGCTTGTCCTTTGTGCTAAAAAGGATTGGGCCACTCGCTGCAATTATTACTCTCGCAATTTACTTACTCGTACTTTATTCAACTGTTACATCAAAACCCCCTGAATACTTGTCTGTGAGCATTTAGAGTGAATCCTTCATCGAAACTGCTTGTCAACACCTTCTGCTCCTCGTTGGGATCGACATTCTTACTTATCGAAGATACTACGATACACCCCCTATACTTGTGGGTCATCAGCGGCGTCCGACTCGCGAGCAGTCGGACGAGGCAAGCCTAATGAGGGCGCAGCCGGCTGAGCGGAAATTCTCAGCTGGCCCCTCACGTGCTTTCTCAAATACAATCCACGAGATCAAAGACTAACGGTCAGGAAAACCTGCCCAGGTCCTTCTTTACGCAGGACCTTGCCACCTTCAGGGGCTAATGTCGGGGGGAAGACCCCGGGTAGGGCAAAGGACTGAGAACAGCCGGCTCAAGGCCTGTCGGCCCGCGGCAAAGGCCGGCTGAGGAGCAGCCGGCTGGAGCCGTGGCCGGCTGCATTGGGAGCCGGCTGGTTCAAAGTCCACGCTGGTCTGGCCATAGCCGTCTGCGCTGTGGCTGGGCCGGCTTCAACTTGCCATATCCGGCTTGGTTTGAGTCTCCCTGACCGGCTCCGAGCTGGTGAGCCTTGTAGGAGAAGGAACTGGAAAGGTGATCCGGCTCCTAAAGTCCACGATGATCTCACCTTCCGTAAAGTGCGGGGCACTGTAGAGCAACAATGCCTCTCGCTTGATAGGCCATCATGGCTCACACCGCGCCGTACGGCTGCAGGCCATCGATGGCGACAGGGACACCTCCTCTCCATACCGCGGACTTCGGCTGGTGACAAGACAAGGCTTCCACGTCCAACGGCTCCTGACAGCAGCGCCTCGGGAAGGAGCGGGAAGCCGGAGCCTGCCAACCGGCTAGTAGGTCATAGGGACTTCTTTGTAAAGTGTCAACGCCTATATAAGCTGCACTACCCCCTCTCGTGCGGGGGATCGATCAACCCTTACTCATTCTCGTCTTTGCGCTGCCCTGTGAGAGAGACCTTCGTCTACCTTAGCCTCCCAGGAGCAGCCGGATACAGCTCTAGGAGCACCATTGTACTGTGTTACATCTTATACACTCATAGTAGGAGTAGAGGTGTTACCTCCACAGGAGGGCCTCGAACCTGGGTACGTCGTTGTGTCGCTCGTGCATATACCCGCATCCGGATACCGCCGTAAGACCATAGTAGGAACCACTCTCTTTAGCCACCCTATGGCATATGCCGTGACGATACCACGACAGCGAAGTGGATCTGCAGGACATAGTCCAGCCAGTTTCCCTTGGGAGAGGTGATGACGATGCCAGCTCCCAAGCCGGTGCGCATCTTCGAGTCGTCGAAGTGCATCTTCCAGTGCGTGGAATCAGGCACAGGCGGCAGGTACTGCATCTCAGCCCAGTCGACGAAGAAGTCGGCGAGGATCTGCGACTTGATGGCCGTTCGTGGCTCGTAGAGGATGGAGTGGGCCGCCAGCTCTAGGGCCCACTTGGCAACCCGGCCATTGGCGTCCTTGATGCCAATGATTTCCGCCAAGGGCGCTGTGGCCACCACCTTGATGGGGTGTTCTTGGAAATAGTGCTTGAGCTTCTTGGCCGCCATGTACACGTCGTAGGTGACCTTCTGGTAGTTGGGGTAGTTTTGCTTCGACTAGGAAAGCACCTCACTGAGGTAGTACACTGGGCGCTGAACCGGCTGCTCCTTGTCGGCTTCCTTGCGCTCCACCACCAGGACAACGCTAACCACTCAATTGGTGGCTACGATGTACATCAACATCGGCTCCATTGAAGTCGGCGATGCCAGGACGGGCGCGGTTGAGAGCACGCGCTTCAAGTCACGGAAGGCTTCGTCTGCCTACGGTGACCTGTAACATCCCAAGAGTAACACCTTAGTTCCTTTGTACCTTTCTTGCATTTGTTCATGCCATCATGTTGCATTCATGCATATCACCATTTTGGTTTTACTAAATTGCATTTGATTCTTGGTTTTCTTTATGTTGCCTTGTTGTTGTTCCTCTCCCTTCTTCTTCTTCTTGGTTCATCCCCTCACTCTTGTGATGTTCCAAGAAAAGCTCAAGCCAACCTTCCACCACTTGACCTATATTTCAAATAGGTCATGCCAAAATTCTTATATGGTTACTATAAAACTACCTCTCCTCTCTATTTTTGCAATGCACATGTTTTATGATCTTGAGTTGGGCTTCTTCCTTCTCAAGTGGTTGAACGAATCAGGTTTAGCCAAATATTTTTGAATATCAATTATTTTGGTTGCTACCAAAATTCTCTATGGCTCCTTCAATTTCTTTTCATTCTTTTATTTCTCTCAAGCCTACCATAGTTGGTATATAAGGCTGAGCCTCAATTCAATTCCTTTTCAAATTTCAAAATCTTCTCTACTCAAATTTCAGAAAAGAATTTATAAGTGAGAAAGAAATAAAAAAAAACAGAAAAAGACATAAAAGGAAAAGCCTAAAACTAGCCTAACCTACCTAGCCCAAGACCACAGCAGCCTTAGTAGCTTTTTCTTCCCTGGAGTCTGCTTAAGGCCACGGCAGCCTCTTCTTTAACCCAAGCCTAGATAACCTAACCAACTAACCCAGCAGCCACCTTACCTGTACGTCTCCTTCCTCCTGTACGAACCCCTCCATGGCCGCATGATCCCCTCCACTTCACCGATGTCTGCCACCTCGCCCTTCTCTTCACCTTAAGACTCCAGGAGACCGTCCCCGAGCCCTAGCTCGCTCTTCCTCGTCCGCGCCGCGCCGCATCATCACTTTTGCCACTTTCCTGTAAGACAAGAGGGTTTTCCCCAAGACGCCGTCGTCCGCCGCCGTCGCCATGGCCTGCATCGACGTCACCTGAGCCCGGGAACGGAACCGCGTCATCTTCCTCTTCGTCCTGGACGTCTTCACGGAGCCGAGCGCTGCCCGCAGCTGCTCGAGCACGTCCACGCTGCCGTCGACTTCTACCTCCCGGCCTCCCCTTCTTCCTCGTCTCCGCAGCTACTTCCTCCTCGCCGATGACCCAGGGTGAGCAGCCTTCCTTCCTACATCTCCCCTGCATGTCTCTATGTCGATGCTCCATCACATGTGAGAAGATCTGAGCGAGATCGAACCGATAAAACGAAACAAACGGTTCCAGTTTTTCTGTTTTGAGGTGGCTACTTCCGACGATCTTTTCCGGCGATCTACTCCAATCCAGTCACGTACTTCACACCGTTGGAAATCTGAGAGTGAGGGATACAACTTTGCCTTTGGAATCACTCAGTTTCGTTGCCTGTAGACGACGCCACCTCCGATCAAACATCTGTCCAGAATCTGTTTTCAGTTTCGCTGTTTCTCGCACACGTCGCGGTACCGACGTCTCCCCGGCGAACCAGGTCGTTTCAGCATGCCATACTTGTTCCAGTAGATGCACAACGTCTCAGGCTTCATGTCAGTTTTTGAATCGTCCAAAACGGTGCATTATTCGCGACGCCATCGTCGTTCAAAGTCAGCCCAAAAATCTGTTGACAGTTTCGCTGTTCGTCATCTATTCGCGAGCTCAACTTCCGTTGACCATCGATGTCGCCTCGATGCACCGATTTCAACCCAGCTTGTTCCATACGAATCTCGGTACTTTCCTCCTTCGCAACTCGTTGGGTGCACGGCGTTTCTCTGTCTAGATCCTTCGCAATGAAGTATTTAAAATCCGTGCAGAAATGCATCTACAGGAAACCTGCGCTGTCGTTTTTCTTCAGTTCAGTGTCAAATTCAGTTAACTGCATCCAGCACCTTTTCATTTTGATTTAAAAACCAACTTTTGAATCTTGAAATCATACAAACCTTATAACCTGGAACATCACCAAAACAGTAGTTACATGAATATAAACTTTGTTGTGATTTTTGAACAATATAAAATTGACAACGTTGTTGAAATGGGTTAAAATGGCTAAAACTTGAAATGTTCATATCTCCTAAACCCTACCTCCAAATTTAGCAAACTTTGTATCCAAATGCATTAGAAAAACGCGAGGAATTCAAATTTAACATTTTCATGCATCATTGGCACCATCCCTGGCCCGACATAAGTAAAATTTGCAACCATAACTAAATGCTATGTGTGGGTGTCTATCATTTCTTGCTATATTTGAACACCCCACTTAATTTTGCTATGTATGAAACCTTTGCACCTCATGCATCATATTGCGCATTGCATACTTGTATCTCGAGTAGACACCGACGCAGAGCAGTACGAGCAGGAGTACGAGCACCCCCAGGAGGATCTTGTCTGTGCTTCTACCTTCGATCTGACAGGCGAGCACACCCATTCACCTATTTTACATTTACATGCTCTTTTGATCTATTGCTATCCCTATGTTGCGATTCTGTTGTGTCACGTGTCCTATTCCACCTGTTACCTAAATATCCGAGATACACCTCCTCGCCCTACCTATTGTTTGTTGTTTGCCAGCTTTGCGAGTCGTAGGCGAGTTTAGGGTTTTGTTGATATCTCGAAATGTTCGGGATATCTTGTTGGGATGTTGACACATGTACTACCTTTTCAAAAATGAAGTGGACAACTTTTGCTACAACTAAAATTGCTAAGGGATAATAATATTGCAGAGGCATCTGTGAGCCCCTTTGCGAAAGCATCGGAATTTTGACTTGCTAATGTCCCCTAGGATCCGAGTTCTTGTTATCTGTCTCTAAGACTGAGCGCGCTAACCACTCGTGGGAGGATTTATCGGGACCCCCCATCACCCATTACCATTTCTCAAGTCTGTTGAAAAGGGGGCCACAACCTTGGTTTTATTTGCCTATGCCATGTATGCCATGCTTTACTTACTGTTGCCTTCGGGTGTTTACTTCCTGTTGCCTTCGGGTGTTTATTTTTGTATTGTACCTTGCGGGACGTTTAGCGAAGCGTGTGGTTCGCACGCCTAGCCGTCGGCGCAAACCTCTGAGTCCGTCTCGGAGTACGGCCGAACTTCGATACGGGTAGCTTAGGCGGGTGGCCCCCCTAGACATTCTTGTTGATTTGGGAACGGTCTTGTTGTGAGACTCCGCGCTTGTTTACGCGGGTTCGAGCATGCGTGTATGGTAACATTGGTGCACCCCTGCAGGGTAAATCTTATCGATAAGCCGTGTCCGCGGTTATGGACGACTTGGAGCTGTTTAACTCGATCATAGAACAACTTACACCTAAAGTTGTCGCCAATAACTTGCTAATTACTTGCGTAGTAAGTTAGCCCTATTATAATGGAAAGATATAAAATTGTCAACTGTGTGAGTGCCTTGTTAGTACCTCTTGGCTAAGGGGGATCGCAATGGCAGGGTTTGTTTGCAGAGTATAGAACTGCTAGAATATGCGCTCTCTCACCTTCTCTATTAGACGGATGCTGTAGCGTGTCTCTATTGGATAGTGCTTTGCTGCCGCTAAACTCCACCATATAGCCGGGCGAAGTTTACACCGCCCACCAGCAAGCATAGCTGGTCTTGTCTCGCAAGTACGTGCCATTTGGTACTTACCCTCGTTTTTCTTCCTTTTTTTCGGAACACGCTTTTCGACAAATAGGTACGACAGATGATGATCAGTACGCAGGAGGCTACTTTGTCGAGTTCACGGATGACGACTTCGTTGCGTAGCAGGATCGTTCCTAAGGCAGCAGCCTGTGGCATGTTGGTTATGGGAACACCGCTTGATTATCTTCAGGACTCTTAGTCCCATTTGGTTCTTATCTGTACCCAGACTATTTGGCTATCTTATGTATGATGTACTGATGGGATATGTTTCCCCGTTGAGTGTCATTTGGATCTTGCTCATTAGAGCGTTGCTATATATATGAACCTTATTTCCATCTTTTGCGTCATACATAGTCATGTTGTGATATTCAAGCTATATTCTACCCTCGTATCATGTGCACAGTGTGTGTATGTGTGAAGTGCACAGGAAGGTGAAGCACTCATGCTTGGAAAGCCTATTGTGAGCCTTTGAGGTGGATGTTGTGTGCATGGGCGTGTCGAGCTGTTTCTTGGCCTACCCATATGCTTGGGAATGCGAGGCGACCTCATGGTCCTTTGTAGTGACCTCATGCACATAAACCCCTCTTACCTGCGCGCTCTGGGTTTTTCCTACTCCTGGGGCTTACAGACTTGGTATCAGAGCAGGACTGCCTTTAGGAGCCCCTTTGCAGCGGACGAAGTTGTGTCTAGAAACTCATATTTTAGTAGCTACATAGGAAAAATTGTGCGCGAGAGTAGGAATTCTGCTTTTATTTCTTACCCCACCCACCCTCCCTCTGGTAAGGACGTGCAACGGTTTTACTCTATTCTTATCTTGTTTCACCTAGGCTTGGACGTGTTTGTGGGAAACCATAGTGCCATAGGGAAAAGTGTTTTGAAAATTTTCTGTACTATGGTTGCTTCATTATCATCCTTTGTCAATCTCCACATATAATCTGTTCCTTTGCCATATTGGTATTTTCATGCTAATGTGTCTTCTCTCTGTTGTTCTGTTGCTATCTCGACCACTTTTTGTTCCAGTGCATATATCAACTTTCCTTCCCTGAAGTTGTTTTTGCCAAGCTCATACCCTGTTGTTTCCCTTCCAATATGCATAACTAGTGTCAACACGACCCAAGTTATTGACACTTTCTATTGCAAAAACTTCTGTATAGCTGCACTTCATAAACCTCGAAAGGTATCTTTGTGAAGTACTATTGCTGCTATCGTTCTAATCTTTTACATGTTATGGCTACCTCTCGTGTACCTTGAAGATATCTTGTCATATGCATGTTTCCTCTGAAGTTCTCGTTAGCACTAATATTGAGTTTTGTTAAATTCGATAAATGTGTTGATCTTGTTGTTCCGGGGCAACCCACCTACGTGCCTCGTCCGAAGGTTTTGTTTCCCGCCCTCCAGCCCTCCTTCTGTTCCACGCAGATCTCAAGTTCAGCAAAAGTTCTGTTTCAGCTCTACAAGACAAATGGTTCCTCATCCTTCCTATCAACCCTTTTTCAGCTACAGTTCTGTTTGATACCGGAGCGTCACATTCTTTCATCTATCAAAGTTTGAACTTGTTGTTCGAGGTTTTCCTCTTTCTTCTTCTTAATTCTGGCATTAATGTCATCCTTGGCATGGATTGGTTGAAGGCCAACAAACTTGTCATTGATTGCGCCGAGCATTCAGTTTCTCTTCCTACTTCATCAGGAACCTTGACCTATACACCTTCTCAAACACCTTCCGTTCAGCTCTTTGCTTTGAATCCTAGTTCTCTTCCGGAGCTTGAGTCTATACCGGTGGTTTGCGACTTTCCTGATGTCTTTCCTGAAGAACTTCCAGGTATGCCACCTGACAGGGTTGTTGAGTTCGTCATTGAACTAGAGCCTGGAACAGCTCCTATCTCAAAGCGGCCATACAAAATGGGTCCCAATGAGTTGGCTGAACTCAAGAAGCATCTTGACGAGTTGCAAAAACTTGGTTTCATTCAGTCAAGCACTTCTCCATGGGGATGTCCTACCATCTTCGTGAAGAAAAAAGATAAAAGTGATCGATTGGTGGTTGACTACCGTCCTCTCAATGAGAAAACGATCAAGAATACATATCCTCTTCCTCGCATCAATGAGCTCTTTGATCAGCTTGCGGGTGCAACTGTGTTCTCTAAGATGGATTTGAGAAGTGGTTATCACCAAATCAAAATCCGCAAGGAGGATGTACCCAAGACAGCCTTCAAAACTCGTTATGGTCTCTACGAATACACCGTCATGTCCTTTGGCCTCACTAATGCTCCTGCCACTTTCTCTCGGTTGATGAACTACATTTTCATGGAGTACCTCGACAAGTTTGTGGTAGTCTATCTCGATGATATCCTTGTCTACTCCAAGTCCAACGAGGAGCATGAAGAGCATCTTCGCCTCATCCTCATGAAGCTTCGTGAACACCGTCTCTATGCCAAGTTCTCCAAGTGTGAATTTTGGCTTCCTCAAGTCGTCTATCTTGGCCATGTCATTTCGGGAAAAGGCATTGCTGTCAATCCTGAAACCGTCAAGGCAATCGTTGAATGGCTTCCTCCGAAGAATGTCAAGCAAGTGAGAAGTTTCCTTGGTTTGGCAAGTTACTGCCGCCGCTTTGTTGAGAATTTCTCCAAGATCGCCAAGCCTCTTACCGATCTCCTGAAGAAAGACAAGAAGTTCCTTTGGTCTCCGCAATGTCAAGAAAGCTTTGACCTCCTCAAGCAAAAGCTCACTTCCACACCTGTCCTTGTTCTTCCAGATACTTCTAAACCTTTCCAGATATTCTGTGATGCCTCTCTTCATGGACTAGGTGCTGTCTTCATGCAAGAACGTCAAGTTGTGGCGTATGCTTCTCGTCAGTTGAAAGAGCATGAACTCAACTATCCCACACATGATCTTGAGCTTGCAGCCGTGTTACATGCTTTAATAACATGGTGCCAATACTTGTTGGGCAACAAATGTGAGATCTTCACCGACCACAAGAGTCTCAAATACATCTTCACACAACCTAACTTGAACCTCCGTCAAACGAAATGGATGGAAACCATCAAGGACTTTGATCTGTCTATCAGCTACACTCCAGGCAAAGCTAATGTCATGGCTGACGCCCTTAGTCGCAAGTCCTATTGCAACAATCTCATGATTCAAGAAAGTCAACCTGCTCTTTATGAAGGATTCAGGAAATTGAATCTTGAGCTTGTTCCCCAAGGCTACCTTGCAAACTTGGTGATCACGCAAACTCTTGAAGATAAGATCCGAAAAGGACAGTTGCGAGATATTTGCAGCAAGAATATCAAAGAGAATATGCACAAGACCAAGTACAAGTCTTTCTCTCTCGACGATCAAGGAACTCTCTTCTTCCAAGGTCGTTTTGTTGTTCCAAATGATCCAGACCTGAGAAACCTCATTCTCAAAGAAGCTCACGACACTCCTCTTTCTATCCATCCTGGCAGCACAAAGATGTATCTCGATATCAAGTCTACCTATTGGTGGACTAGGATGAAAAGGGATGTTGCTCGCTATGTCTCAGAATGTGATGTATGTCGCCGTGTCAAAGCAGAACATCAGAAACCTGCTGGTGTCCTCCAACCCCTGAAGATTCCTGAGTGGAAATGGGATAAGATTGAGATGAACTTTGTGACTGGTTTTCCAAAGTCTCGGAAAGGCAATGATGCTATCTTTGTGGTGAACGACCGTCTTTCTAAGGTTGCTCACTTCCTTCCTGTCAAAGAAAAAATATCTGCTAGTCAGTTGGCTGAGCTCTACACTGCAAAGATTGTTTCTCTTCATGGTGTTCCCTTGGAAATAAGCTCTGATCGCGGAAGTATCTTCACTTCCAAGTTTTGGGCAATCTTTCAGAAAGCTATGGGAACTAATCTGCTCTTCAGCACAGCTTACCATCCGCAAACAAGTGGGCATGTCGAAAGAGTCAATCAGATTCTCGAGGACATACTCCGTGCCTGTGTCATCTCCTTCGGCATGAAATGGGAAGAATGCCTTCCCTTCGCTGAGTTCTCTTACAACAACAGCTATCAAGCCAGTTTGGGCATGGCACCCTTCGAAGCTCTCTATGGTCGCAAATGCAGAACACCTCTGAACTGGTCTGAAACTGGTGAAAGGCAAATCTTTGGTCCCGATGTCATCAACGAGGCTGAAGAAAAGGTGCGAATCATTCGTGATAATCTGAAGATAGCACAATCTCGGCAGAAAAGCTATTATGATAGCAAGCACCGTGATATGTTATATCATCCTGGTGATCAAGCCTACCTTCGTGTTACTCCTATGAGGGGCACTCATCGCTTCGGTATCAAAGGCAAGCAGGCGCCAAGATACATTGGTCCCTTCAAAGTTCTAGCAAAGCGTGGTGAAGTCGCTTACCTCCTTGAACTTCCTGAGAAGCTCTCAAAAGTGCACGATGTCTTCCACGTGTCACAGCTCAAGAAGTGCTTCAAAGATCCGGGCCGTGCAGTTGATCACGAGGCCATTGACCTCCAAGAAGACCTCTCCTACAAAGAGCATCCCGTTCGGATTCTTGATGAAGCTGAATGCCGTACTCGCAACAACTCTGTCAAGTTCCTCAAGGTGCAGTGGTCGCACCATTCTGATAAAGAAGCAACTTGGGAGCGGGAAGATCAACTCGGTTCCGAGTACCCGTCCTTTTTCTCTTCCTCCTGAGAATCTCGGGGCGCGATTCCTTTAAGGGGGGGCGTTTGTAACATCCCAAGAGTAACACCTTAGTTCCTTTGTACCTTTCTTGCATTTTGTTCATGCCATCATGTTGCATTCATGCATATCACCATTTTGGTTTTACTAAATTGCATTTGATTCTTGGTTTTCTTTATGTTGCCTTGTTGTTGTTCCTCTCCCTTCTTCTTCTTGGTTCATCCCCTCACTCTTGTGATGTTCCAAGAAAAGCTCAAGCCAACCTTCCACCACTTGACCTATATTTCAAATAGGTCATGCCAAAATTCTTATATGGTTACTATAAAACTACCTCTCCCCTCTATTTTTGCAATGCACATGTTTTATGATCTTGAGTTGGGCTTCTTCCTTCTCAAGTGGTTGAACGAATCAGGTTTAGACAAATATTTTTTAATACCAATTATTTTGGTTGCTACCAAAATTCTCTATGGCTCCTTCAATTTCTTTTCATTCTTTTATTTCTCTCAAGCCTACCATAGTTGGTATATAAGGCTGAGCCTCAATTCAATTTATTTTCAAATTTCAAAATCTTCTCTACTCAAATTTCAGAAAAGAATTTATAAGTGAGAAAGAAATAAAAAAAACAGAAAAAAACATAAAAGGAAAAGCCTAAAACTAGCCTAACCTACCTAGCCCAAGACCACAGCAGCCTTAGTAGCTTTTTCTTCCCTGGAGTTTGCTTAAGGCCACGGCAGCCTCTTCTTTAACCCAAGCCTAGATAACCTAACCAACTAACCCAGCAGCCACCTTTCCTGACTCAATTTTTAGCCCAGCCCAGTTTCCATCGTGAAGTTCCCTGTACGTCTCCTTCCTCCTGTACGAACCCCTCCATGGCCGCATGATCCCCTCCACTTCACCGATGTCTGCCACCTCGCCCTTCTCTTCACCTTAAGACTCCAGGAGACCGTCCCCGAGCCCTAGCTCGCTCTTCCTCGTCCGCGCCGCGCCGCGCCGCATCATCACTTTTGCCACTTTCCTGTAAGACAAGAGGGTTTTTCCCCAAGACGCCGTCGTCCGCCGCCGTCGCCATGGCCTGCATCGACGTCACCTGAGCCCGGGAACGGAACCGCGTCGTCTTCCTCTTCGTCCTGGATGTCTTTACGGAGCCGAGCGCTGCCCGCAGCTGCTCGAGCACGTCCACGCCGCCGTCGACTTCTACCTCCCGGCCTCCCCTTCTTCCTCGTCTCCGGCAGCTACTTCCTCCTCGCCGACGACCCAGGGTGAGCAGCCTTCCTTCCTACATCGCCCCTGCATGTCTCTATGTCGCTGCTCCATCACATGTGAGAAGATCTGAGCGAGATCGAACCGTTAAAACGAAACAAACGGTTCCAGTTTTTCTGTTTCGAGGTGGCTACTTCCGACGATCTTTTCCGGCGATCTACTCCACTCCAGCGCACGTACTTCACACCGTTGGAAAGCTGAGAGTGAGGGATTATCACTCAGTTTCGTTGCCTGTAGACGACGCCACCTCCGATCAAACATCTGTCCAGAATCTGTTTTCAGTTTCGCTGTTTCTCGCACACGTCGCGGTACCGACGTCTCCTCGGCGAACCAGGTCGTTTCAGCACGCCATACTTGTTCCAGTAGATGCACAACGTCTCAGGCTTCATGTCAGTTTTTGAATCGTCCAAAACGGTGCATTATTCGCGACGCCATCGTCGTTCAAAGTTAGCCCAAAAATCTGTTGACAGTTTCGCTGTTCGTCATCTATTCGCGAGCTCAACTTCCGTTGACCATCGATGTCGCCTCGATGCACCGATTGCAACCCATCTTGTTCCATACGAATCTCGGTACTTTCCTCCTTCACAACTCGTTAGGTGCACGGCGTTTCTCTGTCTAGATCCTTCGCAGTGAAGTATTTAAAATCCGTGCAGAAATGCATCTACAGGAAACCTGCGCTGTCGTTTTTCTTCAGTTCAGTGTCAAATTCAGTTAACTGCATCCAGCACCTTTTCATTTTGATTTAAAAACCAACTTTTGAATCTTGAAATCATACAAACCTTATAACCTGGAACATCACCAAAACAGTAGTTACATGAATATAAACTTTGTTGTGATTTTTGAACAATATAAAATTGACAACGTTGTTGAAATGGGTTAAAATGGCTAAAACTTGAAATGTTCATATCTCCTAAACCCTACCTCCAAATTTAGCAAACTTTGTATCCAAATGCATTAGAAAAACGCGAGGAATTCAAATTTAACATTGTCATGCATCATTGGCACCATCGCTGGCCCGACATAAGTAAAATTTGCAACCATAACTAAATGCTATGTGTGGGTGTCTATCATTTCTTGCTATATTTGAACACCCCACTTAATTTTGCTATGTATGAAACCTTTGTGTAAGCCCCAGGAGTAGGAAAACCCAGAGCGCGCATGTAAGAGGGGTTTATGTGCATGAGGTCACTACAAAGGACCGTGAGGTCGCCTCGCATTCCCAAGCATATGGGTAGGCCAAGCAACAGCTCGACACGCCCATGCACACAACACCCACCTCAAAGGCTCACGATAGGCTTTCCAAGCCTGAGTGCTTCACCTTCCTGTGCACTTCACACATACACACACTGTGCACAGGATACGAGGGTAGAATACAGCTTGAATATCACAACATGACTATGTACGACACAAAAGATGGAAATAAGGCTCATATATATAGCAACGCTCTAATGAGCAAGATCCAAATGACACTCAACGGGGAAACATATCCCAACATTACATCATACATAAGATAGCCAAATAGTCTGGGTACAGACAAGATCCAAATTGGACTAAGAGTCCTGAGGATAATCAAGCGGTGTTCCCATAACCAACAAGCCACAGGCTGCTGCCTTAGGAACGATCCTGCTACGCAACGAAGTCGTCGTCCGTGAACTCGACAAAGTAGCCTCCTGCATACTGATCATCATCTGTCGTACCTGTTTGTCGAAAAACGGGTTCCGGAAAAAGAGGGAGAAAAAAACGAGGTAAAGTACCATTGGCACGTACTTGCGAGACAAGACCAGCTATGCTTGCTGGTGGGCGGTGTAAACTTCGCCCGGCTATATGGTGGAGTTTAGCGGCAGCAAAGCACTAACCAATAGAGACACGCTACAACATCCATCTAATAGAGAAGGTGAGAGAGCGCATATTCTAGCAGTTCTATACTCTGCAAACAACAACCCTGCCAGTGCGATCCCCCTTAGCCAAGAGGTACTAACAAGGCACTCACACAGTTGACAATTTTATATCCATTCCATTATAATAGGGCTAACTTACTACGCAAATAATTAACAAGTTATTAGCGACAACATTAGGTGTAAGTTGTTCTATGATCGAGTTAAACAGTTCCAAGTCGTCCATAACCGCGGACACGGCTTATCGATAAGATTTACCCTGCAGGGGTGCACCAATGTTACCATACACGCATGCTCGAACCAACATAGTCAAGTGCGGAGTCTCACAACAAGACCGTTCCCAGATCTGCAAGAATGCCTAGGGGGGCCACCCAACTAAGCTACCCGTGACGAAGTTCGGCCGTACTCCGAGACGGACCCAGAGGTTGCGTAGGCATCTAGGCGGGCACTAACGGCCAAGCACTAGATAAGTCGTCTAGCAATTATGCAGTGCAGTACATAAATAAACCACCCGAAGGCAACAGGAAGTAAACACCCGAAGGCAACAGTAATAAATATGCGTGCACCAAATAAAACCAAGGTTGTGGCCCCCTTTTCAACAGACTTGAGAAAAGGTAATGGGTGATGGGGGGTCCCGATAAAACCTCCCACGTGTGGTTAGCACGCTCAGTCTTAGAAACAGATAACAAGAACTCGGGTCCTAGGGGACATTAGCAAGTCAAAGTTCCGATGCTTTCGCAAAGGGGCTCACAGATGCCTCTGCATATTATATCCCTTAGCAATTTTATTTGTAGCAAAAGTTATCCACTTCATTTTCGAAAAGGTAGTACATGTGTCAACATCCCAACAAGATATCCCGAACAATTCGAGATATCAACAAAAACCCTAAACTCGCCTACGACTCGCAAAGCTGGCAAACAACAAACAATAGGTAGGGCGAGAAGGTGTATCTCGGACATATAGGTAACAGGTAGATAGGACACGTGACACAACAGAATCGCAACATAAGGATAGCATTAGATCAAATGAGCATGTAAATGTAAAATAGGTGAAGGGGTGGGCTCGCCTGTCAGATCAGAGGTAGAAGCACCGACACGATCCTCCAGGGGGAACTCGTACTCCTGCTCGTACTGCTCTACGTCGGCGTCTACTCGGGAAGAACCAAATAGCACATACATAGAAAGTAAAGGTACATATCAATACAAGTATGCAATGCGCAATATGATGCATGATGACATGGCAAGATGATTGTGCAAGATTTCATGTTAGCAAGATTAAGTGGGGTGCTAATAGCCACATCTAATGATAAGCACCCTCACATGACATTTAGTTCAAGTTGCAAGTTTTAGTTGGTTCAATTCAGAGATAATGCCAATGGTGCATGATAAGGTCAGATTTGAAAACTTCATGCTTTGCTGATGCAATTAGATATAAAGATTTGTCAAATTGGAGTTATAGAATTAAATATGTGAATTATGCAACATTTAGCAATTAAATCCAGATTTGAAAAGTGACCAAATTTTAGTTGTTCAAAAGTTGATACAAAATTCATGGTTGATTAGATCATGTTTTTTCTGAACAATTTGGATATAAATTTGTATGATTTGGATTTGGGAAAGTGCAGTTTTAAATCATTTTAAAAAAATAGGCAGGGGCAAAAACTGATAAAAAGCAGTTTTGCCAAAAAAATGGTTTTTAATCCTGTGCCGGCCAGGATTTGATCCCAGGAGGCCCTGGCAGAGGCAAAGGAACGGTACCAGTGTGCTGTGTAGCAGGTTTTGATTAGATACAGGCTATAGGCAACATCAGGTATATCTTCGCGTTAACTGAAATTTACTGAAAGAAGAACGACACTTGTAACTGAAAAACAGACAGCTGCTGGGCGCGTTTTTGGTCGACGATGGCGAAGAACTGGGTGACGAAACTGAGTGTGTCTCGACGGGTTGAGTAAGGGGAATGTGCCCTGAGTTGAATGACGCCGAAAAGGTGGAAAACGGAGCACGGTGGCGCCGGAGAAACTCGCCGGAAAACGAGACGACGAAACAGCGGTTCTGAAACTGAAACTGAATCTGTTTTCTGGACCGACTTTGAACGAGGATGGCGAAGTGTGTGCTGCTCCGTTTGGGATGATTCAAAAACGGAGACGTATCCGGAGATGTTGTGCATCGAATGGTACCAGAATCGCGAGCTGAAACGGCCTTAAACGCCGGTGAGCTTCGTCGGAAAACGGATCAGCGACACGGCAAGGAACAGCTGAAACTGAAAACTGTTTTCTGGACAGATCTTTGAACGAAGATGGCGTCGTCTACAGGCCTCGAAATTGAGTGATTCCAAAACGACAATTGTAGACCTCACTCCCAGCTATCCAAAGATGTGAAGAACGCGTGCTGGCGTGGCCTGTGCTGGCTGTGAGGTGCGTCGAAAGATGGGATGCCGTGATGCAAAAACTGTGCCGGTTTTGTTTTGATTTCGATTTTTGTTTTCTTCTCCAACTCGAACCAGAGATGCAAGGGATGCTGGGGAGATGTAGAAGGGGTTGCTGCTCACCCTGTGGTCCTTGGTAACCAGGCGGAGGAGAGGTGGAGGAGGGGTTGCCGGCGACGGGGAGGAAGATGTGGCCGTGTAGACGTTGACGGAGGCGAGGACGAAGACGCGCAGATCTTGATGCTCGAGCTCCGTGAGGTAGACGAGGACGTAGAGGAGGGAGTGGTGGTTCCGTTCCACGGCTCAGGTAGGGTCGGCGGCGTTCATGGCGGCGGTGGCGGTGGACGGCAGTGGTGTCTTCGGTGGGGTTTTTGGTGAGAGGAGGAGAAGGTGCGGCGCCGTTTGGAGGAGGAAGAAGCTGAGCTAGGGTTCTCCAGGAGCTGCTGATGTTGCTTAAGAGAGGGGGCAGCAGGTGGCAAGCATCCACGAAGGGGGGGAAGGATCATGTGGCGCTGGAGGTAGTCGTACATGAGGAAGAAGGCATACAGAGAGCTTTCTCCACGTTAAAACTGGGTTGGGCTGGTTAGATTAGATGGGCTAGGATAGGTTAGATAGGTTTTTCTCCTTTATTTCTTTTTCTGTTTTATTTTCTTTTCTTCTTTTGAATAACTTTCTGAAATTGAGAAGAGAAGAGTTTAAAAGATGGAATTTGAATATCAGGGAAACAACCTTGCATACCCACTAAGGTATGATGAGATTTAATACAAGAAAAGGAATAAGAGAGGGACATAGAGAAAAATAAAGAGAGATTGAAAATATTTGGTCTTCAAATATTTGGTAAACCCTAATGGGCTCAACCATTTGAGAAGGAAGGGATCCCAACTCAAGATCATCTTATTAGCACTGCAAAATAGAAGAGATAGGTTTATAGTAACCATATAAGAATTTTGGCATGACCTATTTGAAATATAGGTCAAGTGGTGGAAGGTTGGCTTGTTAGCTTTTCTTGGAACATCACAAGAGGGAGGGGATGAACCAAGAGAGAGGAAGAACAACAAGCAAACAAAGCAAAGCCAAAACCAAATGCAATTTTATAAAAACCAAGGTGGTGATATGCATGATATGCAACATGATGATATGAAACAAATGCAAGAAAGGTAAAAAGGATCTATGTATTACTCTTGGGATGTTACAAACGACCCCCCTTGAAGGAATCGCGCCCCGAGATTCTCAGGAAGAAGAGAAAAAGGCCGGGTACTCGGAACGGAGTTGATCTTCCCGCTCCCAAGTTGCTTCTTTATCAGAATGGTGCGACCACTGCACCTTGAGGAACTTGACAGACTTGTTGCGAGTACGGCGTTCAGCTTCATCAAGAATCCGAACGGGATGCTCTTTGTATGAGAGGTCTTCTTGGAGGTCGATGGACTCGTGATCAACTGCACGGCCCGGATCTTTGAAGCACTTCTTGAGCTGTGACACGTGGAAGACATCGTGCACTTTGGAGAGCTTCTCAGGGAGTTCAAGGAGGTAAGCGACTTCACCACGCTTTGCTAGAACTTTGAAAGGACCAATGTATCTTGGCGCCAGCTTGCCTTTGATACCGAAGCGATGAGTGCCCCTCATAGGAGTAACACGAAGGTAGGCTTGATCACCAGGCTGATATAACATATCACGGTGCTTGCTATCATAATAGCTTTTCTGCCGAGATTGCGCTATCTTCAGATTGTCACGAATGATTCGCACCTTTTCTTCAGCCTCGTTGATGACATCGGGGCCAAAGATTTGCCTTTCACCAGTTTCAGACCAGTTTAGAGGTGTTCTGCATTTGCGACCATAGAGAGCTTCGAAGGGTGCCATGCCCAAACTGGCTTGATAGCTGTTGTTGTAAGAGAACTCAGCGAATGGAAGACATTCTTCCCATTTCATGCCGAAGGAGATAACACAGGCGCGGAGCATGTCCTCGAGAATCTGATTGACTCTTTCGACTTGCCCACTTGTTTGAGGATGGTAAGCTGTGCTGAAGAGCAGATTAGTTCCCATAGCTTTCTGAAAGCTTGCCCAAAACTTGGAAGTGAAGATGCTTCCGCGCAGAGCTTATTTCCAAAGGAACACCATGAAGAGAAACAATCTTTGCAGTGTAGAGCTCAGCCAACTGACTAGCAGATATTGTTTCTTTGACAGGAAGGAAGTGAGCAACCTTAGAAAGACGGTCGATCACCACGAAGATAGCATCATTGCCTTTCCGAGACTTTGGAAAACCAGTCACAAAGTCCATCTCAATCTTATCCCATTTCCACTCAGGGATTTTCAGGGGTTGGAGGACACCGGCAGGTCTCTGATGTTCTGCTTTGACACGGCGACAGACATCACATTCTGAGACATAGCGAGCAACATCCCTTTTCATCCTAGTCCACCAATAGGTAGACTTGATATCGAGATACATCTTTGTGCTGCCAGGATGGATAGAAAGAGGAGTGTCGTGAGCTTCTTTGAGAATGAGGTTTTTCAGGTCTGGATCATTCGGAACAACAAAACGACCTTGGAAGAAGAGAGTTCCTTGATCGTCGAGAGAGAAGGACTTGTACTTGGGCTTGTGCATATTCTCTTTGATATTCTTGCTGCAAATATCTCGCAAATGTCCTTTTCGGATCTTATCTTCAAGAGTTTGCGTGATCACCAAGTTTGCAAGGTAACCTTGGGGAACAAGCTCAAGATTCAATTTCCTTAATTCTTCATAAAGAGCAGGTTGACTTTCTTGAATCATGAGGTTGTTGCAATAGGACTTGCGACTAAGGGCGTCAGCCATGACATTAGCTTTGCCTGGAGTGTAGCTGATAGAGAGATCAAAGTCCTTGATGGTTTCCATCCATCTCGTTTGACGGAGGTTCAAGTTGGGTTGTGTGAAGATGTATTTGAGACTCTTGTGGTCGGTGAAGATCTCACATTTGTTGCCCAACAAGTATTGGCGCCATGTTATTAAAGCATGTAACACGGCTGCAAGCTCAAGATCATGTGTGGGATAGTTGAGTTCATGCTTTTTCAACTGACGAGAAGCATACGCCACAACTTGACGTTCTTGCATGAGGACAACACCTAAACCATGAAGAGATGCATCACAGAATATCTGGAAAGGTTTAGAAGTATCTGGAAGAACAAGGACAGGTGTGGAAGTGAGCTTCTGCTTGAGGAGATCAAAGCTTTCTTGGCATTGAGGAGACCAAAGGAACTTCTTGTCTTTCTTCAGGAGATCGGTAAGAGGCTTGGCGATCTTGGAGAAATTCTCAACAAAGCGGCGGCAGTAACTTGCCAAACCGAGGAAACTTCTCACTTGCTTGACATTCTTCGGAGGAAGCCATTCAACGATCGCCTTGACAGTTTCAGGATTGACAGCAATGCCTTTTCCCGAAATGACATGGCCAAGATAGACGACTTGAGGAAGCCAAAATTCACACTTGGAGAACTTGGCATAGAGGCGATGTTCACGAAGCTTCATGAGGATGAGGCGAAGATGCTCTTCATGCTCCTCATTGGACTTGGAGTAGACAAGGATATCATCGAGATAGACTACCACAAACTTGTCGAGGTACTCCATGAAAATGTAGTTCATCAACCGAGAGAAAGTGGCAGGAGCATTAATGAGGCCAAAGGACATGACGGTGTATTCGTAGAGGCCATAACGAGTTTTGAAGGCTGTCTTGGGTACATCCTCCTTGCGGATTTTGATTTGGTGATAACCACTTCTCAAATCCATCTTAGAGAACACAGTTGCACCCGCAAGCTGATCAAAGAGCTCATTGATGCGAGGAAGAGGATATGTATTCTTGATCGTTTTCTCATTGAGAGGGCGGTAATCAACCACCAATCGATCAGTTTTATCCTTTTTCTTCACGAAGATGGTAGGACATCCCCATGGAGAAGTGCTTGGCTGAATGAAACCAAGTTTTTGCAACTCATCAAGCTGCTTCTTGAGTTCAGCCAACTCATTTGGACCCATTTTGTATGGTCTCTTTGAGATAGGAGCTGTTCCAGGCTCTAGTTCAATGACGAACTCAACAGCCCTGTCAGGTGGCATACCTGGAAGTTCTTCAGGAAAGACATCAGGAAAGTCGCAAACCACCGGTATAGACTCAAGCTCCGGAAGAGAACTAGGATTCAAAGAAAAGAGCTGAACGGAAGGTGTTTGAGAAGGTGTATAGGTCAAGGATCCTGTCGCCGTAGGAAGAGAAACTGAATGCTTGGCGCAATCAATGACAACTTTGTTGGCCTTCAACCAATCCATGCCAAGAATGACATCGATACCAGAAGACCTTAGCTCGATGAGGGACGCAAGGAACACATGGTTTCCAATCTGAATTTGGTTGCCATGACTTATTCTTAGCGCTTCCAACATTCCTCCGGGAGAAACAACCGTGAAAGATTTGGGTAAGTACTCAACCGGTAACTCATGCTTTTGAGAGAACGGAAGCGACACAAAGGAAAGTGAAGCTCCCGTATCAAACAGAACTTTTGCAGGGATAGAGTTAACAAGCAAAGTACCAAGCACGACGTCGGTAGCTTGTTCTGCTTGCTCAACGTTGAGGTTGTTGACGCGAGCAGCCCTCGGACCTTGCCTATTGTTGTTGTTGAAGGCACGGCCCGGAGCTGGTGCACGAACCATCGCATTTGTCGAAGTAGAGCGAGGTGGTGGTGGAGGAAGCTTCTTAGGACAGAAGGTAGAGATGTGCCCAACCTGACCACACTTGTAGCATGTGGGGTCGGCACGTGGACCCATCGGCCTTGGTCCACCATATGCAGGCCTTGGCGGAGGTTGGTAGGTCATCTGCTGAAGCTGTGGGGTGGGAGGGCGGGGAGCATACCCAGCGTGTGCTGCGCGGGGAGCATACCCAGCTTGTGTAGCTTGTCCTGGCGGTGCGGGATAAGGAACCCACAACCTTCGCTTCTGAGGCGGCGCTGAAGAAGGAGCACCAACCTCTCGAGTATGCTTGCGTGACTCGTCGAACGCAAGCCTACCCGACTCTTCCTTGATAGCAGTGTTGACCAGCTTGTCAAAGGTGTCCATCGAGACATGAGTGAGCGCGTACTTGAGTGCCGGCTTGAGGCCATTACGGAACCTCTTCTGCTTCTTGGCATCAGTAGACACTTCTTCGCCACCATAGCGAGCTAGCTTGGAGAACTCGATGCTGTATGTCATCACATCTTTGTTGTCCTGGACAAGACTGAGGAATTTCTCCTTCATCCTGTCCATTAGCCCTTCGGGAATGTGGTGACTTCTGAAAGCTTCCCTGAATTCTTCCCAAGTGACATCAGGAGCATTGGCGGGACGCATCTCGAGGAAGTTCTCCCACCATGCTGCGGACCCTCCTGTCAGTAGGTGAGTCGCAAACCGCACTTTGTCTTCTGGAGCGACTCCCGCTGTGTTGAGCATGCGGTTGACATCGCGTACCCAATCATCTGCATCCAGCGGTTCAGGAGTAGAGTCGAACGATCGCGGGTTCAACTGCAAGAAGTCCCGGATCATCACTCGGCCGTTGTCATGACGAGCTTGATCGAAGTTGTGCTGGGTTTGCTGCATCTGGCTCAACAATTGAGTCATTTGCAACAGGGCTGGTCCCAGCGGAGGAGGTGGCGGAGGTCTAACCATCATGTTGAGGGAAAACATAAGACGGTTGAAACAACAGATAAAACAAAACTTAGAACAAGGATTTAAGACCAGATAACACAACAATCCATAGAATTCATCAAGGTACACCATACAAGGTTCAAGTACACATGAGATCCATACGACCGCAAACAAGGATAGAAAAACTAAAACATCCACTTGATACGCAGGACAGTGGAGTAAACGGTAGTTCCGAGAGGATAACGAAAAGGAAGCAGGCTCTGGAACAAAGAAGTGGTCGAGATAGCATCGGATCAAAGGAGAATAACATGTTAGTATGAAAATACCAACATGTCAAAGGAACAGATTATATGTGGAGATTGACAAAGGATGATAATGAAGCAACCATAGTACAAATTTTTTTTCAAAATACTTTTCCCTATGGCACTATGGTTTCCCACAAACACGTCCAAGCCTAGATGAAACAAGATAAGAATAGAGTAAAACCGTTGCACGTCCTTACCAGAGGGAGGGTGGGTGGGGTAAGAAATAAAAGCAGAATTCCTACTCTCGCGCACCATTTTCCTATATAGCTACTAAAATATGAGTTTCTAGACACAACTTCGTCCGCTGCAAAGGGGCTCCTAAAGGCAGTCCTGCTCTGATACCAAGTCTGTAAGCCCCAGGAGTAGGAAAACCCAGAGCGCGCATGTAAGAGGGGTTTATGTGCATGAGGTCACTACAAAGGACCGTGAGGTCGCCTCGCATTCCCAAGCATATGGGTAGGCCAAGCAACAGCTCGACACGCTGATACGTCTCCGACGTATCGATAATTTCTTATGTTCCATGCCACATTATTGATGTTATCTACATGTTTTATGCACACTTTATGTCATATTCGTGCATTTTCTGGAACTAACCTATTAACAAGATGCCGAAGTGCCGATTCTTTGTTTTCTTGTTTTTGGTTTCAGAAATCCTAGTAACGAAATATTCTCGGAATCGGACGAAATCAACGCCCAGGTTCCTATTTTTCCCGGAACCATCCAGAACACACGAGAAGGACCAGAGGGGGGGGCACAGGGCCACCAAACCACACCCCGGTGCGGCCCAAGGGGGGGCGCGCCCCCCTATGGTTTGGGCAGCCCGTGGCCCCTCCGACTCCGACTCTTCGCCTATTTAAGCCATCGTGACCTAAAACTTCGACACCGCTTGACGAAACTCCAGAAAGACTCCAGGGGCGCCGCCACATCGCGAAACTCCAATTCGGGGGACAGAAGTCGCTGTTCCGGCACCCTGCCGGGACGGGGAATTGCCCCCGGAGCCATCTCCACCGCCGTCTTCACCGCCATCTTCACCGCCATCGCTGCCTCCATGACGAGGAGGGAGTAATCCATCCCCGAGGCTGAGGGCTTCGCTGTAGCTATGTGGTTCATCTCTCTCCCATGTACCTCAATACAATAATCTCATGAGCTGCCTTACATGATTGAGATTCATATGAGTTTTGTATCACAATTCATCTATGTGCTACTCTAGTGATGTTATTAAAGTATTCTATTCCTCCTGCATGGTGTAAAGGTGACTAGTGTGTGCCCCATGTGGTTCTTGTCGTAGGCTATGATCATGATCTCTTGTGGATTGTGAAGTTAACTATTACTATGATGGTATTGATGTGATCTATTTGGTTATGTTGATCTATCTTGCACTATAAGGTTACTAAAATATGAACATTAATTGTGGAGCTTGTTAACTCCGGCATTGAGGGTTCGTGTAATCCTACGCAATGCGTTCATCATCCAACAAAAGTGTAGAGTATGCATTTATTGATTTTGTTATGTGATCAATGTTGAGAGTGTCCACTAGTGAAAGTGTAATCCCTAGGCCTTGTTCCTAAATATCGCTACTCATTTTGCTTGTTTCTTCGTTTCTTTGTGTTACTATCTTCGCAATACTACCACCATCAACTACACGCCAAGAAGCTATTTTCTCGGCACCGTCGCCATCGCTCATATATATTCATACCACCTGTATTTCACTATCTCTTCGCCGAACTAGTGCACCTATTAGGTGTGTTGGGGACACAAGAGACTTCTTGCTTTGTGGTTGCAGGGTTGCATGAGAGGGATATCTTTGACCTCTTCCTCCCTGAGTTCGATAAACCTTGGGTGATCCACTTAAGGGAAAACTTGCTGCTGTTCTACAAACCTCTGCTGTTGGAGGCCCAACACTGTCTACAGGAAAAGGAGGGGGAAGTAGACATCAAGCTATTTTTACGGCGCCGTTCTTGCCGGGAGGAAAGGTAGAAGGTACTCACACTCCGGACCTCGGCTACCAAGCTATTTTCCGCCATTGTAAGTACTCGAAGCTATTTCCTTTAGATCCTGCAATTGCATCTTTTTGTTTCTTGTTTACACTAGTTAGGCATAATGGAAAACAACAAAAAAATTGGTGAGCTTTTTAGTCTTTTTCCTGATTTAGAATTATTTGATGCAAAAATTAAAAAACCTATGGAACCTTATTTGCATGCTAGTAGTGATGTTATTAGTATGAATGCAATTACTGCTAATACTATGGATAAGTCTAAGCTTGGGGAAGCTAGTTTATATAAAAATAATCTTTTTTGCTCCTCAGCTTTGGAAGAAATATTTTGCTCTGATAATGCTTTATCTCCCATATGCGATAACTCTAATGATGCTTCTGATATTTTAAATCCACCTGCCGAAAGTATTCCGTATAAAATACCTATGCAAATTATTGAACGCGTTATGGATAACCGTTATACAGGGGATGGAACTATCCACCCTGGAGATCATTTATTGTTCTTGCATGAATTATGCGGTTTATTCAAGTGTGCAGGTATTGCTATGGATGAAGTGAGGAAGAAACTATTCTTTATATCGCTGTCTGGTAAAGCGGCGCATTGGTATAAATTACTGGATAATGGGGATTCTCTTGAATGGAATGATATTGTGCCCGGTTTTTATTCTAAATTTTATCCTCCTCATGAAGTGCATATTGATAGGAATTATATTTATAACTTTTATCCTCGTGATGGAGAGAGTATTTCTCAAGCGTGGGGGAGACTAAAGTCACTAATGCTCAAATGTCCCATTCATGAGCTCCCCCGTAATGTTATTGTTAACAATTTTTATGCGAGACTTTCAGGACAACACAAGGACTATCTGGATGCCTGTTCGGAAGGATCTTTCACAAGCAAGGAGATTGAAGCTAGGTGGGATCTTCTTGATCGGATTGAGGACAACGCTGAAGGATGGGAGAACAATGAAGGTAAAGAGTCAGGTATAAATTATGATTATGAATGCATTGAAGCTTTTATGGATACCGATAAATTTCGAAATATGAGTGCTACTTATGGTCTTGACTCTCAAGTTGCTGCAAATCTTTATAAAGCCTTTGCTTCTCATTTTGAATTGCCTAAAAAGAATTTTGATAAGTATCATGAACCTTTTAAAGAGGCTTGCATGAAGAATCAAATTGTTGTTAATTACTGCAATAAGCATGCTCAAACTCCTAAGAATGCTATTTCTTATAAGCATGTTAATTTTTGTGGAATGCATAGACCTTGTGGAATTAATCAAGTCAAAGATGAATATTGCATCCATCATATTAATGAAAAAACTAGAAAGTGGTTTAGGGCTCTAGATGATCTTGGTAAAAAAGTTTGTGCCCTCTATCCTTTTATTTGTGAAGTTTGCCATGAAGTGGGTCATTTTAATTTTCAATGCTCCTCCAATGATAATTTGAACCCAATGAGTGCTGCAAATTTGTATTGTGATGATGAAATTACTCCTAATCAGCATGATGAACTTACTTTATTTTTGGGGTGTGAAGAACTGTCGAGAAAAATCTCTTTGTTACATATGAGTGATCTTGATATTGATGATGTCCTGCATGGGTGTTTTTCTTATTGCATTGATAATAGCCATACAAATACTTACATACAAAATATTTTAGAAGATGACACCCTGCCAAAATATGATAGGACCGCCATGTGTTTTGAACTAATTAATGAAAAGGAGGAATCCTCCCAAGTTTCTTCTATTGTTTCTGAAAGTAAATCAGGTTATGCGGACAAGCTACCCTTCAAGCCTCTTCCTCCTAAAGAAGGAAATGAGGAGAAGGAAGAGAAGAAGAAGAAGAAGGGAACGAAGAAGAAGAAGAAGAAGAATAAAAAGAAAGAGGTAACGGTGTATCCCCCGTGAATGAGATAACGCTAAGTAACCGTAAGTATGTTGCTCCTAATGATTATTGTGATAATGAATCTAAATATGATGATCTTCCTATGCCCTTTACATACATTAGTGATCATGATTTGAATGAGCACACTACTTTTGATATTGCAAATCTCTGGGAAACTAATTCTGAAAATGATGATAATAATTGCCATAGTGTCAGCGCTATCCATGCTTCCTCCCATAATAATATAGAAAGCTGTAAGCTTGGGGAAGAGGTGTTTGAAAATCCTTTTGCTACTGATCATTATGTGTTTGATACATCTCCTTCTAATAACAATGATGGTATGGTCATAGATAAACCGACTGTGAAAGATAACTATTCTATTTCTTATGATGACACTGTGCCTCCGATCTTTGATGATTATTATAAAGAATGCTATGATATAGGTTATAATTATCCTTATGAAACTTGTCATAGTCATGATTGGATTACCAAAAACAATTCTTTTAATATGCAACTTGTTTACCATGTTCAAATTCTTGATAATAATCTTGCTCCAATTACTATTAATGAGAATAACTCTTCTTATGCCAAAATTAATGATACTTCTATGCATATGAACCATGATAAGAATGTTTTAAGTGATGGGTATATTGTGGATTTCATCAATGATGCTACTGAAAGTTATTATGAGAGAGGGAAATATGGTTATATGCATCTTAATAATATTAAGTTTCCCCTCTTTATGTTGAGAATCTTGAAGTTACTCGTGTTTTATCCTCTTATGCTTGTCACTTTGTTCTTCATGAATTCATTCGTGTACAAGATTCCTCTTCATAGGAAGCATGTTAGACTTAAATGTGTTTTGAATTTGCCTCTTGATGCTCTCTTTTGCTTCAAATATTATTTTTTGCGAGTGCATCATTAAAACTGCTGAGCCCATCTTAATGGCTATAAAGAAAAGAACTTCTTGGGAGATAACCCATGTGTTATTTTGCTACAGTACTTTGTTTTTATTTTGTGTCTTGGAAGTTGTTTACTACTGTAGCAACCTCTCCTTATCTTAGTTTTGTGTTTTGTTGTGCCAAGTAAAGCCTCTAATCGAAGGTTGATACTAGATTTGGATTTCTGCGCAGAAACAGATTTCTATCTGTCACGAATCTGGGCTGTTTTCCCTGTAGAAAAATCAGAAAAATATGCCAATTTACGTGCGTGTTCCTCAGATATGTACGCAACTTTCATTAGTTTTGAGTTTTCTGATCTGAGCAACGGAAGTATTTATTAGAAATTCATCTTTACGGACTGTTCTGTTTTGACAGATTCTGCCTTTTATTTCGCATTGCTTATTTTGCTATGTGGGATGGATTTCTTTGTTCCATTAAACTCCAGTAGCTTTGGGCAATGTCCAGAAGTGTTAAGAATGATTGTGTCACCTCTGAACATGTGAGTTTTTGATTATGTACTAACCCCTCTAATGAAGTTTATGAGAAGTTTGGTGTGAAGGAAGTTTTCAAGGGTCAAGAGAGGAGGATGATATACTATGATCAAGAAGAGTGAAAGCTCTAAGCTTGGGGATGCCCCGGTGGTTCACCCCTGCATATATCAAGAAGACTCAAGCGTCTAAGCTTGGGGATGCCCAAGGCATCCCCTTCTTCATCGACAACATTATCAGGTTCCTTCTCTTGAAACTATATTTTTATTCGGTCACATCTTATGTGCTTTACTTGGAGCGTCTGTGTGCTTTTGTTTTTGTTTGTGTTTGAATAAATTGGATTACATCATGCTTGTGTGGGAGAGAGACACGCTCCGCTGGTTCGTATGAACACATGTGTTCTTAGCTTTTAGTATTCATGGCGAAGTTTCTTCTTCGTTAAATTGTTATATGGTTGGAATTGGAAAATGATACATGTAGTAATTGCTAAAATGTCTTGGGTAATGTGATACTTGGCAATTGTTGTGCTCATGTTTAAGCTCTTGCATCATATGCTTTGCACCCATTAATGAAGAAATACATAGAGCATGCTAAAATTAGGTTTGCATATTTTGTTTCTCTAAGGTCTAGATAATTTCTAGTATTGAGTTTGAACAACAAGGAAGACGGTGTAGAGTCTTATAATGTTTTCAATATGTCTTTTATGTGAGTTTTGCTGCACCGGTTCATCCTTGTGTTTGTTTCAAATAAGCCTTGCTAGCCTAAACCTTGTATCGAGAGGGAATACTTCTCATGCATCCAAAATACTTGAGACAACCACTACGCCATTTGTGTCCACCATACCTACCTACTACATGGTATTTTCCGCCATTCCAAAGTAAATTGCTTGAGTGCTACCTTTAAAATTCCATCATTCCTTTGCAATATATAGCTCATGGGACAAATAGCTTAAAAACTATTGTGGTATTGAATATGTAATTATGCACTTTATCTCTTATTAAGTTGCTTGTTGTGCGATAACCATGTTTACTGGGGACGCCATCAACTACTCTTTGTTGAAATTCATGTGAGTTGCTATGCATGTCCGTCTTGTCTGAAGTAAGAGAGATCTACCACCCTATGGTTAAGCATGCATATTGTTAGAGAAGAACATTGGGCCGCTAACTAAAGCCATGATCCATGGTGGAAGTTTCAGTTTTGGACATATATCCTCAATCTCATATGAGAAAATTAATTGTTGCTACATGCTTATGCATAAAAGAGGAGTCCATTGTCTGTTGTCTATGTTGTCCCGGTATGGATGTCTAAGTTGAAGAATAATCAATAGCGAGAAATCCGATGCGAGCTTTCTCCTTAGACCTTTGTACAGGCGGCATAGAGGTACCCCTTTGTGACACTTGGTTAAAACATGTGCATTGTGATGATCCGGTAGTCCAAGCTAATTAGGACAAGGTGCGGGCACTATTAGTACACTATGCATGAGGCTTGCAACTTATAAGATATAATTTACATGATACATATGCTTTATTACTACCGTTGACAAAATTGTTTCATGCTTTCAAAATCAAAGCTCTAGCACAAATATAGCAATCGATGCTTTTCCTCTATGGAGGACAATTCTTTTACTTTCAATGTTGAGTCAGTTCACCTATTTCTCTCCACCTCAAGAAGCAAACACTTGTGTGAACTGTGCATTGATTCCTACATATTTGCTTATTGCACTTATTATATTACTCTATGTTGACAATATCCATGAGATATACATGTTACAAGTTGAAAGCAACCGCTGAAACTTAATCTTCTTTTGTGTTGCTTCAATGCTTTTGCTATGAATTATTGCTTTATGAGTTAACTCTTATGCAAGACTTATTGATGCTTGTCTTGAAGTGCTATTCATGAAAAGTCTTTGCTATATGATTCACTTGTTTACTCATGTCATATACATTGTTTTGATCGCTGCGTTCACTACATATGCTTTACAAATAGTATGATCAAGGTTATGATGGCATGTCACTCCAGAAATTATCTGTGTTATCGTTTTACCTGCTCGGGACGAGCAGAACTAAGCTTGGGGATGCTGATACGTCTCCGACGTATCGATAATTTCTTATGTTCCATGCCACATTATTGATGTTATCTACATGTTTTATGCACACTTTATGTCATATTCGTGCATTTTCTGGAACTAACCTATTAACAAGATGCCGAAGTGCCGATTCTTGTTTTCTCATTGTTTTTGGTTTCGTAAATCCTAGTAACGAAATATTCTCGGAATCGGACGAAATCAACGCCCAGGTTCCTATTTTTCCCGGAACCATCCAGAACACACGAGAAGGACCAGAGGGGGGGCACAGGGCCACCAAACCACACCCCGGCGCGGCCCAAGGGGGGGCGAGCCCCCCTATGGTTTGGGCAGCCCGTGGCCCCTCCGACTCCGACTCTTCGCCTATTTAAGCCGTCGTGACCTAAAACTTTGACACCGCTTGAGGAAACTCCAGAAAGACTCCAGGGGCGCCGCCACATCGCGAAACTCCAATTCGGGGGACAGAAGTCGCTGTTCCGCACTCGCCGGACGGGGAATTGCCCCCGGAGCCATCTCCACCGCCGTCTTCACCGCCATCTTCACCGCCATCGCTGCCTTCATGATGAGGAGGGAGTAATCCATCCCCGAGGCTGAGGGCTTCGCTGTAGCTATGTGGTTCATCTCTCTCCCATGTACCTCAATACAATAATCTCATGAGCTGCCTTACATGATTGAGATTCATATGAGTTTTGTATCACAATTCATCTATGTGCTACTCTAGTGATGTTATTAAAGTATTCTATTCCTCCTGCATGGTGTAAAGGTGACTAGTGTGTGCCCCATGTGGTTCTTGTCGTAGGCTATGATCATGATCTCTTGTGGATTGTGAAGTTAACTATTACTATGATGGTATTGATGTGATCTATTTGGTTATGTTGATCTATCTTGCACTATAAGGTTACTAAAATATGAACATTAATTGTGGAGCTTGTTAACTCCGGCATTGAGGGTTCGTGTAATCCTACGCAATGTGTTCATCATCCAACAAAAGTGTAGAGTATGCATTTATTGATTTTGTTATGTGATCAATGTTGAGAGTGTCCACTAGTGAAAGTGTAATCCCTAGGCCTTGTTCCTAAATACTGCTATCGCTGCTTGTTTACTGTTTTACTGTGTTACTACTGCTGCAATACTACCACCATCAACTACACGCCCGACAAGCTATTTTACTGCACCGTCGCCATCTTGCTCATATATATTCATACCACCTGTATTTCACTATCTCTTCGCCGAACTAGTGCACCTATTAGGTGTGTTGGGGACACAAGAGACTTCTTGCTTTGTGGTTGCAGGGTTGCATGAGAGGGATATCTTTGACCTCTTCCTCCCTGAGTTCGATAAACCTTGGGTGATCCACTTAAGGGAAAACTTGCTGCTGTTCTACATACCTCTGCTCTTGGAGGCCCAACACTGTCTACAGGAAAAGGAGGGGGAAGTAGACATCACACGCCCATGCACACAACACCCACCTCAAAGGCTCACGATAGGCTTTCCAAGCCTGAGTGCTTCACCTTCCTGTGCACTTCACACATACACACACTGTGCACATGATACGAGGGTAGAATACAGCTTGAATATCACAACATGACTATGTACGACACAAAAGATGGAAATAAGGCTCATATATATAGCAACGCTCTAATGAGCAAGATCCAAATGACACTCAACGGGGAAACATATCCCAACATTACATCATACATAAGATAGCCAAATAGTCTGGGTACAGACAAGATCCAAATTGGACTAAGAGTCCTGAGGATAATCAAGCGGTGTTCCCATAACCAACAAGCCACAGGCTGCTGCCTTAGGAACGATCCTGCTACGCAACGAAGTCGTCGTCCATGAACTCGACAAAGTAGCCTCCTGCGTACTGATCATCATCTGTCGTACCTGTTTGTCGAAAAACGGGTTCCGAAAAAAGAGGGAGAAAAAAACGAGGGTAAGTACCATTGGCACGTACTTGCGAGACAAGACCAGCTATGCTTGCTGGTGGGCGGTGTAAACTTCGCCCGGCTATATGGTGGAGTTTAGCGGCAGCAAAGCACTAACCAATAGAGACACGCTACAACATCCGTCTAATAGAGAAGGTGAGAGAGCGCATATTCTAGCAGTTCTATACTCTGCAAACAACAACCCTGCCAGTGCGATCCCCCTTAGCCAAGAGGTACTAACAAGGCACTCACACAGTTGACAATTTTATATCCATTCCATTATAATAGGGCTAACTTACTACGCAAATAATTAACAAGTTATTAGCGACAACATTAGGTGTAAGTTGTTCTATGATCGAGTTAAACAGCTCCAAGTCGTCCATAACCGCGGACACGGCTTATCGATAAGATTTACCCTGCAGGGGTGCACCAATGTTACCATACACGCATGCTCGAACCCGCATAGTCAAGTGCGGAGTCTCACAACAAGACCGTTCCCAGATCTGCAAGAATGCCTAGGGGGGCCACCCAACTAAGCTACCCGTGACGAAGTTCGGCCGTACTCCGAGACGGACCCAGAGGTTGCGTAGGCGTCTAGGCGGGCACTAACGGCCAAGCACTAGATAAGTCGTCTAGCAATTATGCGGCAAAGATGTAAATAAACCACCCGAAGGCAACAGGAAGTAAACACCCGAAGGCAACAGTAATAAATATGCGTGCACCAAATAAAACCAAGGTTGTGGCCCCCTTTTCAACAGACTTGAGAAAAGGTAATGGGTGATGGGGGTCCCGATAAAACCTCCCACGTGTGGTTAGCGCGCTCAGTCTTAGAAACAGATAACAAGAACTCGGGTCCTAGGGGACATTAGCAAGTCAAAGTTCCGATGCTTTCGCAAAGGGGCTCACAGATGCCTCTGCATATTATATCCCTTAGCAATTTTATTTGTAGCAAAAGTTATCCACTTCATTTTCGAAAAAGTAGTACATGTGTCAACATCCCAACAAGATATCCCGAACAATTCGAGATATCAACAAAAACCCTAAACTCGCCTACGACTCGCAAAGCTGGCAAACAACAAACAATAGGTAGGGCGAGAAGGTGTATCTCGGACATATAGGTAACAGGTGGATAGGACACGTGACACAACAGAATCGCAACATAAGGATAGCATTAGATCAAATGAGCATGTAAATGTAAAATAGGTGAAGAGGTGGGCTCGCCTGTCAGATCAGAGGTAGAAGCACCGACACGATCCTCCAGGGGGAACTCGTACTCCTGCTCGTACTGCTCTGCGTCGGCGTCTACTCGGGAAGAATCAAATAGCACATACATAGAAAGTAAAGGTACATATCAATACAAGTATGCAATGCGCAATATGATGCATGATGACATGGCAAGATGATTGTGCAAGATTTCATGTTAGCAAGATTAAGTGGGGTGCTAATAGCCACATCTAATGATAAGCACCCTCACATGACATTTAGTTCAAGTTGCAAGTTTTAGTTGGTTCAATTCAGAGATAATGCCAATGGTGCATGATAAGGTCAGATTTGAAAACTTCATGCTTTTCTGATGCAATTAGATATAAAGATTTGTCAAATTGGAGTTATAGAATTAAATATGTGAATTATGCAACATTTAGCAATTAAATCCAGATTTGAAAAGTGACCAAATTTTAGTTGTTCAAAAGTTGATACAAAATTCATGGTTGATTAGATCATGTTTTTCTGAACAATTTGGATATAAAATTTGTATGATTTGGATTTGGGAAAGTGCAGTTTTAAATCATTTAAAAAAAATAGGCAGGGGCAAAAACTGATAAAAAGCAGTTTTGCAAAAAAATGGTTTTTAATCCTGTGCCGGCCAGGATTTGATCCCACGAGGCCCTGGCAGAGGCAAAGGAACGGTACCAGTGTGCTGTGTAGCAGGTTTTGATTAGTTACAGGCTATAGGCAACATCAGGTATATCTTCGCGTTAACTGAAATTTACTGAAAGAAGAACGACACTTGTAACTGAAAAACAGACAGCTTCTGGGCGCGTTTTTGGTCGACGATGGCGAAGAACTGGGTGACGAAACTGAGTGTGTCTCGACGGGTTGAGTAAGGGGAATGTGCCCTGAGTTGAATGACGCCGAAAAGGTGGAAAACGGAGCACGGTGGCGCCGGAGAAACTCGCCGGAAAACGAGACGACGAAACAGCGGTTCTGAAACTGAAACTGAATCTGTTTTCTGGACCGACTTTGAACGAGGATGGCGAAGTCTGTGCTGCTCCGTTTGGGATGATTCAAAAACAGAGACGTAGCCGGAGATGTTGTGCATCGAATGGTACCAGAATCGCGAGCTGAAACGGCCTGAAACGCCGGTGAGCTTCGTCGGAAAACGGATCAGCGACACGGCAAGGAACAGCTGAAACTGAAAACTGTTTTCTGGACAGATCTTTGAACGAAGATGGCGTCGTCTACAGGCCTCGAAATTGAGTGATTCCAAAACGACAATTGTAGACCTCACTCCCAGCTATCCAAAGATGTGAAGAACGCGTGCTGGCGTGGCCTGTGCTGGCTGTGAGGTGCGTCGAAAGATGGGATGCCGTGATGCAAAAACTGTGCCGGTTTTGTTTTGATTTCGATTTTTGTTTTCTTCTCCAACTAGAACCAGAGATGCAAGGGATGCTGGGGAGATGTAGAAGGGGTTGCTGCTCACCCTGTGGTCCTTGGTGACCAGGCGGAGGAGAGGTGGAGGAGGGGTTGCCGGCGACGGGGAGGAAGATGTGGCCGTGTAGACGTCGACGGAGGCGAGGACGAAGACGCGCAGATCTTGATGCTCGAGCTCCGTGAGGTAGACGAGGACGTAGAGGAGGGAGTGGTGGTTCCGTTCCACGGCTCAGGTAGGGTCGGCGGCGTTCATGGCGGCGGTGGCGGTGGACGGCAGTGGTGTCTTCGGTGGGGTTTTTGGTGAGAGGAGGAGAAGGTGCGGCGCCGTTTGGAGGAGGAAGAAGCTGAGCTAGGGTTCTCCAGGAGCTGCTGATGTTGCTTAAGAGAGGGGGCAGCAGGTGGCAAGCATCCACGAAGAGGGGGAAGGATCATGTGGCGCTGGAGGTAGTCGTACATGAGGAAGAAAGCATACAGAGATCTTTCTCCACGTTAAAACTGGGTTGAGCTGGTTAGATTAGATGGGCTAGGATAGGTTAGATAGGTTTTTCTCCTTTATTTCTTTTTCTGTTTTATTTTCTTTTCTTCTTTTGAATAACTTTCTGAAATTGAGAAGAGAAGAGTTTAAAAGATGGAATTTGAATATCAGGGAAACAACCTTGCATACCCACTAAGGTATGATGAGATTTAATACAAGAAAAGGAATAAGAGAGGGACATAGAGAAAAATAAAGAGAGATTGAAAATATTTGGTCTTCAAATATTTGGTAAACCCTAATGGGCTCAACCATTTGAGAAGGAAGGGATCCCAACTCAAGATCATCTTATTAGCACTGCAAAATAGAAGAGATAGGTTTATAGTAACCATATAAGAATTTTGGCATGACCTATTTGAAATATAGGTCAAGTGGTGGAAGGTTGGCTTGTTAGCTTTTCTTGGAACATCACAAGAGGGAGGGGATGAACCAAGAGAGAGGAAGAACAACAAGCAAACAAAGCAAAGCCAAAACCAAATGCAATTTTATAAAAACCAAGGTGGTGATATGCATGATATGCAACATGATGATATGAAACAAATGCAAGAAAGGTAAAAAGGATCTATGTATTACTCTTGGGATGTTACACTTTGCACCTCATGCATCATATTGCGCATTGCATACTTGTATTGATTTGTGCTATTACTTTCTTGTATGTGCTATTTGCGTCTTCTCGAGTAGACACCGACGCAGAGCAGTACGAGCAGGAGTACGAGCACCCCCAGGAGGATCTATTTTGTGCTTCTACCTTCGATCTGACAGGCGAGCCCACCCCTTCACCTATTTTACATTTACATGCTCTTTTGATCTATTGCTATCCCTATGTTGCGATTCAGTTGTGTCACGTGTCCTATTCCACCTGTTACCTAAATATCCGAGATACACCTCCTCGCCCTACCTATTGTTTGTTGTTTGCCAGCTTTGCGAGTCGTAGGCGAGTTTAGGGTTTTGTTGATATCTCGAAATGTTCGGGATATCTTGTTGGGATGTTGACACATGTACTACCTTTTCGAAAATGAAGTGGACAACTTTTGCTATAACTAAAATTGCTAAGGGATAATAATATTGCAGTGGCATCTGTGAGCCCCTTTGCGAAAGCATCGGAATTTTGACTTGCTAGTGTCCCCTAGGACTCGAGTTCTTGTTATCTGTCTCTAAGACTGAGCGCGCTAACCACTCGTGGGAGGATTTATCGGGACCCCCCATCACCCATTACCATTTCTCAAGTATGTTGAAAAGGGGGCCACAACCTTGGTTTTATTTGCCTATGCCATGTATGCCATGCTTTACTTACTGTTGCCTTCGGGTGTTTACTTCCTGTTGCCTTCGGGTGTTTATTTCTGTATTGTACCTTGCGGGACGTTTAGCTAAGCGTGTGGTTCGCACGCCTAGCCGCCGGCGCAAACCTCTGAGTCCGTCTCGGAGTACGGCCGAACTTCGATAAGGGTAGCTTAGGCGGGTGGCCCCCCTAGACATTCTTGTTGATTTGGGAACGGTCTTGTTGTGAGACTCCGCGCTTGTCTACGCGGGTTCGAGCATGCCTGTATGGTAACATTGGTGCACCCCTGCAGGGTAAATCTTATCGATAAGCCGTGTCCGCGGTTATGGACGACTTGGAGCTGTTTAACTCGATCATAGAACAACTTACACCTAAAGTTGTCGCCAATAACTTGCTAATTACTTGCGTAGTAAGTTAGCCCTATTATAATAGAAAGATATAAAATTGTCAAATGTGTGAGTGCCTTGTTAGTACCTCTTGGCTAAGGGGGATCGCAATGGCAGGGTTTGTTTGCAGAGTATAGAACTGCTAGAATATGCGCTCTCTCACCTTCTCTATTAGACGGATGTTGTAGCGTGTCTCTATTGGATAGTGCTTTGCTGCCGCTAAACTCCGCCATATAGCCGGGCGAAGTTTACACCACCCACCAGCAAGCATAGCTGGTCTTGTCTCGCAAGTACGTGCCATTTGGTACTTACCCTCGTTTTTCTTCCTTTTTTCGGAACACGCTTTTCGACAAACAGGTACGACAGATGATGATCAGTACGCAGGAGGCTACTTTGTCGAGTTCATGGATGACGACTTCGTTGCGTAGCAGGATCGTTCCTAAGGCAGCAGCCTGTGGCATGTTGGTTATGGGAACACCGCTTGATTATCTTCAGGACTCTTAGTCCCATTTGGTTCTTGTCTGTACCCAGACTATTTGGCTATCTTATGTATGATGTACTGATGGTATATGTTTCCCCGTTGAGTGTCATTTGGATCTTTCTCATTAGAGCGTTGCTATATATATGAACCTTATTTCCATCTTTTGCGTCATACATAGTCATGTTGTGATATTCAAGCTGTATTTTACCCTCGTATCCTGTGCACAGTGTGTGTATGTGTGAAGTGCACAGGAAGGTGAAGCACTCATGTTTGGAAAGCCTATCGTGAGCCTTTGAGGTGGGTGTTGTGTGCATGGGCGTGTCGAGCTGTTGCTTGGCCTACCCATATGCTTGGGAATGCGAGGCGACCTCACGGTCCTTTGTAGTGACCTCATGCACATAAACCCCTCTTACCTGCGCGCTCTGGGTTTTTCCTACTCCTGGGGCTTACATGACCAGACAAATTTGTCCGATTTCTTGAGCAACTGGTACAGGGGCAGTGCCTTCTCCCCCAGCCGGCTGACGAAGCGGCTCAAGGAGGCCAGGCAATCGGTGAACTTCTGGACGTCCTTCAGGCACTGCAGTAGCTCCATCTTCTCGAGGGCACTGATCTTCTCCGGGTTGGCTTTGATCCCTCGCTGAGAGACGAGGTAGCCTAGGAGTTGGCCGGCTGGCACGCCGAAGGTGCACTTAGCCGGGTTGAGCTTCATCCGGAATCTTCGCAGATTGGTGAAGGTTTCTCTCAGGTCATCAAGGAGGGTGTGCTTCTCCTTGGTTTTCACAATGACATCATCCACGTATGCGTGAACATTTCTACCGATTTGCTCTTGTAAGCATTTCTGCATGCACCTTTGGTAGGTGGCGCCTGCATTTTTCAAGCCGAATGGCATAGTCGTGTAGCAGTAAGCCCCATACGGGGTAATGAACGAAGTCTTTATTTGATCATCCAGATTCAAAGGAATCTGGTGGTAACCTGAATAGGCGTCTAAGAAAGACAACAGTTCACAGCCGGCAGTCGAATCTATGACTTGATCTATGCGTAGCAGGGGGAAGGGGTCCTTCGGGCACGCCTTGTTTAGGCTGGTGTAGTCGATACACATGCGCCAGAAGCCGTTCTTCTTCAGAACCAGGACCGGGTTCGCCAACCAGTCCGGGTTCAGTACTTCCATGATGAAGCCGACTGCGAGCAGCCGGGCGATTTCTTCACCGATGGCCTTCCTTCTTTCTTCGGCGAAGCGGCGAAGGGGTTGCTTCACCGGTCTAGCCTCTGGCCTGACGTGGAGGTGGTGCTCAGCCAACTCCCTCAGCACACCCGGCATGTCCCTTGGAGACCATGCAAAGATGTCCTGATTCTCACAGAGGAAGCTGGTGAGCTCGCTTTCCTATTTGTTGTACAAGCCGGCACCGATGGTGACGAACTTGTCCGGCTGCGCCGGGTCCAGCGGGATCTTCTTGGTGTTGTTGGCTGGCTAGAAGTGAGTCGTCCCAGCCGGGTTGCCTACAGCCGGCATGTCCGTCTGTGCGGCCTTTGCCATGGCGATGGCGTCGTGGATGAGCTACTTCTCGGCAGCGATGACCAGCGTCTGAGCCATCTTGGAGCTCTGCATGGCACACTCCATGGAGCGGCGGTAGTCGCCGGCTACGGTGATGACCCCTTTTGGGCCTGGTAGCTTCATCCTCAGTTACCCATAGTGGGGCACCGCCATGAACTTGGTCAGTGTCGGCCGGCCCAGGACCGCGTGGTAGGGGCTGACCAGGTCCACCACCTCGAACTCGACCTTTTCGGTGCGGAAGTGGTCCGGCTTCCCAAACATGACCTCCAGCGTGATCCGGACAATCGGCTGGCAGGAGTGGCCTGGCACGATACCATGGAAGACGGTAGGGGTGGGGCGCAGCTCACTCTCCTAGATGCCCAGCTTGCGGGTAGTGTCACGGTAGATGATGTTGATGCTGCTTCCGCCATCGATGAGGACGCGCAAGAATCGCACGCTGCGCTGGCTTGTGCCGATGGTGGGGTCGAGGACCATGGCGTAGCTGCCCGGCTTTGGTAGGACAGCCGGTGTGTCGCGGCGATCAAAAGTGATGGCCTGCTCTGACCAGTTTAGGTACTGGGGGACCGGCGGTATGACCGCGTTTACTTCGAGGGAACGACTCCGCTGGCTCGTTTTGTCCTCGGGCTCGGAGGTGAAGACGATGTAGGTGGCGTCCTCGACCAGGTATTGGCCATGCTGCACTTGGTTAGCCTCGTGGTGCTCGAGGTTGGCGTTCTCTACGCCGGCTGCGCCACCCGGCCCGCCGGCTGGTGGAGGCGGGGGTGGAGGCGGCAGCGGTTCGCCGCTTGTCAGCCGCTTGGTGAAGTGGCACTCACGGGTGGTGTGGTTGGAGGGGTTCTTGCCGCTGTGGTACTTGCACGGCACGTCGAGCATCTGCTCACAGGTGAACTTTGGCTTCCAGGACCGGTCCTGTTTCTGGCGCCGGCCAGCGCCAGCCACCGCGTGATCCACGGCTGCCACATGGGCGGAGCCGTACCGGCGATCCGGCTGGTCGCTGTGCCGCTTGCTGCGGTAGTTTCTCGCCGGCTGCCATGGGAGGCTCCGTCAGCCGGCTTGATCTCAGCCGGCTTGTTGTGGTCGTGTCGGGCCGAAGCCATCGAAACGTAACCTGATACGTCTCAAACGTATCTATAATTTCTTATATTCCATGCTAGTTTTATGACAATATCTACATGTTTTATCCATACTTTATATCATTTTGGTGCATTTTCCGGCACTAACCTATTAACAAGATGCCGAAGTGCCAGTTCCTATTTTCTGCTGTTTTTGGTTTCAGAAATCCTACACCGAAAATATTCCCAGAATTGGACGAAACAAAAGCCCACGGTCTTATTTTCCACGGAGCCTTCCAGAACACCGAAGAGGAGACGAAGAGGAGCCACGAGGCGGCCACACCCTAGGGGGGCACGGCCCCACCCCTGGTCGCGCCGCACTATGGGGTGGGCCCCTCGGGACTCCTCCGACTCCGCCCTTTCGCCTATATATTTTGTCCGTCACGAAAACCCTACCACAATCGACGATATTCCATGAAGAGTTCCGTAGCCACCGCCATCACGAAGACAAGTTTCGAGGGACAGAATCTCTGTTCCGGCACGCCGCCGGGACGGGGAATTGCCCTCGGAGTCATCTCCATCGACACCACCGCCATCTTCATCGCCGTTGCTGTCTCCCATGATGAGGAGGGAGTAGTTCTCCCCCGAGGCTGAGGGCTCTACCGGTAGCTATGTGGTTCATCTCTCTCTCCCATGGTGTGATCTTTATGTGATCATGAGCTTTGTATCACTATTAATCTATGTGATACTCTAGTGATGTTATTAAAGTAGTCTATTCCTCCTCCATGATGTAAAGTTGACAGTGTGTGCATCATGTAGTACTTGGCGTAGGTTATGATTGTAATCTCTTATAGATTATGAAGTTAACTATTACTATGATAGTATTGATGTGATCTTTTCCCCCTTTCATAGCTATTGGTGACAGTGTGTATGCTATGTTAGTACTCGGTCTAAATTGCAACGGTCTATTATGCACTCTAGAGGTTACTTTAATATGAACTCCGGAAGTTGTGGAGCTTGTTTACTCCGGCTTGAGGTGTGCTTTTGTAGCCCTACACAATGAATGATTTTTGTTATCCAACAAGAGAGTGTTTGAGAGTAGTATTTATTTATTCAGTTATGTGATCATTGTGGAGAGTGTCCACTAGTGAAAGTATGATCCCTAGGCCTTGTTTCTAAGCATTGAAACACCGTTTCCAACAAGTTCTGCTACATGTTCGCTAGCTGCCATTTTTATTTCAGATTGCAATTACTACTTACAATCATCCATATTACTTGTATTTCACTATCTCTTCGCCGAACTAGTGCACCTATACATCTGACAAGTGTATTAGGTGTGTTGGGGACACAAGAGACTTCTTGTATCTTAATTGCAGGGTTGCTTGAGAGGGATATCTTTGACCTCTACCTCCTTGAGTTCGATAAACCTTGGGTGATCCACTTAAGGGAAACTTACTGCTATTCTACAAACCTCTGCTCTTGGAGGCCCAACACTTTCTACAGGAATAGAAGCGTGCGTAGACATCAAGCTATTTTCTGGCGCCGTTGCCGGTGAGGTAAGGTAAAAGGTATTCACATCCTCCGACTACTAAGCTATTTCCTAGCACTGTTGCCGGTGTGTGAGTGCTCGAAGTTATTTCCTTTAGATCCTGCAATTATATATTTTTGTTTCTTGTTTTTATTTTCACTAGTTAGTCTTAATGGAAAACAACAAAAAAATTAGAGATCTTTACGAACTTTATATTGAATTAGGACATGATGTGTTTGAAGAGAGAATTAAAAAACCCATGGAACTTTGTTTGCAAAATTGTTGTGGCAATGTTATTAGTATGAATGGTTTGACACCATTGTTGCTAATGCTATGGAAAATTCTAAGCTTGGGGAAGCTGGTTTTGATGAGCATGATATTTTTAGTCCCCCGAGCATGGAGGAGAAAAATTACTTTGATGATACTTTGCCTCCCATTTATGATGATTATAATGATAGTGGTATTTTGGTGGCACCTACTATGGAGGATAAAGTTTATTATGATTACAATATGCCTCCTACATTTGATGATTATGGTGATGACAATAATAATGATAGCTACTTTGTTGAATTTGCTCCCACTACAATTAATAAAAATGACTATGCTTATGTTGGGAGTAGTAATTATTTTATGCATGAGACTCATGATAAGAATGCTTTATGTGATAGTTATATTGCTGAGTTTGTTCATGATGCTACTGAAAGTTATTATGAGAGAGGGAAACATGGTTATATGCATCTTAATAATATTAAGTTTCCCCTCTTTATGTTGAGAATCTTGAAGTTGCGCTTGTGTTGCCTTTCTATGCTTGTTGCGTTATGCTTACATGACTTGTTTATTTACAAGATTCCTTTTCATAGGAAGTGGGTTAGGCTTAAATTTGTTTCATACTTGCTTTTTGATGCTCTCTTTGCTTCAACTCCCATCCTTATGTGAGCATCATTAAAATTACTGAGCCCATCTTAATGGCTATAAAGAAATCACTTCTTGGGAGATAACCCATGTTTTTATTTTGCTACTGTTTTGTTGTGTCTTGGAAGTTGTTACTACTGTAGCAACCTCTCATTATCTTTATTTTATTGCATTGTTGTGCCAAGTAAAGTCTTTGATAGAAAGTTGATACTGGATTTGGATTCCTGCGCGGAAACAGATTTTTAGCTGTCACGAATCTGAGTTAATCTCTCTGTAGGAGAGTCTAAAAAATCTGCAAAAATTCATGAGTAATCCTCAGATATGTACGCAACTTTCATTCAATTTTAGCTTCTTCATCTGAGCATGTTAAGTGCCTCGAAAAAATTCGTATTTACGGACTGTTCTGTTTTGACAGATTCTGCCTTTTATTTCGCATTGCCTCTTTTACTGTGTTTGAGTGGGTTTCTTTGCTCCATTAAATTTCAGTAACCTTGGGTAATGTCCAGAAGTGTTGGGAATGATTGTGTCCTTGCTGAACATGTGAATTTTTGATTATGCACTAGGGATTTCTATTTTCGTGCCCTCGGTTCCTTAGTTGTGCCCAGTTTTCCCCAGCTCCTTAGTTTTTCCTCAGTTTTCCCCAAGTGCTTGTGTGAAACCCGCAGAAGCAGTTCAGACGGCAGGATTCCCGTTAAGTTGACCGTTCTGTGCTGACGTGTGGGCCCGCGTCGCGTGGGGCTGGTAGAAAGGGACCGCGTGGGACAGGATGTGATAGCGTTTGGTTGCACGTGAGCAGGAGCCGGGTTTTGTCTCTCTCGGCCATTGGCATTTCCCTTTTACGAGTACCTTTTCTGCCTCCTTCTCTCTGCCTTTTTTCACCTAATTAGTATCAAATCTAGAGAAGCTTGCATTTCTGTCTTTCTTCAATTATTATTTGTGCCTTTTGGCCCTCGTTGTTTGCCCAATATGGCATCAAATCTAGTAGGGAGCCCAATCTAGTACTCCATCTGGTCCATATGTATGTAGTTAAATCTAGAAGCAAATCTACAGGGAATGTACGATAAATTCACAAGGTCATATAGTAGAATAGGGATAGATAATAGGGATCCCTCCCTAGATAATAAGCTGCATTCAGCAGCCAAACATAGTTGGGTTCGAGGTTCTTCACAGCACCATCATACTAACAACATAACAACGAAGGATCCCTAGCTAACAACAAAGGGATCCCAACAACAAAATGGAGGAGGCAGCAGCAGCACACGTCCAGGACTCCACCTACCCCATCTGCCTCTGCCTCCACTTGTTGCTCCCCTTGGGAGCCTTGGGCTTGAGCGGAGGCATGCGCCCGTAGGAGATCTCCACCCGCTGGATGCTGCGGAGGTGCATGCCGAGCGCCAAGTGCTTGGCGCGGAAGGAGTGGGGGTTCACCGACGCGCCGACCTTGGGGTTGGTGTTGCCGATGTTCTCGGCGTGCGTGAGGAGGCAGTTGAAGTCAGTGCCGCCGAGCCTCCTAGTGCAGAAGGGGCACCTGTAGACACCCTTGTCGATGCGAAGTAGGAGACGTACTTGCCGACCTGCAGCCTCCGCAGCACCTGGCGAGTCTTGATGTCATGGTGCTCATCGTCGCTGCCGATGTCGCTGCCAGACAGCTGATCCATATCAAACGGGAACTATTAGTGAATGAGTTGCAACGATGACTAACGTGCATGATAACAAAGTTAGGAAAAACAGAGGCAGCCTCAGTTAGAGTGGACACGATTATATGTCTACATGGACGGTGTAAGCGAACCAAAGCTCATGCACAACAGATTTGTACACAGAAATGGTTCGCTGAACCCTCCCTGTAAAAATCTATGCCCACCGATTCATCATAGTCAAAGAAACAGATTCCAGATCTGAACTTGAGCACATTCCAGATTATTTGCAAAATTAAACGGTTGATATCTTTTGATTCGTGCATAAAATAACTGATTGAGATCCTATGATTACTTGCATAAATTAACTGATTGAGATCCCATTATTACTTGCATAAATTAACCGAATGGCCGAACCCCAAATCTTAAACGAAATCAAGGAGGGATCAAAGTAAAATGGAATAAAATCGGTGCAAATATTAGCCCAATACTCATCCATCCACAGATCCATCTACACCAGCAAAAATAGGGTTCAAAAAGGAATGGGGAACAAAAAAGGAAGCAAACCGTAGTTACCTCGTTCCATGGGTCCTCCATGGAGGTGTCGTAGGGGTTCGGGGGCGGGACGTACGGCACCTGCTCGTAGGGGTCATATCCCGGCGGGATCTGACCGCCACCGGCGGCGACGTCCGTTGAGGGGACGGCGTCAAAGAGGGAGGCGTCGCGCTTGGAGCCGACGGCGCCGTGGTCGATGGGATTGGCATTCTCCTTGTCCATCTCGCCGGCAGAGGAGAGGGAGAGGGAGAGTGTTTTTTGCTTTGGAGAAGATGATGGGACGTGAGAGAGGCGGCGTTGCATAGGCGAGTGAGAGTGACAGAGATAGTGGGAGGAGGCGTCTATAAAGGCAAGGGGTGGTTAATGCGACCCGCGTCCTACGCGTCCACCGCTGCACGTCTGCACGTCTTGGACTTCTGCAATGCGACACGCGTCCACGATTGCACGTCTTCGACTTCTGCACCGCGACCGGCGTCTACGCGTCAACAATTGCACGTCTTCCATTTCTGCACCGCAACACGCGTCCTCGAGTCTAACCCTGGAAATTTAGATATACTCAGGTATAACCTCGAGTATTATACTAGCATTTTTTGTGTGCTCAGTTTTCCCCTTGAGTGCTAATACTGGCTAGTGCAATATGCTCAGTTTTACCCTCAAGTAGCTGGTCAACAGACAGTCAACAAATGGGATTAACTAGTTAAATGAGTCATTTAATGTGCAAAAAATTCCGAAAAATAGTGGCACATACTCATGGATTCTTTACCACAAATTGCCAGTTCTCAAAACATAGATAAGTCATAGATAAATCAAGTTTTACCACAAATTGCCACTTCTCAAAGGCCTTCTCAAATCACCTAGTAGCTATGAAGGTGCATGGTTTTCCACAATAAGCCATTCCCAAAATAGCTTTCCACAAAACATACTTTGTCTAAATGAGGCCACAATTCTCACACTCATGTATATTGGTATTGCAAATAGTTTGAGATAGGCCAAGATGGGTTTTACTGTACAAAACACGCATTTTCCATTTTTTAAATCTCAAATTTGAATCCTTTAGTCTGTTTATTACATAGGTGCCCTTGGTTTCTTGATACTACTCAGTTTTGCCCTCTCCCTCCACAAATTCTCTCACACGTGCAACATTGCCCTGATTGGTCTAGCCCATGTCACGCGGATCGTGCCCGCCGACCGTTGATCGTATGATCTAACGGGCAAGATAACTCCTCTCTCTCTGTCGGCGGTTACCTTCCACTCTCTAAGTATGCTAAAGGGCGGTTTTTTGTATTCATTTTCACGCGCTAAAAATTATAAACTCTTTTAGCCATTAATTTTCACGCAAAAAATGATAAACCATCACCGATTTGTTGTAGCCATTAATTTTCACGCAAAAAATGATAAACGAACCAATCTATCTATCTCTGTATTTGAAGTTTGGAAGGGTTCACCATCTAGTTATGTTAACTTTCGAGGTTTTGACCTGAAAACAAATGGGTATTATAAAGGGAAATAAAAGTTCAAAAAAATGTAAAAACAAAACAATCTACCTATCTTTGTATAGAAGATCGTCTGTATGATTTTTGAGGTCATTTAGAGAAGGTAGAAAAAATCCCTTTTGAGAAGGTCGAAAAAACCTAACTTGTTACAAAAGCTGGTTTCAGTGAGACCTAACCAAATTTGGCATACATTATGCCATATCTATAACAACAAGGAATATCTAAAAGGGAAAGTTTCACAAAATTTAAAATTTATGGCGAAAATGATGCCATACATGATGCTGTTTTTCGAGGTTTTGACCTGAAAATCAACTGGTTATTATAAAGGGAAATAAAAAGTTCAAAAAATATAAAAACGAAACAATCTATCTATCTATGTATAGAAGATCAGCTGTATGAAATTTGAGTTCATTTAGAGAAGGTAGAATAAATCAGCTTGTTAGAGAAGCTGGTTTCAGTGAGACGAAATGGCATGCGTTTAAGCAAAGTGATTTTTTCGAACATCTCCAAATGACCCCAAATTTGCCATACATGATGCCATACGTGTAACAACAAGGAACCCTATCTAAAAAGTGTCAAAAAAGTTTGCCCAACCGTATAGCTCTATCAAAAAGAACCTCACCATGGCGCTAGTATAATTTTGGGCTTAGTTACAAACTTTCGTTACCTAACCTTCAACACGAAACTTGTTTCAAATCACTTTTGGCGTACAAGAAACAAATCCCTCCTTGATTCGAGCACCACAGCCTCCAAAGTTTGCCGATGCCGATATCGGCATGGTCAGAACGGTTATGCTCGCCGCCACTTCTAGGTCACCGTCGGGATGCACCCTCAATCCCGTCCCCTCATTTGATCACTGACACACCAGAGATACCGCCGAGGCCAATGTCGAACGTACATGCTGATGCCAATGCCGAACATGCATCGATGCCGATGTGGGCACGGCCACGCCGCCCCGCTATGCTGGACGCCACAGACCACCGCGAGGTCTTTCCCTTCGCCACCACACTCTTCTAGCACCCATCTATACACGCCAGAAAGGAGAGACACTAGTTTTCTCTACATTGCTCGCATTCGTGTCGGACACGGTCAGTCAAAGTTTTGAGGTAGTCGTCGATGTCGTTGACCATTTCTTCTCTTCTTTGCATGGTTAAACGCGTCTAGTTCATATCTATCTAATGCGTCTGGTCTCGCCTCATGCAGTTCTTTGTGGACGTCGATCTCATCTCGGCACCCCGCAAGCCACCTCCTCCGTGCCATCGCTGTAGAGCTCCGTTTAAAAATCTATTCCTACCCGTGTATTGCCCCTTGTATCAGCGCCATGGCCCACTTGTCATTCGATATACCGAAGCCCCACTCGTGCGCGTTTTGGTCAGGGATACAGCGATGCTTACGGTCAAACAAAGATGGATGGTCTAACGTGTCTTTGCAGGCTCTACGTGGCCCCACTAGTCAGAAGATAACGGTCAACCGTCGGGCAACCGGCCATTACAGCACCTGTGATGGTTTCAGACAAGGTCTTGGGGAAAACTGAGGAAAAACTAAGGAGCTGGGGAAAACTGAGCACAACTAAGGAACCGGGGGCACGAAAATAGAAATCCTTATGCACTAACCCTCTAATGAGATTATTTTGAGTTTGGTGTGAAGGAAATTTTCAAGGATCAAGAGAGGAGAATGATATAATATGATCAAGAAGAGTGAAAAGTCTAAGCTTGGGGATGCCCCCGTGGTTCATCCCTGCATATTTAAAGAAGACTCAAGCATCTAAGCTTGGGGATGCCCAAGGCATCCCCTTCTTCATCAATAACTTATCAGGTCACCTCTAGTGAAACTATATTTTAATTCCGTCACATCTTATGTGCTTTACTTGGAGCATCTGTGTGCTTTTATTTTCGTTTTGTTATCTTAGTTCTCTGAATAAATCGGATCCTATCATGCTTGTGTGGGAGAGAGACACGCTCCGCTTTTTCATTTGAACACTTGTGTTCTTCATTTTACTTTTAATGTTCACGGCAAAAGTTGAAAGCTGCTGCACTTAGTGCTATTTGGTTGGAAACAGAAAATGCTTCATGTGGTAATTGGTATATTTTCTTGAATAATTTGATACTTGGCAATTGTTTTCAGCTCTCAAGTAGATCATGTTTAAGCTCTTGCATCATGTGGTTTAAACCTATTAGTGGAGAACTACCGTAGAGCTTGTTGAAATTTGGTTTGCATGATTGGTCTCTCTAAAGTCTATATATTTCTTGGTAAAAGTGTTTGAGCAACAAGGAAGACAGTGTAGAGTCTTATAATATTTGCAATATGTTCTTATGTAAGTTTTGCTGTACCGTTCATACTTGTGTTTGCTTCAAACAACCTTGCTAGCCAAAGCCTTGTACTGAGAGGGAATGCTTCTCGTGCATCCAAAACCTTGAGCCAAAACTCACTACTAGGAAAAGGCCTAGCCGTAAGAAGTGTATCAGTGGCGCACGACAAAAGTAGTGCGCCACTGCTAGTTACCAGTGGCGCACCGAAAAGTGGTGCTCCACTGATAGAAAAATACCAGTGGCGCACCTTTTTTCTGGTGCGCCACCACTACAGATCTGCCAGAGCCCACCTCTTACCCAAGCTTACCAGTGGCGCACCTCTTACTGGTGCGCCACTGCTATCTCACATAGCAATGGCGCACCTGTAAAGGGGTGCGCCACTAGTAAGTATGAGACTAGATTATAAATAGGGGCTAGGTTTAGCAGTTGCGCATCACGTAGAGATGCGCCACTATTTATCTTAAATAGCAGTCGCGCACTACACATGGTGCGCCACTGTGTTGTCAACTACCGACCCGTCCATGACTTGAATTAGTACAGTAGCAGTAAAGAAATCCTAGGCACAAGTCTGAAACGTGGTGGCTCATCTCGCCCGGGACCAAATCATCAATTATTCTCCAGTCTCCACCCACGCGTACCCCCACCGACCGCACCTCTTTCCAATAATTCTCCACAGTTCTCTCTCTCCTCTCTCCAACCAATAATTCTCCATCTCTTCTCCTCTACGGTGAGTCTGCAAAAGGCTCCGGCGAAGCGGCCGCCACTCGAGCGCATTGTAACATCCCAAATTTCAATAAAAGAAAGTTAGAAGAATTCCAGAGAGCAAAATTTCAAACCAACAAAAACTTTTTAAATTGCATATAGTGCCATGCATAGGACTTGTGCATTTGATTGATATGCCATGATGATTGTTATTAGGTGTATAAGCTAAACCCTAAAACCCTAAGGTGATCATGAGAAGATCACAAACAAATTAAATCACAAAGAGTAAGAAAATCAAATAAATGCAAAACCCTAAAAACCCTCACATATGCTCTATGGCATTTTTATAAATGTTGACCCTAGACCAATTTGGTCTTCACCATTAGTTGAATAATGTTACTAAACACTTATTACAACTTTTGGAATCAAAGAATCACAAATCAAATGGATTTCAAATACAAAACTTGCTCACATATGATAATGGTCAAAACTGCAAATTATAGTCTGATCACTACTTTGAGCCATTGCAATTCAATTTTATCAAACCAAACCTGACTAACTCTTTGCACCACATCCAAGTCAACATCAAGGTGAACACTTTTTGTCAAGATCACCATGCCAAATTCTTTCTTGATCCTTAGCTATGCTCAACCAAAGTTGCAACATTTTAACATATGCAACAATCTCACACTTAGCCATTTTTGCAAAACTTTGAATTCAACAATGCCACCACCACACCTCACCACCTCTGATCATTTCTAACTCAATGAGACACTCACAATTCAAAAAATTCCACTATTTGAATTAAATCAAATTTGGACAAAAATCAAAAATGGCATCTATGTGACTATTTGACACTATTTGCTATAGTGATCTACCCCATCTAATCTACCTCAACCTACACCAAATGGTCCCTTGGTTCCCTCTAAATCATTCAATGCCAAATAGAAACCCTAGGAGAGGTCTAACAAGGCATGGACATGGCCATGCCGGCCATGCTCCACACGTCGAGCTCCACCTCTCTCCCTTCTTCCTCAGCCACGGCCACCATGCCCTCTAGTGCCACCTCGCACTCCTACACCACCTAGCAACAGGCATTGTCGAGGAGGAGCACTGGACGCGCCAGACCAGCTCGCGCCCATGGCGGCCAGTATGCCGCTCATGTCGCGCGTGTGCACGCTCGCAGACGCCACTGGACACGCGCCGTCCCACGCCCTCACGCAAGCCCTGGACCCCCTTCGAGCACGTTGAGCATCACCGTGCCACCGCGGACACGCCAGACACGCGCGTAGCCCAGACCCATGACCGCCGGCGCCGGAGACGACGACCTGCTTCCGTGAACGCCGCGGCAGTAGTGGAAGCAACGCGACCAATCCAGCCACCACCCGACCACGATGTCGCCGCCAAACGCTTCGCCAGGAACCGCAGAACAGCGCCACGCCCTCGCCTAGCTCGCTAGCTCGCCGGAGAAGCCGCGAGCATGTCGACCTCGCTTCGGACCCGCAGCACCCTCTCGCGCCTATAAATAGAGACCTCCCTGGACAGAACCAAGCACACCATCACGATCACCACTCACCACCGCTTCGCCCAGCACCAGTAGCTACCTCGATCGTCGCCGGAGCAAGGTCAATTGGAAGATCACCGCCGCGGAAGCCCTGCAGCAATCGCCGACGATCCCGACCACCCCAGGCGACGCCACTGCTACCAGGAGACTCGCCGTCGTCCACAACCTCGTCGCGCACACTGCCAACCCTTGCTGGAGCCGCCGTAAGCTCTCCCACCCCCAACCTGAGCCGCCGGCGAACTCCCTCTCGCCGTCGACAACGATGAATGTGCGCCGTTCGATCATGTTCTAATCCAACGCGTTAGATTGATCCATACCGCTTCGGCGTTTAAACGCCGCTGACGGGTGGAGCCCCCTTGTCAGGCAGCCCACGCGGGCACAGACGCGTGGTGGGCTGGCCTTGGGCCATTTTAAATCATTTAGGCCCAGTTAGTTTTCCCGCCGGCCTTTTTAATTCAAACTTCATTTAAACATTTCCAAATAATTTCAATACTACCCAAACTTTGAAAATCAATAGATTCAAATTGGCTTAACCAAATTCAATGAATTTTATATGGTTGGAAAGCTATGGAAAAGATCTACAGAATGCCACTGGTCTCATGACCAGATTAGTTGTAGAATTAATGTGATAAAAAGAAGAAGGCAGGGACTTTTCCCTATTCATATAATTATTAAAAATCAACTAAAATAGATATTAAGTTAATTCCAATTCTAATAGCTCACATTTGACTTACACTAATTGTTTATGCAATAAAATGGTGTGGTCACTTTGCATGATCATGCCCTAGTTTAATTAATGGACAATATGGCTAGTTTATGTAGTTGATATTGTCCAAAACTATTAAGTAAATTATATGAAGTCTTATACTTCATTTAAACTTTGTCTCAAATGAATTCATGTGATGTTTGGACCCCTGGCCAAACTCTCCTATATGAATTACTTAGAGATTTAAATCACATGTAGCACTATTAAATAGTATGAGGTGGTCTACCTCATTTAAATCATTTTCTCAAAGGATGATGATGAATGTTTGACTTAGGTCAATATAAGTTCATGTATGATTGTTGAGAAATTAAATCTTAAGAAGATTTCAATGAGAGGAAATTATTTCTCAAGAACCCTATGGAAACTATCATTTACATATTAAATAAAAAGAAGTAAAATCTCCTCAAGCAACACAACCCATGCACCCTAATTAGATTACTTGTGTGCATAGAATAGTTTGTGTGATTATATGTGATGTATGGAATAGCCATTGAATTAGTGAGTAATTATACTCGTATTCAAATTTAGACGCTAGCACCGAAGAGTACACGAAAGAAGAAGGTTGCTACCAAGAGGAGGAGGAGAAGAATTTTGAGAACTACCAAGGCAAGCTAATATTCTTGCAAAGTGCAAAGCCCCTTGGGGCAAGGCACCATGAATCTTACCTTTTCTTACATAAGCCTATCCCAAGTTTATACATTCCAAGTTTTCTACTTGTTTTCTCAAAAAGTTGCTTTTATAGTTAACTTTGGTCAAAGTAAATAAGTTTACTAGAGTAGTAAAGTTTAGTCTCCATCAAGCAAAGCAAGATAGCACCCCTCATGATGTAGAGCTAGTGCTAATGAATAAAACTTGACTACTCTAGATGGGAACAATGTGACTTGAATTGAATTTGAAACCTTGGAATGATGAAGCATTCCATTGAATGATTTTTGAAGGTGAATATGACCAAGAGAAGATGGTGATTTTTGACAAACATGATATTGGTTTGGATGCGATACCTTTCCAATTAGTAAGTACCCCCACAATACCTGATTATGGGTAGGGCTTAACTGGAAGTTTATGCATCTTAGTATGGGTTCCCTCTGAACACACGTCATAGGGGTTACGCTTGAGGCTGCCTCCGTTGTTGAGAAATGATGTGAAATTGAGGTGAATTGTACGGCCAAGCCTTGTGCAGTTCCGGGTTGCTGGTTGGTCTTCACTGGGAGGCCAAGCTCATGGGGAGAGGTGCTCATACTAGGATTTGTAGGTGAAAGGTTATGGTTGATGATCCGCGTACTGTGTTACGATGATTCGGGGTAATCCCGACGGATGAAATCAAATGTTGTGGCACAAGTGTGCAACCTCTGCAGAGTGTAAATCTGTTCGAATAGCCGCGTCCATGGTTACGGACGGTTGGAAAGGCCATACAGTTTCCGATGTCATATCTTTGAAAATGATGTTGAATTGAGATGGTGAAATGACTTGTGGTGAATTGAATTGAAATCACCACTTGAATGGTGGGAATGACACTAATGTTCCCACTTGAGTTAGTTAGCACATGAATAAGCTTTTACTCAAATACTTGTGAACTAAAATTGGCTTTATGCAAATAAACTAGAGCTTATCAAACCTTACTAGAAATGTCTAGCACTTACATTAGTATTAGTTTGCGAGTACTTGAAGTACTCACGGCTTTGTCCCTGGCTATTCAAATGGCCAGAGTATGAAGATGAACAAGGAGATGATCAGCAGGACGCCTACGACAACTAGGAGTCTTCTGACGTCAAGCGTTGGCCTGTGGACTAGAGAGTCCTTGTATCTTACGCTTCCGCTATGAACTTGTGTTTGTTCATTGATCAATAGATCAACTATTCGTGTAATATGGATGATGTGATTCCACTTGTAAGACATTATGGTTTGTAATGAATGATGATTGTGATACTTAACTATTATGCCCCGCAACAACAATATTCCTGGGATTGCGATGTATGACATAATAGGCATCCGGGCTTAAAAATCCGGGTGTTGACAAGTTGGTATCAGAGCCATTGTTTGACCTTAGAAGACCTTAGTTAGAATGGGCGTTCTGGAAAAACTTAACTTTGAAAACAAATGAAGGGAATATTTGTGAAAATTTACTTACACTCTTGTCTTTGAGACTTTGCCAAAATTTGATGAATCATGTTCTATCTTATTTGAATCTACCTAAAATTTTGCCACACTTTACACTCTCTAACTTACTCATCCAATTCTCTTTCAGATGGAGCCGAATGAACCCATCAACACCAAGTTTTACCAGCTTGGGAACGGAGGGAGCTTGATCTTCGAGCACGACCTCAACGCCGTCTCTGACTTCCTTGGGCGCCCACACCCCGAGTTCCACGGGGTTCAGTTGGACGACAAGCCCGGAGGACAGTTGCAGTGGGTGATCATTGCCGACTTGAGGGGCAAGATGGAGCCTCCCACCTCGGAGAGGATCCTCTTCTCCTTCCGCGAGAGCAACTGGCTCGACGGACTCGCGCGTGGCCTTCAGGAGGCACTTGCGCGCCTCTGTGGACAGAACGTGGTGCGCATCCTCGCTTCACGCTTCACGCATCTCGTGAGGCGTGATACCATGGGAGTGCCCATGGAGCTACAGCCGCACTCGGAGTTGAGGCACCACGCTGAGCACCTGGACTTCATGCTCTACCAGACTCAGAAGGACCTCGACGCCACTCGCGCCTACGCGAACCAGACCCATGCTCACATCATCGAGCAGGGTGAGGCGATCAAGCTACTCAACAACGACCGCAAGAGCCTTCGCCAGCAGCGTGCCAAGAAGGACGCTACGATTGTGCACCTTCGCGTCAAGATCGCGTCACTCGAGGCCACTGTCAAGGCCCAGGAGGATCAGATCAGAGAGCTGGAGGATGACGACGGAGGCATCGACCTTCAGGGAGGAGGAGCCTTCCTGAGCGACAACGACGACTTCGAGGAGGACGAGTTCACCGAGGAGGAAGACTACGAGTTCCTGGAGGCAGGACCTGACGACTACGTCCCGATCGATGTCGAGGATGAGGAGTAGTTGCACTAGTTGCACTTATGTAGGTGTGAGTTGTATCCCGTCCTTTGTATCGTAGCATGAGAATGGTTCTTAAAACCATTCGAGTATGTGTGTGTTAGTTTGTACTATGTGTTGAATGAATGAATGAATGTTATGTTTGTCATGAAAAGATTACAAGTTTTCCAATGTTTTCAAACTTAACCAAAATGAACCATAGAATGTTCCCTCTTATCTCATGATCTTCTATATCTTCAGATGGCCCCTCCCAATCGCACCAACGACGCGATGATGCAACTGCTACAAACCCTGCTTGCCGACAGGGAGACAGAAAGAGCTGAACGCCAAGTCAACATCACCGCCTTGCAGACCATTGCCAATCAAGGCCATGGAAATCATGACCACCCCGGATCCAAACTCAAGAACTTCCAGAACACCAATCCCCCGGTGTTTAGCAAGACCGAGGAACCCCTCGACGCCGACGACTGGCTCCAGACTATGGAGAACAACCTGGAAGTAGTCGGAGTAGAAGCCAACGAGAAGGTCTTGTTTGCAACCCACTATCTCGCTGGACCAGCCCGCGCTTGGTGGACAAGCACCCGTGCCATGAACGGAGGTCAGTTCATGACTTGGGAGGATTTCAAGCTAAAGTTCAGCAAGTACCATGTACCCCCGGGTCTTATCAAAAAGATGAGGGATGAGTTCCGTGAACTGAAACAAGGTCGCATGACGGTGGTTGAATACCGCGACAAGTTTCTTACACTGTCGAGGTATGCCCCTGATGAGACCGACACCGTTGAGAAGGGGAAGGAGAGATTCCTGAACGGACTACATGATGAGATGCAGACTGTCCTCGTCAACATCCCCTTCGCCGACCTTGAAGCCCTTGTTGACTCCGCCATCCAGATGGAGGGCAAGTTGAACCAAGCCAATGAGAACCGCAAGCGCCGCATGGCGAATCAAAGTGGGTCTAGCCATACCCAGAAGTTTCGCCCCAGCTCAAGCGGAGGTTTCACTCCGAGAAACAACAAGCCACCGATGCAGAACTCGCGCCCCGGTTATCAGAACCGGAGTGGAGGAAACTCCAAGCCAGGAGGCTACAACAACAACAACTACAACCGCGCTCCGCCCAGAGCCCCCAACAACAACAACAACACCAACACCGCCCCCAGAACCGGAAGCAACGCCGTCCCCGTTGCGAACAAGCAGGACAAGACCACCATCACTTGTTATGAGTGCGGTGTAGTGGGGCACTACTCCAACGAGTGTCCCAAGCGTCTCGCCAAGCTCGCAGGCAACACCGCTGCACCTGCTCAGCAGCAACGCCGTGTCTCCACCGGCAAGAAGTTCGCCCCCAACAACCCCAATAACCGCAACGGCCGCCTCTACCACATGAACGCCGAAGAAGCCCAGGAAGCACCAGATGTTGTACTGGGTATGTTTTCTGTCAACCACATCCCTGCCAGAGTGTTGTTTGATTCCGGAGCATCTCATTCTTTTGTCACTGAAGACTTTGCATCAACAAGTAAAATTCAACCCCTCAGTTTGAAGCATGTTATGATAGTTCAAATCCCCGGATCAACCACCAAAGCCAGAAAATTTTGCAAAAATGTACCAATCAAAATCCATGATGTAGATTTCTATGCCAATCTAATCATTCTAGGAACCAAAGGTTTGGAAGTCGTCCTAGGAATGGACTGGATGTCAAAACACAATGGATTGATAGACTGTGCCAAGAAAGCCATAACCATGACCAGCAGCACCGGTATTGTAGTTGAACATATCTCTGAAAAACTACCCAGAAAATTTACCTGCAACCAAAGTGTATCCAAGCCAACTCTGGATCAAATCAGGGTCGTTTGTCGCTACCCTGATGTGTATTCGGATGATCTTCCCGGTATGCCCCCGGATCAGGATATCGAGTTTATCATCGAGTTAATCCCCGGAACTGGACCCATAGCCCAGAGAGCCTACAGCATGAACGCAACCGAGCTTGTGGAGCTGAAGAAGCAGATAGATGATATGTTGGCCAAAGGTCTGATTAGACCGAGTGCATCCCCCTGGAGATCCCCCGTCTTGTTTGTGGACAAGAAGGATGGTGCGAATCGTTTATGTACGGACTATCGTAAGCTTAACGATGTCACCATCAAAAACAAATACCCCTACCCAAGATAGAAGACTTGTTTGATCAACTCACCGGAGCCAGAGTTTTCTCCAAGATCGATCTTAGAACTGGATATCATCAGCTGAAAATCCGAGCCACCGACATTCCAAAAACTGCCTTCACCACCAGATATGGGTTGTACGAGTACAACGTCATGTCGTTTGGACTGACCAATGCCCCCGCTTATTTCATGAATCTCATGAATAAGATCTTCATGAACTTTTTGGACAAGTTTGTCGTTGTCTTCATCGACGACATTCTCGTTTACTCCAAGTCCGAAGAAGAACATGAACAACATTTGGAGACCATCCTAGAAACCTTTAGACACCACAAGTTGTATGCCAAGTTCAGCAAGTGTGAGTTTTGGTTGGAAGAAGTTGGATTCCTGGGACACATCTTGTCTGCAGGAGGAATTGCCGTAGATCCTGCCAAAATCAAGACCGTTATGGAATGGCAAGCCCCAACCACACAAACCGAGGTCCGCGCTTTTCTTGGATTAGCCGGATATTACCGCAGATTTGTCGAAGGATTTTCGAGCATCGCTCGACCAATGACCCAACTGCTAAAGAAGGACCGGAAGTTTGAGTGGACCGACAAATGTGAAGAGAGCTTTCAACAGCTCAAGAGTAGACTGACAACCGCCCCAATCCTGATCATGCCCGATATCGCAAAGCCCTTTGACGTATATTGCGACGCCTCCAAGACTGGCCTTGGATGTGTGCTTATGCAAGAAGGCAAGGTTGTATCCTACCTTTCAAGACAGCTAAAGCAGCATGAACAGAACTACCCAACCCATGACCTCGAGCTTGCAGCCGTGGTCCTAGCCTTGAAAGTTTGGCGTCATTACCTCATGGGTAATCGATGCGAAATCTACTCCGACCACAAGAGCCTGAAATACATATTCACCCAGAAGGAGCTGAACATGAGACAACGCCGATGGATCGAATTGATCAAGTATTACAACATGGAGATTCACTATCACCCCGGCAAGGCCAATGTGGTAGCGGATGCTTTGAGTCGACTGCCGTGCCAGTTGAACTCCATGCTCGCAACCGAACAGCCCAGCTTACATCAAGAGTTTGAACAGTTTCGCCTAGAACTTGTTAGCGAACGATTCCTAGCAAGCATAGAACTCCAACCTACCTTGGTTAGCCAGATCAAGGAAGCCCAGAAGGACAACGCTAGCATCGACGGAATCAAGAAACAGATAGCCGCAGGAAAAGCCCCCGGATTCACCGTAGACGAAGCCGGAGTTCTTTGGTACAAAGAACGTCTCTGCGTACCATCGGACTCAGACTTGAAGCAAGTCATTCTGCACGAAGCCCATGACACCATGTATTCAATCCACCCCGGAGGTACCAAGGTGTACCAAGACCTGAAGGAGCAATTCTGGTGGCACGGAATGAAGAGAGAAATCGGCAGCTACATCGCCAAGTGTGACATCTGTCAAAGAGTCAAGGCAGAACATCAACGACCCGCCGGACTGTTACAACCCCTCCAGATTCCAGAATGGAAATGGGACTCCGTAGGAATGGACTTTATCACCGGACTGCCCAAATCCAGCAAAGGCAATGATTCAATATGGGTAGTTGTCGATAGATTGACCAAAGTCGCCCATTTCATCGCCGTCAAAACCACTTACCAAGGCCCAAAGTTAGCGGAACTATACATCTCCAGAATAGTCGCCCTGCACGGAACCCCGAAATCGATAGTGTCAGATAGAGGATCACAGTTCACCTCAAGATTCTGGCAGAAAGTGCATGAAGGACTAGGAACCCGTCTGAATTTCAGCACCGCCTATCACCCTCAGACCGACGAACAGACTGAGAGAGTCAACCAGATACTGGAGGACATGCTGAGAGCATGTGTACTGGAATACGGATCCAAGTGGGAAGACTGCTTACCTTATGCATAATTCTCTTACAACAACAGCTACCAAGCTAGCCTACAGATGGCCCCCTTTGAAGCCTTGTACGAAAGGAAATGCCGTACCCCCCTGAACTGGTCGGAAGTCAGAGAAAGCCAAGTTTTTGGCCCAGATGTTCTTCGTGAAGCCGAAGAGAAAGTACACAAGATCCGAGAGTACCTCAAGACGGCGCAATCAAGACAGAAGAGCTACGCCGACAAGAGACGTCGGGAGATGACCTTCGAGATCGGAGACTTCGTCTATCTCAAGGTATCCCCCTTGAAAGGAATGCAGAGATTCCAACTGAAAGGAAAGCTCGCACCCCGATATGTCGGACCTTTCAAAGTCCTTAGCCGCCGAGGTGAAGTATCTTATCAACTGTGCACGACGTGTTTCATATCTCACTCGTCCGGAAGTGCCTTGAAGTCCCTGAGAAGACCGAAGTGTTCAAGAACATCGATCACCGATCGGTGGATATCAACCAGGACTTGACTTACCGCGAAGTGCCGATTCGCATCCTGGAGGAAGCTTACCTGTGGCACCCCGGACCAACTGTCTGAAATACCCGTTATGCATTCACTCATGATCCCATGACCAGTGTAACATGAGCACATAACCGAACTGATAAACAGAATTACAACATCCATTATATAGTACCGAAATAATAAATAGTCTTACAAACGGTCTCATGACCAAGTCTTACACAAATGGCCACATCGGGCTAAAATACAAACATCCAAAAGCAGCGGATACAATCAACTTCGTCGGGCCCAAGTCATGCCTTAAACCCTACAGGCAGCTGACTGGGAAACGTCCTAAGTCGCATAGTCGTCCTGATAACCTCCATCATCTTCAAAATCCTCCTCATAGTCTAGCCAAGTAAATAGCCAGGGACAAAGCCGTGAGTACATTTTGAATTGTACTCGCAAATCATTTAGAAAGTAATATAACAAGGAAACAAGGTACCGAGGACTAACTAGGAGATCAAGAGGGAATGCTCACTTTTATTTAAGAATATGTCATGTAGAAGAGAAGAAGTGTTTTTGGTGGAGTTAGCATCTCAACTTCATGGGTGAAGGAGATAAGAGAATATATCTAAGACATCCCTACATGATTTACTTTAGGAAGATCTTTCACGACATAAACACTTAGGAAGGGTAGACCCAGTTTCTATCATTTCCTTTCCGACCACCTCATCGTGGTCACCAACCATTTTTCCAGTACTCTAAGTACTCCAACACAAATTCCGTTTCTTCTTTTGTCAAACACTTTTATAAACATAACACATCAGGCTAAGCAACATCCATTACAACCGTCCATGACCGCGGACACGGCTATTCGAATAGATTTGACTCTGCAGAGTTTGCGCACTTTACCCACAAGATCTGACAAATCCACCGGGATCATCCCCGGGCCATCATACGAAAGTATGTGGGTATCGGATAACCAGTCGAAGCATTTCGCCCATTCTAATTAGCAAGAGGTCCTACCCTGTGGAGTATGTACCTCCCCGGCACCGTGGCAGCTCACCTCCTTTTGAGCGTGGCTCCACCGCCAAGCCAGGAGACCCATAGTGTCTTCCGGACGGGTCAGCCCCGAAGGCCTCCCGTTATACTATTGTCCCAACCTCGACAATCCGGACTCGGGGGTAACTGTACCCTTGTATAGTTATGCGGTGCCTCATGATAAAGAGAACAAACGTCGAGCTAAGCCCCGTGCCCATGTTGGAGTAATGTGGTTGCGCTAGCTAATTGTCATGGGTGAGTACTTAGGCGCCAAAGTTTTCGTAAAATCCCAACTACTTTCTCATCCCCATCATTTTTACCAAATCCTTTCATATATTCTCACTTGGGCATAACATTATACCCAAGGTTTTAACAAAAACTTTTACAACAAGGTAAAACCTTGAGGGTTTTCCCAACCTAAAGTTTATGTGTGAACTAAGATGTATAATAGCATAATGATTGCCATCATAACATGAAGGGTGTCAAAGACATTCATACACTCATTGAGCATGTATGGAGATAATCAAAAAGTAGGGCAATTTTAATGATGTTAACCCATGCCTTTACTAGAATTAGGGGTGTCAAATGGTGGTGAATGTGATTCACATACTTAGAATAAGTACGCAAAATATCGAGAGGGGACATTACACACTTGGTGGCAAGCATGTGAAAGAAGCAATTTATCCAATCCCAAGGAACACAAGGAATCAAGAGGCCATGGATAAAAAGATCTCAAACAAGAACATAGATAACAAGGAGTCAAAATAAATGGCTTGCCTTGGCTGGCTAGTCCCTGGTCTTCTTCAACACCTTCTCCAAAATCTTCCCCTTCGGCTTCTCCCACGTTCGTATCTATCGTTCGCAAAAATAGAAGAGCACATACAATCAATCACATATCTCAAAGGGTCAAGTTTTTAAAAGAATGTTGTATGCAGGGGTACATGTTGTATTAAAGTGAAAACATGAATTGGCCAAATATTTAAGAAAAGGGTTGGGTGGAAATTAAATAGACACAAGGGTTTAATAGGCAATATTTCATGTGACAACACCATTTTCATAAACGAACCAGAATTTGTACTATCAGGGACCAATATTATTTTTCTTAGATGGACAATGTTAAAACAAGATTAACACAATTGGAATTAGTCGAAAATATTAAATCTATGATTTTATATCTACAATAAAGTGTGCAGAATACCAGCAAATAGTTTAATCTACCATAAATTGCAGAAAAATCCTAAAAATATGGGACCGGTGGCATGTGGAAGGTGTCAAAATTATCTTTCTAACGTCACTGGTTTCATTCCATTTGGATTTATAAAACTCGAGATATAAGTAATTTGGTGCACAGGTGTTATTAAAAACAGAAATTGTTTAAAACGAAAATTCGAAGGGGAGTTTGGGCGGGAAAGGTCTTGGGCCGTGCTGTAAAGAAATGGGCCGGCCCAAAGAAATTGCCACGCGGGCAGGGGAAAGAAAAAGGGAGAAAATAAAAGGAAAAAGAGAGGGCCCGGGGTGGGCCAGGCCTTGCATGGCCCATGCAGGCGTCGGATGGCGATCCGATGGCCCTGGGCCATCGTTCCCATCTCGCCGTGCTGGGGCACGATCTGGCGGCCGGTTTTGGCAGAGGAAGGGGCAGGGGTGGCCGGGGACTCACCGGCGAGGGCAGAGGCACGGCGGTGAGGACGAGGTAGGTCGGCGTCGTTGCAGAACGGACGGGCGGCGTCTCCTCCTTCGTCCCGGCTTCCGGCAGCACCTCCCCCGTCACGGCGTCCGGCAGCAGGGCTTGGTGCGGCGGCGTCCGGCGAGCCTGGCGAGGAGAAGGGGAGCAGGGTGAGTGCCATGGTCGACCAGAGAGAGAACAGAACGGAGGGAGAGGGTGGGCGTCGTCGAGGCAGGGCTCGGCGTCCTCCTTGCCTCCGGCGGTGACCACGGGCGCAGGGCTTCGCCGAGCTGCAGCGAGCAGCAGCCCAGAGCAGCGCCCTGGGTGCTCTCCTGAGAGCTTGTGGAGGTGGAGAGGAGTGTGGAGTGAGGTGTGAGGGAGAGGAGGGGTGCGGGCGGGGGTTTTTATAGGCAGAGGAGGGCAACGGGCGGGCAATGGGCGGCGGCCACGGCCAACCAGCGAGCGCGGGATGGCATCATCCTGGTGGGGTCGTGGTGATGTATGCGAGGTGGCGTCAGCAGCGAGGGAGTCGAGGAGGTGAGGGAGGCGATCGATGCGTTGGGAGGCAGACGAGGCGCGCGCGTGCGTCGCCCCGCGCGGGAGAATTTTTCTCTCTGGCGCGCGTCCTCCACAGGCTAGGGTTAGGGTTTTTGTGGGCTGTTGCTTCGTGGCCTTGGGCCGATTTGGAGAGGGAGGGGGAGTCCAGGGAGTCCAAAAGAGGGAGGGGTGCGGGCCAGGTTGATGTGGGCTAGGTGGTGGTGCATGGGCACCAAGCCTCGGCCATGCACAAGAGAGAAAAGAGAGAGGGATAGGAGAGGGGGTAGTGTCCCTCTAGGGCTTGCAAAGAGAGAAGGAAAGAGAGGGGTGCAAAAATGGGAGGGGTCATGTGACCATGGCCATAAGAGAGAAAACCAATAGTGAGAAGAAAAAGGAGGGCTTTGGTGAGTGGAGAGGAAAAAGGTGGCATGCAAATGCATGTGCATTTGTGTGCTTCCAAAATGATGGAGAAGGAAAAACTTAGGAGTTGCCTTACTAGAGGTGTTAAGAAGGAAAAATTCCCTCTTTTAAATTTTGGTACTAAAACTTGATACTAAGGGTTTTAGTGAGTAGTGATCCAAGTACACATATTTCCAACAAATTTTGAGCAAACAATAAGCTATGCAACACTAGGTGGCAATGTATGAAAAGTTTTTGTTGGCCCAAAATTTTAAAACTAGAAAGTATGCAGGGTATAAAAAGTGGGTTGTGATAGACCTTCCCCCCTTAAAAGAATCTCGTCCCGAGATTCCGGGTCTAAAAGTTGAAGAGATATGGGAACTCGCTCCTAAGATAATCCTCCCGTTCCCAGGTGGCTTCCTCCTCAGAGTGGTTAGTCCATTGGACCTTGAAAAACTTGATCTTTCTTCTGCGAGTGACCCTCATGGCCTCTTCCAGGATTCGGAGTGGTTTCTCGCGGTAGGTTAAGTCCTGGCTTAGGTTGATAGAGCGGTGGTCGATGTTCTTGAATACTTCGGGCTTGTCAGGTACTTGGAGGCATTTCCAGAGTTGGGAGACATGGAAGACATCATGAAACTCTGACAGTTCTGCGGTTAGCTCTAGTTGATATGAGACCTCTCCGCGGCGACCAAGGACCTTGAAGGGACCAAAATACCTTGGCGCTAACTTGCCCTTGACATGGAAACGTTGCATTCCTTTGAGAGGGGTGACACGAAGGTACGCAAAGTCTCCGCTGCTGAATGTTACTTCTCGGCGCTTGGGGTCAGCGTAGCTCTTCTGGCGAGATTGGGCAGCCTTCAAGCGATCTCGGATAAGTTGAACTTGTTCTTCTGCTTCTCGAAGTATATCAGGTCCGAACACTTGACTCTCTCCAGTCTCGGACCAATTGAGAGGGGTGCGACACTTGCGCCCATAGAGTGCTTCAAACGGTGCCATCTGGAGGCTGGCCTGGTAGCTATTATTGTAAGAGAACTCCGCAAAGGGGAGATAGTCTTCCCATCTTGTCCCATAAGCTAGAACACATGCGCGGAGCATGTCTTCCAAAATCTGGTTCACTCGCTCAGCTTGTCCTCCGGTTTGTGGGTGGTAAGCGGTGCTGAAAGAGAGTTTGGTCCCTAAGGCTTCATGTAATTTGTTCCAGAATCTAGAGGTGAATTGTGTGCCGCGATCAGATACAATTCTCTTGGGAACTCCATGGAGACTGACGATCCGTGAGATATAAAGATCTGCCAAGCGATGTCCATTGAAAGTAGTCTTGACGGGAAGGAAATGAGCGACTTTGGTCAGTCGATCCACTATGACCCAAATAGAATCATGCCCGCGGCTGGATCGTGGGAGTCCAGTGATGAAGTCCATTCCTAATTTTTCCCACTTCCACACAGGGACCTTTAGTGGCTGAAGCAAACCTGCCGGGCGTTGGTGTTCTGCCTTGACTCGCTGACATACATCACACCTAGCGATGAAGAAGGCAATGTCACGCTTCATCCCATGCCACCAGAAAATCTCCTTGAGATCCTGGTACATCTTTGATCCGCCAGGGTGAATGGAGTAAGGAGTGTTATGAGCTTCCTCCATAATCAGGTGCTTCAATTCAGAGATAGTTGGTACACAAAGACGTCCATTGTACCACAAGATTCCTTCTCCATCCACGGAAAATCCAGCCACTTCCTCTTTGTCCATTCGGCGTTTGATACCTTCAATACTCTCATGACCTTTCTGAGCTTCCTTGATTTGATCCCGGAGGGTCGGCTTAACTTCCAATGCGGCTAGAAAACCATGGCTAACGAGTTCCAGGCCGAACTCTTCAAATTCTTGGTATAGCATGGGTTGTTCAACCTTGAGACGGGCATTCAGCGAACATGGTTCGCGACTAAGAGCGTCGGCGACTACATTCGCCTTCCCAGGGTGATAGTGAATATTCAGATCATAGTCCTTTATCAGCTCTATCCATCTCCTATGTCGCATGTTCAATTCTCTCTGGGTGAATATATACTTGAGACTCTTGTGATCGGTGTAAATGTCACATCGATTTCCTATGAGATAATGACGCCAAGTCTTGAGTGCATGAACTACGGTAGCTAACTCCAGGTCATGGGTTGGGTAGTTCATTTCATGTGGCCGCAGCTGTCGGGAGAGATAGGCAATAACCTTCCCTTCTTGCATCAGAACACTACCAAGTTCGAGCTTGGAAGCGTCGCAATAAATTACAAAGTCCTTGGTGACATCAGGCATGGTGAGGATAGGGGCAGACACAAGACGCTTCTTGAGTTCTTGAAAACTGGCTTCACATTGTTCTGTCCACTCAAATTTCTTGCCTTTCTTGAGCAACATGGTCATGGGCTTGGCGATACTTGAGAACCCTTCGACAAACTTACGGTAGTAGCCTGCCAATCCGAGGAAGGATCTCAACTCGGTTGGGTTAGTTGGCGGCTTCCGATCCATGATAGACTTGATGAGAGAGGGGTCGACGGAGACTCCTCCAGCGGACAGAACATGGCCAAGAAATCCAACTTCCTTGAGCCAAAACTGACATTTGCTAAATTTAGCATAGAGTTGATGTTTTCTCAAGGTTCCCAAAATGAGTCGTAGATGCTCTTCATGTTCTTCTTCACTCTTGGAGTAGACTAGGATGTCATCGATAAACAATACGACAAACTTGTCGAGGTAATCCATGAAGACTTTGTTCATGAGGTTCATGAAGTAGGCTGGAGCATTGGTTAAGCCAAAGGACATTACGGTGTACTCAAACAATCCGTAACGGGTGGTGAAGGCTGTTTTGGGGATATCCGACTCTCGTACTTTGAGCTGATGGTAACCCGTGCGGAGGTCAATCTTGGAGAAAACTTGGGCTCCATTCATTTGATCAAACAAATCTTCGATCTTGGGAAGGGGATATTTATTTTTGATGGTCACCTCATTGAGTTTTCGGTAATCCACGCACAGGCGAATGGTACTGTCTCGCTTGTCCACAAATATCACGGGAGATCCCCATGGCGAGGCACTAGGTCGGATTAGACCTTTACTTAACATGTCGTCCAGTTGTTTCTTTAGTTCAATCAGCTCTTGGGGGTTCATGCGATAGGGCCTCTGTGCTATGGGTGCTGTTCCAGGGATTAGTTCGATGATGAACTCGATATCCCTATCTGGGGGCATACCGGGCAACTCTTCTGGGAAAACATCTGGATACTCACAAACGATTGGGACAAGGTCGATGGGGGTTCCAGAGACACTCTGCTTACAAAAGGCTTTAGATGAAGGTATGGTGGCGGTGTGCTTTATTTGGATCCCTTCACTATTGGTTAAGGTGATAGACTTATGGGCAAAGTCAATGTGGCCTTGGTATTTAGTCATCCAATCCATTCCCAGAATTACCTCCAACCCTTGGGCTCCTAGGACAATGAGGTCAGCTTGGAAGGGGACACCTAAGATCTCTACCGGAACTTGTTTACAAGATAAGCGAGTTTTAGTGGTGGATCCAGGCATTTGAACTAACATGAGTCTATCCATAAGGGTGGGTGTCATTTTACTTTTCTTGACAAAGGGTTCGGTAACAAAGGAATGTGATGCACAGGAATCAAAAAGAACTCTTGCGGGGGTGGAGTGGACTAGGAACGTACCCAGCACAATATCAGGAGATTCTTCAACTTCTTCGGCATTGGCATGATTCAGGTGTCCTCGAGCAGTATTAGCCTGCTTCTTTGGTGGGGGCTTCCTCCCAGTTGCAGCACGGGCTTGGCCTTGATTCGGTCTTGGTGGATTCGGGCGTTGAGCAGGGTTTATCTTGGTGGGGCATTCACGAGAGAAATGTCCAGGCTGTCCACAAGCGAAACATCCTTCTCCTTGAGGGCGAGCATTTGGGTTGTTGCGGGGGTTGTTGCTGAAGTTTCCTCCTCCGGTACGAGGCTGCATAGTCTGGCGGTTGGTGTTGTTGTTGGAGGGGCGATAAGCGGGGCTGGTGCTCGCTGAGGTTGAGGCGCCGGCCTTGGTGGAGGCTGGCCGCGGAACCTAGCATTGCTGGGTCCACTTTGCTGCTGCTGCTGCATCTTGCGCTTGCGGGTCTCATAGGCTGCCTTGCGCTTTGATTCCACCATAATGGCGGCATCCACCAGAGATTCAAGATCAGGGTAAGGAACGGCCACGAGAATACTCTGAATCTCTTCATGAAGACCATTAAGGAAACGGTCCCTCTTCTTCTCATCAGTATCAGTGTCCTGAGGTGCATATCTAGCCAAGGTGTTGAACTTGGCCAGGTAGTCGATCACACTACCATTGTTTTGCTTAAGGTTGAAGAACTCATCTCTCTTGATCTTGATTAAACCTGAAGGGATGTGGGCTTTGCGGAACTTAGCAGTAAACTCCTCCCAAGTGATCACATGGTCTTCAGCTTGCATTGCCTTAATATTCTCCCACCAAGCTCTTGCGGGTCCGGCGAGAAAGTGAGTTGCAAGAACCACCTTCTCATTCTCGCCCACAGCCACGACTTCCAAATTGTTCTCGATGGTACGGATCCAATCGTCCGCATCAAGAGGGGCAGTGCACTTGGTGAACACTGGTAAGTTAGTGTTCTGGAAGTCCCTTAGTTTGGATCTTGGGCCTTCTTCACCATCACCTCCATTGTTGTTGTTTCCTGCGGCAAGCTGCGCAATATTCTGCAGAGCCGCGATGTTTGCTTGACTTTCAGCGCGAGCGGCCTGGCGGTCTTCCATAAGGATGCGAAGGATTTGAGCCATATTGGGTTCAGGTGGGGGTGGAGGGTTGTTCTGGTGCGCTCCGCGGCGAGTGTCAACCATCTGATGAGATGAAGACATGAGACAAAAGGGAACAACTTTGATAGGAGAGTTCTTTCTAAGGGGGAGGGGTGACATGATGCATAAAAACTTGTTGAAAAACTCGAAATATAAAGAAAGCATAAAGTCAAAAGCAACCATCATCATAACATAGATATCACCAAAAGATCAAAGTTCACCACATCAAGGTCACCATAGGACCAACATCGTTCTACACGATTACATAAGGGACATCATACATAACTAGCGATGGTGTGGGTGCTCAAACTAGTCGTCGTCAAGGATGATGGTGTCATCCTTGGTCGGCGGCTCCTCAAACGGTGGCTCCTCAGGGTCTTCCTCCTCCTCGGACGACTCGCGAGGGGTAGGGGGTGCTGGCTCTTCCGTCTCATCATCGATGAAGTCCAGATCATCCTCATCTTCCTCGCTCGGGTTGTTCCAATCATACCCTTCCTCGTCCATGTAGTCATCATCGTCACTAAGGAGGGCAGCATTCTCCTTACGGAGATCCTCGCCCATCCTCCAGCTCCTCTATCTTAGTCTCAGCCTCGCGGAGTGCCGTCTTAAGGTGCGCCACCTTCACCTTAAGCATGTACTTGGCCTCTCTTGCCCGGAGCTTGAGCTTCCGCTGGCGGCGAGCCCTCCGCCTCATCTCCTCAAGGTCCCTCTTGGTCTCGTCCAACTCATTCTTCAGCATCTCCTGTTCCATCCTGCTGATATCGAGGCTGTTCTGGGTCTTGCCGAGGATGAACTCCATCTGGGCAGCGTGGCGTCCGAGGGGGCAAACGTACGGCACGATGGTGGGAAGGCCCTCCTCGTCACGCCGCCCAAAGTGAGCGTAAGGGAGGTTCTTCACCTCGAGCTCCGCACGGTGGTGGTACGTGAGGCGGGCAAGGGCTGCCTGGAGTGCACGGACCAAACCATCCTCCCAAGTGCGCTCGAACAGCTGGATCTCGAACTCTGGGAGCTGCTTGACGTGGGAGCCCCGGATGGTGCAGACTATCATCCAGGACAAGTCCCCGTCATGGGGCTCCATCTGTCCGCCCTTCACCTCGGGGCGGAGGCGACCGATGGCGTGACAAACGTCGATCAGGGCAGTCTCAAAGAGGAACAAAGGCTGCGACTCTCCCACCTGACGGCTCCGGGTGTACATAACTTCCTCCATCTACACAAAATTTTAGGGTTAACACAAGTAGTAATATGACAAGTGTGCAAAATTTTAAGGTACATAATATAAAATAGTTTAAGATTAATGCAAGTAGTTTATCTCTAAAGAGAAAAATTTAGGGGAGAGACAAGGCATTCTTTCAGCTTAGAGTCATCTCGTTTTTGATATTGAAAATAGTTTTGCCCTAACATTAACGTCCATGCTAACTAAGGCTTTCCCTAGAGTTAGGATGGCTCTGATACCAGCTCTGTGGCACCCCGGACCAACTGTCCGAAATACCCGTTATGCATTCACTCATGATCCCATGATCAGTGTAACATGAGCACATAACCGAACTGATAAACAGAATTACAACATCCATTACATAGTACCGAAATAATAAATAGTCTTACAAACGGTCTCATGACCAAGTCTTACACAAATGGCCACATCGGGCTGAAATACAAACATCCAAAAGCAGTGGATACAATCAACTTCGTCGGGCCCAAGTCATGCCTTAAACCCTACAGGCAGCTGCCCGGGAAACGTCCTAAGTCGCATAGTCGTCCTGATAACCTGTATCATCTTCAAAATCCTCCTCATAGTCTGGCCAAGTAAATAGCCAGGGACAAAGCCGTGAGTACATTTTGAATTGTACTCGCAAACCATTTAGAAAGTAATATAACAAGGAAACAAGGTACCGAGGACTAACTAGGAGATCAAGAGGGAATGCTCACTTTTATTTAAGAATATGTCATGTAGAAGAGAAGAAGTGTTTTTGGTGGAGTTAGCATCTCAACTTCATGGGTGAAGGAGATAAGAGAATATATCTAAGACATCCCTACATGATTTACTTTAGGAAGATCTTTCACAACATAAACACTTAGGAAGGGTAGACCCAGTTTTTATCATTTCCTTTCCGACCACCTCATCGTGGTCACCAACCATTTTTCCAGTACTCTAAGTACTCCAACACAAATTCCGTTTCTTTCTTTTGTCAAACACTTTTATAAACAAAACACATCAGGCTAAGCAATAACCATTACAACCGTCCATGACCACGGACACGACTATTCGAATAGATTTGACTCTGCAGAGTTTGCGCACTTTACCCACAAGATCTGATAAATCCGCCGGGATCATCCCCGGGCCATCATACGAAAGTATGTGGGTATCAGATAACCAGTCGAAGCCTTTCGCCCATTCTAATTAGCAAGAGGTCCTACCCTATGGAGTATGTACCTCCCCGGCACCGTGGCAGCTCACCTCCTTTTGAGCGTGGCTCCACCGCCAAGCCAGGAGACCCATAGTGTCTTCCGGACGGGTCAGCCCCGAAGGCCTCCCGTTATACTATTGTCCCAACCTCGACAATCCGGACTCGGGGGTAACCGTACCCTTGTATAGTTATGCGGTGCCTCATGCTAAAGAGAACAAACATCGAGCTAAGCCCCGTGCCCATGTTGGAGTAATGTGGTTGCGCTAGCTAATTGTCATGGGTGAGTACTTAGGCGCCAAAGTTTTCGTAAAATCCCAACCACTTTCTCATCCCCATCATTTTTACCAAATCCTTTCCTTTCATAAATTCTCACTTGGGCATAACATTATACCCAAGGTTTTAACAAAAACTTTTACAACAAGGTAAAACCTTGAGGGTTTTCCCAACCTAAAGTTTATGTGTGAACTAAGATGTATAATAGCATAATGATTGCCATCATAACATGAAGGGTGTCAAAGACATTCATACACTCATTGAGCATGTATGGAGATAATCAAAAAGTAGGGCAATTTTAATGATGTTAACCCATGCCTTTACTAGAATTAGGGGTGTCAAATGGCGGTGAATGTGATTCACATACTTAGAATAAGTACGCAAAATATCGAGAGGGGACATTACACACTTGGTGGCAAGCATGTGAAAGAAGCAATTTATCCAATCCCAAGGAACACAAGGAATCAAGAGGCCATGGATAAAAAGATCTCAAACAAGAACATAGATAACAAGGAGTCAAAATAAATGGCTTGCCTTGGCTGGCTAGTCCCTGGTCTTCTTCAACACCTTCTCCAAAATCTTCCCCTTCGGCTTCTCCCACGTTCGTATCTATCGTTCGCAAAAATAGAAGAGCACATACAATCAATCACATATCTCAAAGGGTCAAGTTTTTAAAAGAATGTTGTATGCAGGGGTACATGTTGTATTAAAGTGAAAACATGAATTGGCCAAATATTTAAGAAAAGGGTTGGGTGGAAATTAAATAGACACAAGGGTTTAATAGGCAACATTTCATGTGACAACACCATTTTCATAAACGAACCAGAATTTGTACTATCAGGGACCAATATTATTTTTCATAGATGGACAATGTTAAAACAAGATTAACACAATTGGAATTAGTCGAAAATATTAAATCTATGATTTTATATCTACAATAAAGTGTGCAGAATACCAGCAACTAATTTAATCTACCATAAATTGCAGAAAAATCCTAAAAATATGGGACCGATGGCATGTGGAAGGTGTCAAAATTATCTTTCTAACGTCACTGGTTTCATTCCATTTGGATTTATAAAACTCGATATATAAGTAATTTGGTGCACAGGTGTTATTAAAAACAGAAATTGTTTAAAATGAAAATTCGAAGGGGAGTTTGGGCGGGAAAGGTCTTGGGCCGTGCTGTGAAGAAATGGGCCGGCCCAAAGAAATTGCCACGTGGGCAGGGGAAAGAAAAAGGGAGAAAATAAAAGGAAAAAGAGAGGGCCCGGGGTGGGCCAGGCCTTGCATGGCCACGCTGGCCTGCATGGCCCATGCAGGCGTCGGATGGCGATCCGATGGCCCTGGGCCATCGTTTCCATCTCGCCGTGCTGGGGCACGATCTGGCGGCCGGTTTTGGCAGAGGAAGGGGCAGGGGTGGCCGGGGACTCACCGGCGAGGGCAGAGGCACGACGGCGAGGTCGAGGTAGGTCGGCATCGTTGCAGAACGGACGGGCGGCGTCTCCTCCTTCGTCCCGGCTTCCGGCAGCACCTCCCCTGTCATGGCGTCCGGCAGCAGGGTTTGGTGCGGCGGCGTCCGGCGAGCCTGGCGAGGAGAAGGGGAGCAGGGTGAGTGCCATGGTCGACCAGAGAGAGAACAGAACGGAGGGAGAGGGTGGGCGTCGTCGAGGCAGGGCTCGGCGTCCTCCTTGCCTCCGGCGGTGACCACGGGCGCAGGGCTTCGCCGAGCTACAGCGAGCAGCAGCCCAGAGCAGCGCCCCGGGTGCTCTCCTGAGAGCTTGTGGAGGTGGAGAGGAGTGTGGAGTGAGGTGTGAGGGAGAGGAGGGGTGCGGGCGGGGGGTTTTATAGTCAGAGGAGGGCAACAGGCGGGTGATGGGCGGCGGCCACGGCCAACCAGCGAGCGCGGGATGGCGTCATCCTGGTGGGGTCGTGGTGACGTATGCGAGGTGGCGTCAGCAGCGAGGGAGTCGAGGAGGTGAGGGAGGCGATCGATGTGTCGGGAGGTAGACGAGGCGCGCGCGTGCGTCGCCCCGCGCGGGAGAATTTTTCTCTCTGGCGCGCGTCCTCCACAGGCTAGGGTTAGGGTTTTTGTGGGCTGTTGCTTCGTGGCCTTGGGCCGATTTGGAGAGGGAGGGGGAGTCCAGGGAGTCCAAAAGAGGGAGGGGTGCGGGCCAGGTTGATGTGGGCTAGGTGGTGGTGCATGGGCACCAAGCCCCGGCCATGCACGAGAGAGAAAAGAGAGAGGGGTAGGAGAGGGGGTAGTGTCCCCCTAGGGCTTGCAAAGAGAGAAGGAAAGAGAGGGGTGCAAAAATGGGAGGGGTCATGTGACCATGGCCATAAGAGAGAAAACCAATAGTGAGAAGAAAAAGGAGGGCTTTGGTGAGTGGAGAGGAAAAAGGTGGCATGCAAATGCATGTGCATTTGTGTGCTTCCAAAATGATGGAGAAGGAAAAACTTAGGAGTTGCCTTACTAGAGGTGTTATGAAGGAAAAATTCCCTCTTTTAAATTTTGGTACTAAAACTTGATACTAAGGGTTTTAGTGAGTAGTGATCCAAGTACACATATTTCCAACAAATTTTGAGCAAACAATAAGCTATGCAACACTAGGTGGCAATGTATGAAAAGTTTTTGTTGGCCCAAAATTTTAAAACTAGAAAGTATGCAGGGTATAAAAAGTGGGTTGTGACATTACCGAACCACCCGCACCCGAAGCATCAAGTTTCTGAAGATACAATGGAGCAATCATACCGAGGATGAAGCCACCTGGGAACGCGAAGACTTCATGAAGAAGGAGTACCCAGATCTCTTTAGTACCTAACTTTCTTTTCGATCTCGGGACGAGATATTTTGTAAGGGGGAAGGGTTTGTAACATCCCAAATTTCAATAAAAGAAAGTTAGAAGAATTCCAGAGAGCAAAATTTCAAACCAACAAAAACTTTTTAAATTGCATATAGTGCCATGCATAGGACTTGTGCATTTGATTGATATGCCATGATGATTGTTATTAGGTGTATAAGCTAAACCCTAAAACCCTAAGGTGGTCATGAGAAGATCACAAACAAATTAAATCACAAAGAGTAAGAAAATCAAATAAATGCAAAACCCTAAAAACCCTCACATATGCTCTATGGCATTTTTATAAATGTTGACCCTAGACCAATTTGGTCTTCACCATTAGTTGAATAATGTTACTAAACACTTATTACAACTTTTGGAATCAAAGAATCACAAATCAAATGGATTTCAAATACAAAACTTGCTCACATATGATAATGGTCAAAACTGCAAATTATAGTCTGATCACTACTTTGAGCCATTGCAATTCAATTTTCTCAAACCAAACCTGGCTAACTCTTTGCACCACATCCAAGTCAACATCAAGGTGAACACTTTTTTGTCAAGATCACCATGCCAAATTCTTTCTTGATCCTTAGCTATGCTCAACCAAAGTTGCAACATTTTAACATATGCAACAATCTCACACTTAGCCATTTTTGCAAAACTTTGAATTCAACAATGCCACCACCACACCTCACCACCTCTGATCATTTCTAACTCAATGAGACACTCACAATTCAAAAACTTTCCACTATTTGAATTAAATCAAATTTGGACAAAAATCAAAAATGGCATCTATGTGACTATTTGACACTATTTGCTATAGTGATCTACCCCATCTAATCTAACTCAACCTACACCAAATGGTCCCCTGGTTCCCTCTAAATCATTCAATGCCAAATAGAAACCCTAGGAGAGGGCTAGCAAGGCATGGACATGGCCATGCCGGCCATGCTCCACACGTCGAGCTCCACCTCTCTCCCTTCTTCCTCAGCCACGACCACCATGCCCTCTAGCGCCACCTCGCACTCCTACACCACCTAGCAACAGGCATTGTCGAGGAGGAGCACTGGACGCGCCAGACCAGCTCGCGCCCATGGCGGCCAGTATGCCGCTCATGTCGCGCGTGTGCACGCTCGCAGACGCCGCTGGACACGCGCCGTCCCACGCCCTCACGCAAGCCCTGGACCCCCCCTCGAGCACGTTGAGCATCACCGTGCCACCGCGGACACGCCAGACACGCACGCAGCCCAGACCCGTTACCATCGGCATCGGAGACGACGACCTGCTTCCGTGAACGCCGCGGCAGTAGTGGAAGCAACGCGACCAATCCAGCCACCACCCGACCACGCTGTCGCTGCCAAACGCTTCGCCAGGAACCGCAGAACAGCGCCACGCCCTCGCCTAGCTCGCTAGCTCGCCGGAGAAGCCGTGAGCATGTCGACCTCGCTTCGGACCCGCAGCACCCTCTCGCGCCTATAAATAGAGACCTCCCTGGACAGAACCAAGCACACCATCACGATCACCACTCACCACCGCTTCGCCCAACACCAGTAGCTACCTCGATCATCGCCGGAGCAAGGCCAATCGGAAGATCACCGCCGCGGAAGCCCTGCAGCAATCGCCGACGATCCCGACAACCCCAGGCGACGCCACTGCTACCAGGAGACTCGCCGTCGTCCACAACCTCGTCGCGCACACTGCCAACCCTTGCTGGAGCCGCCGTAAGCTCTCCCACCCCCTACCTGAGCCGCCGGCGAACTCCCTCTCGCCGTCGACAACGATGAATGTGCGCCGTTCGATCATGTTCTAATCCAACGCGTTAGATTGATCCATACCGCTTCGGCGTTTAAACGCCGCTGACGGGTGGAGCCCCCTTGTCAGGCAGCCCACGCGGGCACAGACGCGTTGTGGGCTAGCCTTGGGCTGTTTTAAATCATTTAGGCCCAGTTAGTTTTCCCGCCGGCCTTTTTAATTCAAACTTCATTTAAACATTTCCAAATAATTTCAATACTGCCCAAACTTTGAAAATCAATAGATTCAAATTGGCTTAACCAAATTCAATGAATTTTATATGGTTGCAAAGCTATGGAAAAGATCTACAGAATGCCACTGGTCTCATGACCAGATTAGTTGTAGAATTAATGTGATAAAAAGAAGAAGGCAGGGACTTTTCCCTATTCATATAATTATTAAAAATCAACTAAAATAGATATTAAGTTAATTCCAATTCTAATAGTTCACATTTGACTTACACTAATTGTTTATGCAATAAAATGGTGTGGTCACTTTGCATGATCATGCCCTAGTTTAATTAATGGACAATATGGCTAGTTTATGTAGTTGATATTGTCCAAAACTATTAAGTAAATTATATGAAGTCTTATACTTCATTTAAACTTTGTATCAAATGAATTCATGTGATGTTTGGACCCCTGGCCAAACTCTCCTATATGAATTACTTAGAGATTTAAATCATATGTAGCACTATTAAATAGTATGAGGTGGTCTACCTCATTTAAATCATTTTCTCAAAGGATGATGATGAATGTTTGACTTAGGTCAATATAAGTTCATGTATGATTGTTGAGAAATTAAATCTTAAGAAGATTTCAATGAGAGGAAATTATTTCTCAAGAACCCTATGGAAACTATCATTTACATATTAAATAAAAAGAAGTAAAATCTCCTCAAGCAACACAACCCATGCACCCTAATTAGATTACTTGTGTGCATAGAATAGTTTGTGTGATTATATGTGATGTATGGAATAGCCATTGAATTAGTGAGTAATTATACTCGTATTCAAATTTAGACGCTAGCACCGGAGAGTACACGGAAGAAGAAGGTTGCTACCAAGAGGAGGAGGAGGAGAATTTTGAGAACTACCAAGGCAAGCTAATATTCTTGCAAAGTGCAAAGCCCCTTGGGGCAAGGCACCATGAATCTTACCTTTTCTTACATAAGCCTATCCCAAGTTTATACATTCCAAGTTTTCTACTTGTTTTCTCAAAAAGTTGCTTTTATAGTTAACTTTGGTCAAAGTAAATAAGTTTACTAGAGTAGTAAAGTTTAGTCTCCATCAAGCAAAGCAAGATAGCACACCTCATGATGTAGAGCTAGTGCTAATGAATAAAACTTGACTATTCTAGATGGGAACAATGTGACTTGAATTGAATTTGAAACCTTGGAATGATGAAGCATTCCATTGAATGATTTTTGAAGGTGAATATGACCAAGAGAAGATGGTGATTTTTGACAAACATGATATTGGTTTGGATGCGATACCTTTCCAATTAGTAAGTACCCCCACAATACCTGATTATGGGTAGGGCTTAACTGGAAGTTTATGCATCTTAGTATGGGTTCCCTCTGAACACACGTCATAGGGGTTACGCTTGAGGCTGCCTCTGTTGTTGAGAAATGATGTGAAATTGAGGTGAATTGTACGGCCAAGCCCTGTGCAGTTCCCAGGTTGACAGTTGGTCTTCACTGGGAGGCCAAGCTCATGGGGAGAGGTGCTCATACTAGGATTTGTAGGTGAAAGGTTATGGTTGATGATCCGCGTACTGTGTTACGATGATTCGGGGTAATCCCGACAGATGAAATCAAATGTTGTGGCACAAGTGTGCAACCACTGCAGAGTGTAAATCTATTCGAATAGCCGCGTCCACGGTTACGGACAGTTGGAAAGGCCATACAGTTTCCGATGTCATATCTTTGAAAATGATGTTGAATTGAGATGGTGAAATGACTTGTGGTGAATTGAATTGAAATCACCACTTGAATGGTGGGAATGACACTAATGTTCCCACTTGAGTTAGTTAGCACATGAATAAGCTTTTACTCAAATACTTGTGAACTAAAATTGGCTTTATGCAAATAAACTAGAGCTTAGCAAACCTTACTAGAAATGTCTAGCACTTACATTAGTATTAGTTTGCGAGTACTTGAAGTACTCACGGCTTTGTCCCTGGCTATTCAAATGGCCAGAGTATGAAGATGAACAAGGAGATGATCAGTAGGATGCCTACGACAACTAGGAGTCTTCTGACGTCAAGCGTTGGCCTGTGGACTAGAGAGTCCTTGTATCTTACGCTTCCGCTATGAACTTGTGTTTGTTCGTTGATCAATAGATCAACTATTCGTGTAATATGGATGATGTGATTCCACTTGTAAGACATTATGGTTTGTAATGAATGATGACTGTGATACTTCACTATTATGCCTCGCAACAACAATATTCCTGGGATTGCAATGTATGACATAATAGGCATCCGGGCTTAAAAATCCGGGTGTTGACACGCATCTAGCTAGCCAGCCACCGCGAGAGCCACGGCTCCACTTCCGCGCGTCTCGCCGGACAGCCTGCTCAACAGCCTCCGTCATCACTATCTCGCGTTCACCGGCCGTCCTCCGCGACAGCCGCTGCTCTTGCTCGCACGCGTCTTGCCCGCCCTGCTTCCGCAGCAGTAGCCGTCGGCACTCCCGCACGTCTCGCCGACCAGCCTCCGCGGCAGCCGCCGTTTCAGCTTGTGCGCGTCTCACTGCCGCTGCCCCCGCGATAGCAGCCCTACGCGGGCGTGGCGGACAGGGCAAGCGCTGGCGCGCGGTCATCGGACGCTGCGTCCTACTCCGACCCGGCGACCCGGCCACAGCTCCCGACCTCAGCGCACGACGTGGAGGCGCTCGAGAGGCGCGGGTTCTCGACGGTGTTGGCCACGAACCTGCTCCACTAGTTGGCCACCCGCCGCCGCCGCCACCAGCCGCCGCCGCCACCAGCCGCCGCCGCCACCAGTGGACGACAACGTCCAAGATGGAAGATACAACCCTCGCGCCCAAGATCCCGATCTGGATCTGATATTTTTGCCATTAGACCCCTGTAATATTTGAGATGTGAATCTAGATTTAGTTCTGACGTTTTTGCGTCCAGCCTCCTGTAATAGTTGAAATCAACCCGCAGAACATGGATGTGTTGGCCAGGCGGCCAGCCTGTATTTTTTTAATGAAAAAAAACTTAGCAGTGGCGCATGCTAATGACGAAGAGAGGTGCGCCATTGCTGTAGTGCCCATATCAGTAGCGCACCAAGTGGTGCGCCACTGCTAATTATTAGCAGTGGCGTGATAGTAGTGGCGCACCACTAGTGCGCCACTGATGGCAAAAAGTGGTGCGCCACTGGTAGCCTGTTTTCTAGTAGTGACTTATGCCATTTGTGTCCACCATAACTACCTACTATGTGGTATTTTTCTGCCATTCCAAAGTAACTTGCTTGCATGCTACCTTTAAAAATTTCATTCCTTGTCTTTGCAATACATAGCTCATGGGAAAGTAGCCTAAAAACTATTGTGGTGATGAATATGTCGCTTATGTATATTAGTTCTTATAAGTTGCTTGTTGAGCGGTAACCATGTTTCTGGGGACGCCATCAACTGTTACACTTTTGTTGAATATCATGTGAGTTGCTATGCATGTTCGTCTTGTCTGAAGTAAGGGTGATTTTCCATGAGTTGTATGGTTTGAGTATGCATATTGTTAGAGAAGAACATTGGGCCGCCAACCAAAGCCATGTATCATGGTGGAAGTTTCAGCTTGGACATTAATCCTCAATCTCTTATGAGAATATTATGTGTTGTTGAATGCTTAAGCATTAAAGAGGAGTCCATTATCTGTTTTCTATGTTGTCCCGGTATGGATGTCCTCAAGTTGAGATCTATCAAAATCGAGAAATCAAATGTGATTTATCTCCTTGGACCTTTGTACAGGTGGCATAGAGGTACCCCTTTGTGACACTTGGTTGAAACATATGTAATGCAATGATAATCCATGGAAATCAGAGCTAATTAGGACAAGGTGCGAGCACTATTGGCATTCAATGCATGAGGCTTGCAACTTATAGGATGTTTTATGCATAACACATAGGAATTATTACTACCGTTGACAAAATTGTTTCCATGTTTTCAAAATAAAAGCTCTAGCACATGAGTAATCCTTGCTTCCCGCTGCGAAGGGCCTTTCTTTTACTTTATGTTGAGTCAGTTTACCTACTTCTATCTATCTTAGAAGCAAACACTTGTGTCAACTATGTGCATTGATTGTTACATACTTGCTTATTTGCATTCATCATATTACTTTGTGTTGACAATTATCCATGAGATATACATGTTGAAGCTGAAAGCAACTGCTAAAACTTATATCTTCCTTTGTGTTGCTTCAAAACCTTCTATTAAGAATTTATTGCTTTATGAGTTAACTCTTATGCAAGACTTATTGATGCTTGTCTTGAAAGTACTATTCATGAAAAGTCTTTGCTAGATGGTTCAGTTGTTTAGTCATTGTCTTTACCATTGCTTTGAATCACTTCATTCATCTCATATGCTTTACAATAGTATTGATCAAGATTATGATAGTAGCATGTCACTTCAGAAATTATCCTTGTTATCGTTTACCTACTCGAGGGCGAGTAGGAACTAAGCTTGGGGATGCTTGATACGTCTCAAATGTATCTATAATTTCTTATGTTCCATGCTAGTTTTATGACAATATCTACATGTTTTATCCATACTTTATATCATTTTGATGCATTTTCCGGCACTAACCTATTAACAAGATGCCGAAGCGCCAGTTCCTGTTTTCTGCTGTTTTTGTTTTCAGAAATCCTACACAGGAAATTTTCTCGGAATTGGACGAAACAAAAGCCCACGGTCTTATTTTCCACGGAGCCTTCCAGAACACCGAAGAGGAGATGAAGAGGAGCCACGAGGCAGCCACACCCTAGGGGGGCGCGTCCCCACCCCTGGCCGCGCCGCCCTATGGGGTGGGCCCCTCGGGACTCCTCCGACTCTGCCCTTTCGCCTATATATTTTGTCCGTCACGAAAACCCTACCACATTCGACGATATTCCACGAAGAGTTCCGTAGCCGCCGCCATCGCGAAGACAAGTTTCAAGGGACAGAATCTCTGTTCCAGCACGCCACCAGGACGGGGAATTGCCCTCGGAGTCATCTCCATCGACACCACCGCCATCTTCATCGCCGTTGATGTCTCCCATGATGAGGAGGGAGTAGTTCTCCCCCGAGGCTGAGGGCTCTACCGATAGCTATGTGGTTCATCTCTCTCTCCCATGGTGTGATCTTTATGTGATCATGAGCTTTGTATCACTATTAATCTATGTGATACTCTAGTGATGTTATTAAAGTAGTCTATTCCTCCTCCATGATGTAAAGTTGACAGTGTGTGCATCATGTAGTACTTGGCATAGGTTATGATTGTAATATCTTGTAGATTATGAAGTTAACTATTACTATGATAGTATTGATGTGATCTATTCCCCCTTTCATAGCTATTGGTGACAGTGTGTATGCTATCTTAGTACTCGGTCTAAATTGCAACGGTCTATTATGCACTCTAGAGGTTACTTTAATATGAACTCCCGAAGTTGTGGAGCTTGTTTACTCTGGCTTGAGGTGTGCTTTTGTAGCCCTACACAATGAATGGTGTTTGTTATCCAACAAGAGAGTGTTTGAGAGTACTATTTATTTATTCAGTTATGTGATCATTCTTGAGAGTGTCCACTAGTGAAAGTATGATCCCTAGGCCTTGTTTCTAAGCATTGAAACACTGTTTCCAACAAGTTCTGCTACATGTTCGCTTGCTGCCATTTTTTATTTCAGATTCCAATTACTACTTACAATCATCCATATTACTTGTATTTCACTATCTCTTCGCCGAACTAGTGCACCTATACATCTGACAATTGTATTAGGTGTGTTGGGGACACAAGAGACTTCTTGTATCTTAATTGCAGGGTTGCTTGAGTGGGATATCTTTGACCTCTACATCCCTGAGTTTGATAAACCTTGGGTGATCCACTTAAGGGAAACTTGCTGCTATTCTACAAACCTCTGCTCTTGGAGGCCCAACACTATCTACAGGAATAGAAGCGTGCGTAGACATCATAACCCAGAACCTTGTCGGCTTCCTCAGCCAGCGCGTACTTGTCTGCGATGGCCATCGGGACCGCCATGGTCTTGGGGTCGCTGCGGCGCAGCTTGTGCCACAACATCATGTTGGGCTGGCAGCCGGCCATGAAGAAGCTGATGGCCTGGATCTCGTGCACGCCCTCACAGGAGTTGCGCATTTCGCACCAGCGCGTCGGGTACGCGCGATCCGTCTCGTCCGGGCCCTGCTTGCACATCTCCAGCTTCTGGGGGCAACCCAGACGGCAATAGGTTGATGCTGCCATGAAGTCCAGCCAGCCGTTGATGCTGCCGGCTGGCAGGTTGTTGAGGCAGGTGCGGGCGAAGCCGACCAGCATCAGGGGGGAGTAGCGAACAGCCCAGCGCTTGTTGCCCTTGGCAATGCCGACTGCTGTGGAGTAGTCCAGCAGCCAGTCCTCCGGCTTGGCTGATGTAGCCCCGCTCACCGACGACGCTACACCAAGACCAACAAGTCCCCCAAGTGGACCAATGACGCGAGCCCAAGTCAAAGCGCTACATGATAAGGTGAACTCACTCCTCACTACCCTTGATCTCGATACCCCATTGGATGGGCTGCTACCTCAGGCCGATATGCTTTGTGTTATCAGATATGAACCTCGAGAGAAGGACATCGCAGCAGACCCGAAGATGGACAAGGAAGAAGGAGACGAAGAGTGCCCGCTGCAGGACACCCCTCAGGGCCGGCACTGCCGGCTTCAGTGCACATCGCTGCCACACACCAAGATCGCCGGCCTCCAGCCACCGGCACGCTGCCTGCTCACCCCAAGATGCCGCTCCCAGGTTCCCGCAGATCGCCGGGACCCACCAGCCGAAGACGTGAAGAAGGCCAAGACCGGCACCGCTGCGGCCAGGTCCGGCGGCATCGCTGCCACCCCGGCACTGCCGGCCAAACATCACCGGCACTGCCGGCCCCACCCCTGTTGACTTCATCTCAACCGTTGATTTCGCATCTATGGACCAGGATAAGTTATGTAATGCCGATTTTACCCCTGTACGAATCTGGACCTAAAAGTACCTCACCCCTTCCTCCAGATTAGGGTTAGACTTGTTTTGAACTCAAACCTACCTTTGAGCTTAGTCTCCCTTGGGTATCATCCCTCTGTAATCAAGGCACCTTGGTTGTTGATTTGGATCTTGTTGAGTGAGATTCTAGTACAAGTTACTCTCTCTCTCTCATCAAGCTCTTCTTCTCCAACCCCAATCTCTCTCCGGGAATTCTGCCGCGTGCCTCTTCCTCGGAGATTCTATTGGCGTGGTCCATCGAGCCACGGAGGTAAACATCGGGTGTATCGGGTTGGTGTGCGTGCGTGAGTCTCAGAGTTCCTCGTGTTCGTCGTGTTCTTCGTGTTCTTCGCGCTGTCCCACCTCTTTCCTTGGATTTCGGGGTCAAGCTGCGAGATCGGGCCACTCCCGGGGTCTTAGACCTCATCATATGGTATCAGCAGCTCTTGGTTACCGCGGATTTGACCCTCCACCCACCCGATTTCGTTTCTAGAAAAATTTCCAAAAAATAGCCCCAAATTGCCTCTTGACCGATCTGTGATTTGGTTGCGTTTTTAGTGGTTTTGATCCATGGATTTCGTGCCCCTCTGGTTGATCTACGTTTTCCCCACTTTCTAGACCTCAATTCCATCGATTTTTGACGCTTTGGTCGGATTTGGCCCGCTTTTCGCGAAGAACAGCTCGAGCTGTTCGTCAGGGACCGGCACTGCCGCCCCTATCGAGCCGACATCTTGCACAAAGGCCGGCAAGATCGCCGCCGAACCAGGCCGGCATCGCCGCTGTGGACAAGCCAAGCTCGCCCAGCCAGATTTCGACCACGTCTTCACCTTTGTGTTTGCTTGTTCTGGTTTGAGTGCCTTTTGTGTAAAACTAACCCGCAGCTACGACGCAAGCGACGACACTCTCGGCACCCCGACTTGCAAACGTACTCTTGATCCTTCCACCATATTGCAAGTTGCGTGATCATTACCGCCTACGACACATCTAGGTATAACTTGCAACTCCTCGTTCCTTTTGCGATCCAACCCTCCCGAGCATTGCTTGTTTAGTGTTGCGAGACATTGCACGTGGCCCCGCATTGTGAGGTGTGTGTATCGTGTTGAGTAAAGCATCCAAGCAAACACTCGTGTGGCAAGATAGCAAAAGCGAGGCTAACGCTAACATAGTGTGTGAAAAAGCCCCAAAAACACAAAAAGAGTGCAAGTCGCACCATACATCCATACATACAAAAGTGTGCAAGTGCCACCATATACAAAAGAGAAAAAGCTTTTAAGCAAAAGAGAGATACGAGAAGAGAGGCCGCGTGTAAATCTTGGTGTCTCCTCGTTGCAACCAAAGCTTTGGCTCTCCTTGTGTTAGTGTGACACCGGGCACCACCTTGTTGGTTGGTTTTTGTGCTTTTCCGCCCATTCCTTGGTTGCACTAACCCTGTTTATCTCGTGTGTGCGTTCCACCTCTTTCGTGTTTTCGTGATCACCATTTGGACACTTAATTTTTGGACCTCACCCACTTTTAACAACATACTCGATCTTGGATTTGTCTTTTGGCTTTCCACAACACTCGCCTAACACCATATTTGCTAGCTTTTGCGTGTGGTTTTGCGTGTGTCCCCGATACACTTGATCTTGCTTTTGGCTTGGTTGATTGCCTCAATACTATCTTACCTTGGTAAGAGTGCGAGGTAGTCTCCTTCCACTAACATACACAACATAGTTCTTGTCTTGCCATCATGGATAGGAACGGAGATACCACAAGGGATGAAGAAGTCCTCCGCAACACCGAGAGGTTGGTTACTCAACACAACCTATGGATGCATCGACAAGAGTTCAAGGAGCAACTCGCTCTCTTCGAGACGCGCATCGATGAGCAATACGATGAAGTGGCTCACAACTTCTCCGCCGTGAACCAAGACTTGGCTCTTCTTCGTGAAGCTACGGACAACTTGAATGGCCAAATGGCGGCCAATGATGCGAACATGGAGCGGCGCATGGATAGCCTCGAGCGCGCCATCACCAACTTGGGTCGTCATCGCCGACACCGCTCTACTTCATCATCATCAAGCTCGCCACAAGATTACTACTCTCATGGTGGCCTTTCGTCCTCAAGATCTTCCTCAAGGCATGAAGACCATCATCGACCTCATCGCCCACAAGCTCATCATGAACATTCTCGCTCCAACTCTAGGCACGGAGAAATCCATCGCCATGCTCGTCCTCATGAGAGTCCTCCACAAGACCAAGTCCTACAACAAGATCATCACCAAGCGGATCGCCATGCCCACCATGGGCGTGACGACCAACCTCAAGACCAAGGTCCTCAAGTCCCACCTCGGCGAGATCTCCGTCGCCACCCTCGCCATGACCAACGTGGCCGAGGAGAGCCACACCATGATCAAGATGAGAGACCCAACGTTGAGCATCATCAACACCCGCGACAAGATCTTCAACCACATCCTCACCGTGAACCAAGTGAAGCAAGTGTTCATCTTCAACGCCAACCCAATGCTTTGGTTGGTGATGGCGTGTATTTCACACGTTCGTTGGGCAACCCCAAGAGGAAGGTATGATGCGCACAGCAGCAAGTTTTCCCTCAGAAAGAAACCAAGGTTTATCGAACCAGGAGGAGCCAAGAAGCACGTTGAAGGTTGATGGCGGCGGGATGTAGTGCGGCGCAACACCAGGGATTCCGGCGCCAACGTGGAACCTGCACAACACAACCAAAGTACTTTGCCCCAACGAAACAGTGAGGTTGTCAATCTCACCGGCTTGCTGTAACAAAGAGTTAACCGTATTGTGTGGAAGATGATTGTTTGCAGAAAACAGTAGAACAAGTATTGCAGTAGATTGTATTTCAGTAAAGAGAATTGGACCGGGGTCCACAGTTCACTAGAGGTGTCTCTCCCATAAGACGAACAGCATGTTGGGTGAACAAATTATAGTTGGGCAATTGACAAATAAAGAGAGCATGACCATGCACATACATATCATGATGAGTATAGTGAGATTTAATTGGGCATTACGACAAAATACATAGACCGTCATCCAACTGCATCTATGCCTAAAAAGTCCACCTTCAGGTTATCATCCGAACCCCTTCCAGTATTAAGTTGCTAACAACAGACAATTGCATTAAGTATGGTGCGTAATGTAACTAGTGACTACATCCTTGAACATAGCACTAATGTTTTATCCCTAGTGGCAACAGCACAACACAACCTTAGAACTTTCTCACATCCTTGTCCCGGTGTCAATGCGTGCATGAACCCACTATCGAGCATAAGTACTCCCTCTTGGAGTTACAAGCATCTACTTGGCCAGAGCATCTACTAATAACGGAGAGCATGCAAGATCATAAACAACACATAGCATAACTTTGATAATCAACATAACAAGTATTCTCTATTCATCGGATCCCAACAAACGCAACATATAGAATTACAGATAGACGATCTTGATCATGTTAGGCAGCTCACAAGATCCGACAATGATAGCACAATGGGGAGAAGACAACCATCTAGCTACTGCTATGGACCCATAGTCCAGGGGTAGACTACTCACACATCACACCGGAGGCGACCATGGCGGCGTAGAGTCCTCCGGGAGATGATTCCCCTCTCCGGCAAGGTGCCGGAGGCGATCTCTGGATCCCCGAGATGGGATCAGCGGCGGCGGCGTCTCGGAAGGTTTTCCGTATCGTGGCTCTCGGTACCGGGGGTTTCGTCACGGAGACTTTTTATAGGCGGAAGGGCAGGTCAAGAGGCGGCACGGGGCCCCACACCACAGCCGGCGCGGCCAAGGGGGCCGCGCCGCCCTATGGTGTGGCCCCTCCGTGGCCCCTCTTCGTCTCTCCTTCGGACTTCTGGAAGCTTCGTGAGAAAATAGGCCCCTGGGCTTTGATTTCGTCCAATTCCGAGAATATTTCCTTACTAGGATTTCTGAAACCAAAAACAGCGTAAACAAAGAATCGGCACTTCGGCATCTTGTTAATAGGTTAGTTCCAGAAAATGCACGAATATGACATAAAGTGTGCATAAAACATGTAGATAACATCAATAATGTGGCATGGAACATAAGAAATTATCGATACGTCGGAGACGTATCAGCATCCCCAAGCTTAGTTCTGCTCGTCCCGAGCGGTAAAACGATAACACGTATAATTTCTGGAGTGACATGCCATCATAATCTTGATCATACTATTTGTAAAGCATATGTAGTGAATGCAGCGATCAAAACAATGTATATGACATGAGTAAACAAGTGAATCATAAAGCAAAGACTTTTCATGAATAGCACTTCAAGACAAGCATCAATAAGTCTTGCATAAGAGTTAACTCATAAAGCAATAATTCAAAGTAAAGGCATTGAAGCAACACAAAAGAAGATTAAGTTTCAGCGGTTGCTTTCAACTTGTAACATGTATATCTCATGGATATTGTCAACATAGAGTAATATAATAAGTGCAATAAGCAAGTATGTAGGAATCAATGCACAGTTCACACAAGTGTTTGCTTCTTGAGGTGGAGAGAAATAGGTGAACTGACTCAACATTGAAAGTAAAAGAATGGTCCTCCATAGAGGAAAAGCATCGATTGCTATATTTGTGCTAGAGCTTTGATTTTGAAAACATGAAACAATTTTGTCAACGGTAGTAATAAAGCATATGCATCATGTAAATTATATCTTATAAGTTGCAAGCCTCATGCATAGTGTACTAATAGTGCCCGCACCTTGTCCTAATTAGCTTGGACTACCGGATCATCACAATGCATTGTTTTTACCAAGTGTCACAAAGGGGTACCTCTATGCCGTCACTGTACAAAGGTCTAAGGAGAAAGCTCGCATTGGATTTCTCGCTATTGATTATTCTTCAACTTAGACATCCATACCGGGACAACATAGACAACAGATAATGGAATCCTCTTTTATGCATAAGCATATAACAACAATTAATAATTTTCTCATTTGAGATTTGAGGATTGTTGTCCAAAACTGAAACTTCCACCATGGAGCATGGCTTTAGTTAGCGGCCCAATGTTCTTCTCTAACATATGCATGCTTAACCCTATGGTGGTAGATCTCTCTTACTTCAGACAAGACGAACATGCATAGCAACTCACATGAAATTCAACAATGAAAAGTTGATGGCGTCCCCAGTGAACATGGTTATCACACAACAAGCAACTTAATAAGAGATAAAGTGCATAATTACATATTCAATACCACAATAGTTTTTAAGCTATTTGTCCCATGAGCTATATATTGCAAAGGTGAATGATGGAAATTTAAAGGTAGCACTCAAGCAATTTACTTTGGAATGGCGGGAAAATACCATGTAGTATAGGTAGGTATGGTGGACACAAATGGCATAGTGGTTGGCTCAAGTATTTTGGATGCATGAGAAGTATTCCCTCTCGATACAAGGTTTAGGCTAGCAAGGCTTATTTGAAACAAACACAAGGATGAACCGGTGCAGCAAAACTCACATAAAAGACATATTGAAAACATTATAAGACTCTACACCGTCTTCCTTGTTGTTCAAACTCAATACTAGAAATTATCTAGACCTTAGAGAAACCAAATATGCAAACCAAATTTTAGCATGCTCTATGTATTTCTTCATTAATGGGTGCAAAGCATATGATGCAAGAGCTTAAACATGAGCACAACAATTGCCAAGTATCACATTACCCAAAACATTAATAGCAATTACTACATGTATCATTTTCCAATTCCAACCATATAACAATTTAACGAAGGAGAAACTTCGCCATGAATACTATGAGTAGAAACCAAGGACATACTTGTCCATATGCTACAGCGGAGCGTGTCTCTCTCCCATAAAGTGAATGCTAGGATCCATTTTATTCAAACAAAACAAAAACAAAAACAAACTGACGCTCCAAGAAAAAGCACATAAGATGTGATGGAATAAAAATATAGTTTCAGGGGAGGAACCTGATAATGTTGTCGATGAAGAAGAGGATGCCTTGGGCATCCCCAAGCTTAGACGCTTGAGTCTTCTTGATATATGCAGGGGTGAACCACCGGGTGCATCCCCAAGCTTAGAGCTTTCACTCTCCTTGATCATGTTGCATCATACTCCTCTCTTGATCCTTCAAAACTTCCTCCACACCAAACTCGAAACAACTCATTAGAGGGTTAGTGCACAATATAAATTGACATATTCAGAGGTGACACAATCATTCTTAACACTTCTGGACATTGCATAATGCTACTGGACATTAGTGGATCAAAGAAATTCATCCAACATAGCGAAAGAGGCAATGCGAAATAAAAGGCAGAATCTGTCAAAACAGAACAGTTCGTATTGAAGAATTTTAAAATGGCACCAGACTTGCTCAAATGAAAATGCTCAAATTGAATGAAAGTTGCGTACATATCTGAGCATCATGCACGTAAATTGGCTTAATTTTCTGAGCTACCTACAGGGAGGTGGACCCAGATTCGTGACAGCAAAGAAATCTGGAACTGTGCAGTAATCCAAATCTAGTACTTACTTTTCTATCAACGGCTTAACTTGGCACAACAAAACACAAAACTAAGATAAGGAGAGGTTGCTACAGTAGTAAACAACTTCCAAGACACAAAATAAAAACAAAGTACTGTAGGTAAAAACATGGGTTGTCTCCCATAAGCGCTTTTCTTTAACGCCTTTCAGCTAGGCGCAGAAAGTGTGTATCAAGTATTATCAAGAGACGAAGTGTCAACATCATAATTTGTTCTCATAATAGAATCAAAAGGTACCTTCATTCTCTTTCTAGGGAAGTGTTCCATACCTTTCTTGAGAGGAAATTGATATTTTATATTACCTTCCTTCATATCAATGATAGCACCAACAGTTCGAAGAAAAGGTCTTCCCAATATAATGGGACAAGATGCATTGCATTCAATATCCAAGACAACAAAATCAACGGGGACAAGGTTATTGTTAACGGTAATGCGAACATTATCAACTTTACCCAAAGGTTTCTTTGTAGAATGATCAGCAAGATTAACATCCAAATAACAATTTTTCAGTGGTGGCAAGTCAAGCATATTATAAATTTTCTTAGGCATAACAGAAATACTTGCACCAAGATCACATAAAGCATTACAATCAAAATCTTTAATCTTCATCTTAATGATGGGCTCCCAACCATCCTCTAGCTTTTTAGGAATAGAAGCTTCGCGCTCTAATTTCTCTTCTCTAGCTTTTATGAGAGCATTTGTAATATGATGCGTGAAAGCCAAATTTATAGCACTAGCATTAGGACTTTTAGCAAGTTTTTGCAAGAACTTTATAACTTCAGAGATGTGGCAATCATCAAAATTCAAACCATTATAATCTAAAGCAATGGGATCATCATCCCCGATGTTGGAAAAAATTTCAGCAGCTTTATCACAGGCAGTTTCAGCAGTTTTAGATTTGTGCAGTTTTTCGCGCTTTGCATTAGAAGTGGAAACATTGCTAACACCAATTCTTTTATTAGTATTTGTAGGAGGTGCAGCAACATGTGTAGCATTAGCATTACTAGTGGTGGTAATAGTCCAAACTTTAGCTATATTCTTCTCTTTAGCTAGTTTTTCATTTTCTTCTCTATCCCACCTAGCACGCAGTTCAGCCATTAATCTTATATTCTCATTAATTCTAACTTGAATGGCATTTGCTGTAGTAATAATTTTATTATGATGATTCTCATTAGGCAAAACTTTTGATTTTAAAAGATCAACATCAGCAGCAAGACTATCGACTTTAGAAGCAAGTATATCAATTTTCCCAAGCTTTTCTTCAACAGATTTGTTAAAAGCAGTTTGTGTACTAATAAATTCTTTAAGCATGGCTTCAAGTCCAGGGGGTGAACTCCTATTATTGTTGTAAGAATTCCCATAAGAATTAACATAGCCGTTGCCATTATTATAAGGATATGGCCTATAGTTGTTACTAGAGTTGTTCCGGTAAGCATTGTTGTTGAAATTATTATTTTTAATGAAGTTTACATCAACATGTTCTTCTTGTGCAACCAATGAAGCTAACGGAACATTATTAGGATCAATATTAGTCCTATCATTCACAAGCATAGACATAATAGCATCGATCTTATCACTCAAGGAAGAGGTTTCTTCGACAGAATTTACCTTCTTACCTTGTGGAGCTCTTTCCGTGTGCCATTCAGAGTAGTTGATCATCATATTATCAAGAAGCTTTGTTGCTTCACCAAGAGTGATGGACATAAAGGTACCTCCAGCAGGTGAATCCAATAAATTCCGTGAAGAAAATTTTAGTCCTGCATAGAAGGTTTGGATGATCATCCAAGTAGTCAGTCCATGGGTTGGGCAATTTTTAACCAGAGATTTCATTCTTTCCCAAGCTTGAGCAACATGTTCAGTATCTAATTGTTTAAAATTCATTATGCTACTCCTCAAAGATATAATTTTAGCAGGGGGATAATATCTACCAATAAAAGCATCCTTGCATTTAGTCCATGAATCAATACTATTCTTAGGCAGAGATAGCAACCAATCTTTAGCTCTTCCTCTTAATGAGAAAGGGAACAATTTTAGTTTAATAATATCACCATCTACATCTTTATATTTTTGCATTTCACATAATTCAACAAAATTATTAAGATGGGCAGCAGCATCATCAGAACTAACACCAGAAAATTGCTCTCGCATAACAAGATTCAGTAAAGCAGGTTTAATTTCAAAGAATTCTGCTGTAGTAGCAGGTGGAGCAATAGGTGTGCATAAGAAATCATTATTATTTGTGGTTGTGAAGTCACACAACTTAGTGTTTTCAGCGTTGGCCATTTTAGCAACAGTAAATAAAGCAAACTAGATAAAGTAAATGCAAGTAAACTAATTTTTTTGTGTTTTTGATATAGCAAACAAGATAGCAAGTAAAGTAAAACTAGCAACTAATTTTTTGGTATTTTGATTTAGTGCAGCAAACAAAATAGTAAATAAAACTAAGCAAGACAAAAACAAAGTAAAGAGATTGAGAAGTGGAGACTCCCCTTGCAGCGTGTCTTGATCTCCCCGGCAACGGCGCCAGAAAAAGAGCTGTTGCCGTGGGAGGCAATTCTCTGTGGTGTAGCTTTTCTTCAGTTCCCCGGCAACGGCGCCAGAAAAAGAGCTTGATGGCGTGTATTTCACACGTTCGTTGGGCAACCCCAAGAGGAAGGTATGATGCGCACAGCAGCAAGTTTTCCCTCAGAAAGAAACCAAGGTTTATCGAACCAGGAGGAGCCAAGAAGCACGTTGAAGGTTGATGGCGGCGGGATGTAGTGCGGCGCAACACCAGGGATTCCGGCGCCAACGTGGAACCTGCACAACACAACCAAAGTACTTTGCCCCAACGAAACAGTGAGGTTGTCAATCTCACCGGCTTGCTGTAACAAAGAGTTAACCGTATTGTGTGGAAGATGATTGTTTGCAGAAAACAGTAGAACAAGTATTGCAGTAGATTGTATTTCAGTAAAGAGAATTGGACCGGGGTCCACAGTTCACTAGAGGTGTCTCTCCCATAAGACGAACAGCATGTTGGGTGAACAAATTACAGTTGGGCAATTGACAAATAAAGAGAGCATGACCATGCACATACATATCATGATGAGTATAGTGAGATTTAATTGGGCATTACAACAAAATACATAGACCGTCATCCAACTGCATCTATGCCTAAAAAGTCCACCTTCAGGTTATCATCCGAACCCCTTCCAGTATTAAGTTGCTAACAACAGACAATTGCATTAAGTATGGTGCGTAATGTAACTAGTGACTACATCCTTGAACATAGCACTAATGTTTTATCCCTAGTGGCAATAGCACAACACAACCTTAGAACTTTCTGTCATCGTCCTGTGTGTCAATGCAGGCATGAACCCACTATCGAGCATAAGTACTCCCTCTTGGAGTTACAAGCATCTACTTGGCCAGAGCATCTACTAATAACGGAGAGCATGCAAGATCATAAACAACACATAGCATAACTTTGATAATCAACATAACAAGTATTCTCTATTCATCGGATCCCAACAAACGCAACATATAGAATTACAGATAGACGATCTTGATCATGTTAGGCAGCTCACAAGATCCGACAATGATAGCACAATGGGGAGAAGACAACCATCTAGCTACTGCTATGGACCCATAGTCCAGGGGTAGACTACTCACACATCACACCGGAGGCGACCATGGCGGCGTAGAGTCCTCCGGGAGATGATTCCCCTCTCCGGCAAGGTGCCGGAGGCGATCTCCTGGATCCCCCGAGATGGGATCGGCGGCGGCGGCGTCTCTGGAAGGTTTTCCGTATCGTGGCTCTCGGTACTGGGGGTTTCGTCACGGAGACTTTTTATAGGCGGAAGGGCAGGTCAAGAGGCGGCACGGGGGCCCCACACCACAGGCCTGCGCGGCCAAGGGGGGGGGCCGCGCCGCCCTATGGTGTGGCCCCTCCGTGGCCCCTCTTCGTCTCTCCTTCGGACTTCTGGAAGCTTCGTGAGAAAATAGGCCCCTGGGCTTTGATTTCGTCCAATTCCGAGAATATTTCCTTACTAGGATTTCTGAAACCAAAAACAGCAGAAAACAGCAACTGGCACTTCGGCATCTTGTTAATAGGTTAGTTCCAGAAAATGCACGAATATGACATAAAGTGTGCATAAAACATGTAGATAACATCAATAATGTGGCATGGAACATAAGAAATTATCGATACGTCGGAGACGTATCAGTTGGCCGTAGAAGACCTCCTATTCCTCCTCTAGCCGCAAGAGATGAAGGCGCCCCTCCTCGTAGAAGAAACTTGGAGGATGAAGAAAACATGTTTGGAAGGCTCAAATTCACCATGCCAAAGTTCAAGGGTGAAGAAGATGCCGAGGCATATCTCTCATGGGCACTCAAGGTTGACAAGATATTCCGCATCCACAACTACTCCGGTGCCAAGAAAGTGGCTATGGCATCGCTTGAGTTTGAAGATTACGCCAACACTTGGTGGGAGCAAGTCCTCACTCTTAGGGAAGAAAGGGGTGAACCCCCTATTGACACTTGGGAAGAGATGAAGAAAGAGATGCATGCTTGCTTTGTACCAACTCACTACATGACCGACCTCTTCAACAAGCTCCAAAAGTTGAAGCAAGGCACCAAGACCGTTGAGGAGTTCTTCAAGGAGATGGAGCTCACTATGATGCGAGCCAACATCCAAGAGTCTGAGGAACAAACCATTGCTCGTTTCTTCAATGGCCTCAATTACCCCATCAAGCGAATTGTGGAGTTCCAACCATACTCCAACATGGTCGAGTTGGTCCACCAAGCATCGAAGGCCGAGCGCCAAGTGATTGAGGACATCAAGTACTCCAAGTCCAAGACTTACTTCGCCTCCAAGCTTGCTACATCAACTCCTCCTAATACAAGTGTCAAGCCCGCCGAGTCCTCTACACCATCCAAGAAACCGACTATCCAAAGTCGCATGAAGCAAACGGTCTCCTCCACCGCCTCCTCTAAGGCATCCACGGGACCCTCTAGTGTCACTTGCTTCAAGTGTGGCACCCAAGGTCACAAATCGTTTGAGTGCAAGAACACCAAGGTTATGATCACTATGGAGAATGGTGACATCGAGACGCTTGATGAGGATGAATATGAAGCCCTTGTGCAAGCCGCCGTGGAAAGTGAAGAAGCTTATGAGCAAGAAAGTGGAGAAGATCCTCTCTTATGTGAGCATGACCCAAGTCCCTCACTTGTGGTCACAAGGGTGCTAACAACTCAACCGCAAGCTATGGAAGACCAACGGTGGAACATATTCCAAACCCGTGCCGGAATTGGTGGCAAATCGATCAAGGTCATCATCGACGGTGGAAGTTGCCATAACCTTGCAAGCACCGAGTTGTGTGAGAAGCTCAACCTCACTCTCCGCAAGCATCCTCACCCTTACCATATCCAATGGTTGAGTGACAAGGGCAACGTCAAGATACAACATACCGTCACCGTCACTTTCAAGATTGGACCTTATGAGGATACTATTGAGTGTGACGTGGTACCCATGACGGTGTGCCACATGTTTCTTGGCCGCCCTTGGCAATATGACAAGAAGGCTATACATGATGGACTCTCCAACACATACACCTTCAAGGTCAACGACAAGAAGTTCGAGTTGCGCCCGATGACTCCTAGCCAAATCATCGCGGATAATGCGAAGGCTTTAGCGAGGGCACAACTCCGCACCCACCATAGTGAGATGAGAGGTGAGGGAGCGACCCACCACAAAGATAGTGAGCACCACAAGCCATATATGAGTGAGTCCAAGAGTGTCCTTCTAGCCACCAAGAGTGAGTGGAGAGAACTCCAAGAGAACCCATCCACCATATTGCACTATGTGCTCATATGCAAGGGACCATCATCGGCGACTAACGACTTAACCAACATTCCTTCGTCTTTGTTGTCTCTTTTGCAGGAGTTTCAAGACGTCTTCCCCGATGAGCTCCCTCATGGACTACCACCACTTCGAGGCATAGAACACCGCATCGACCTCATACCCGGCGCTCCGCTTCCAAACCGTGCCGCCTACCGCACCAACCCCGAGGATACAAAGGAGATCCAACGCCAAATTCAAGATCTCCTCTCCAAAGGGTATATCCGCGAAAGCCTTAGCCCTTGTGCGGTTCCCGTGATTCTTGTGCCTAAACCGGATGAGACGCAACAGATGTGTATGGATTGTCGCCCCATCAATGCCATTACCGTCCGTTACCGCCATCCCATTCCGCGTTTAGATGACATGCTTGACGAGTTAAGTGGTGCCACGATTTTCTCTAAAGTCGATTTGCGTAGTGGCTACCATCAAATCCGCATGGCCATTGGTGATGAATGGAAAACGGCATTCAAGACCAAACTCGGTCTCTATGAATGGCTCGTTATGCCTTTCGGTCTTTCCAATGCTCCATCTACTTTCATGCGCCTCATGAATCACATCTTGCGTCCTCTCATTGGCAAGAGTGTGGTTGTCTATTTCGATGATATTCTCATTTATAGCAAAAACCTCGAGGACCATGTGCAACATGTGAGAGAGGTCTTGTGCATCTTGCGTCATGAAAAGCTTTATGCTAACCTCCCCAAGTGCACCTTTGCTCAAAACAAATTGGTTTTCCTTGGCTTTGTGGTTTCCGCTAATGGGATTGAAGTTGATTCTTCCAAGGTGGAGGCCATCCACAATTGGCCTACTCCTACAAATGTTGGTCAAGTCCGAAGTTTTCATGGACTTGCCGGGTTTTACCGCCGCTTTGTGAAAGATTTTAGCACCATTGCTTGCCCTTTGAATGAGCTTACCAAGAAGAATGTTCCGTTTGTTTGGGGCAAGGCCCAACAAAATGCTTTTGATGAGTTGAAGAAACGCCTTACCGAAGCTCCCCTTCTTGTGCTTCCAAATTTTGCAAAAACTTTTGAGATTGAGTGTGATGCAAGTGGGCTTGGTATTGGTGGTGTTCTTATGCAAGAGGGCAAACCCGTGGCATACTATAGTGAGAAGTTAGATGGCGCACGCCTCAACTATCCTATATATGACAAGGAGCTCTACGCTTTGGTTCGTGTTCTTGAAGTTTGGCAACACTATCTTTGGCCTAAAGAGTTTATCATTCATTCTGATCATGAGTCCTTGAAGTATTTGAAAAGCCAACACAACTTGAACAAACGACATGCAAAATGGGTCGAGTTCATTGAGTCCTTTCCATATGTGATCAAATACAAGAAGGGCAAGGACAACGTTGTGGCGGATGCTCTTTCCCGCAAAAACACCCTTTTGCTAACTCGTTTGGATTTTCATGTTTTGGGACTCGAAGAGATCAAAGAACTCTATCCTTCCGATTCTTTCTTTGCTCCCATATTTGAGAAGTGCTCCGTTGACCGAGGAGTGGATGATTTCTATTTGCATGATGGCTACTTGTTTAAAGCTAACAAGATTTGCATTCCCGAGTCTTCGCTTCGAAAATTGCTTTTGCAAGAGTCACATGAGGTGGTCTTATGGGTCACTTTGGACGTGACAAGACACTCGCGATGCTATCCACTCACTACTATTGGCCAAAGATGAAGCGAGATGTGGAGCGCCTTTGCCGCCGGTGCACAACATGCTTACAAGCTAAGTCCACTTCCAACCCTTATGGCCTTTACACCCCATTGCCTATTCCTTATGCACCATGGACCGATATTAGCATGGATTTCATTCTAGGCTTGCCTCGCACTAAGCATGGTCATGATTCCATATTTGTGGTAGTGGATAGATTCTCTAAGATGGCTCATTTCATACCTTGCCATAAGAGCGACGATGCTTCACACATTGCTTCATTGTTTTTCAGGGAAATTGTCCGCCTACATGGAGTACCGCAAAGCATTGTGTCGGATCGAGACGTCAAGTTCATGAGTTATCTTTGGAAGTCGCTCATGGCAAAGTTTGGAGTGAAGCTCTTGTTCTCATCATCATCGCACCCGCAAACGGACGGCCAAACGGAAGTGGTCAATCGAAGCCTCTCCACCCTCCTACGCATCCTCGTGAAGAAGAACTTGAAGTCATGGGAGGAGTGCCTTCCCCACGCGGAGTTCGCCTACAACCGCGCCAAGCACAAGACTACATCAAGGAGCCCCTTCATGGTCGTCTATGGCTTCGAACCGTACACGGCACTCGACATACTTCCGCTACCCCTCCACGAGCGCATCAACATGGACTTCGACAAGCGCACCGCCGCCGTCAAGAAACTACATGAAGAAACAAGAGCGACCATACAAGAACATGTGCTTCGTCAAGCAAACCGCATCAACGCCAAGAAGAAGGCAAGAATATTCCAAGAAGGAGACCTCGTTTGGATCCACCTCCGGAAGGAAAGGTTCCCTCATGAGCGCAACTCCAAGCTCAAGCCAAGAGGAGATGGCCCCTTCAAGGTCCTCAAACGCATCAACAACAACGCTTACGTCATCGACATACCGACATCCAAGTACTTGGTGAGCAACACGTTCAACGTCTCGGACTTGTCACCCTATCATGGAGATGAGGAGGTGCAAGAGTCGAGGACGACTCTTTCCCAAGGGGGGGAGATGATGTAGCCCCACTCACCGACGACGCTACACCAAGACCAACAAGTCCCCCAAGTGGACCAATGACGCGAGCCCGAGTCAAAGCGCTACATGATAAGGTGAACTCACTCCTCACTACCCTTGATCTCGATACCCCATTGGATGGGCTGCTACCTCAGGCCGATATGCTTTGTGTTATCAGATATGAACCTCGAGAGAAGGACGTCGCAACAGACCCGAAGATGGACAAGGAAGAAGGAGACGAAGAGTGCCCGCTGCAGGACACCCCTCAGGGCCGGCACTGCCGGCCTCCAGGCACCGGCACTGCCGGCCTGCACACCCCGGCACTGCCGGCCTCCAGCCACCGGCACTGCCGGCCTGCTCACCCCGGCACTGCCGCTCCCCAGACCCCGGCACTGCCGGACCCACCAGCTGAAGACGTGAAGAAGGCCAAGACCGGCACTGCCGGCCCAGGTCCAGCGGCACTGCCGGCCACCCCGACACTGCCGGCCAAACATCAACGGCACTGCCGGCCCCACCCCTGTTGACTTCATCTCAACCATTGATTTCGCATCTATGGACCAGGATAAGTTATGTAATGCCGATTTTACCCCTGTACGAATCTGGACCTATAAGTACCTCACCCCTTCCTCCAGATTAGGGTTAGACTTGTTTTGAACTCAAACCTACCTTTGAGCTTAGTCTCCCTTGGGTATCATCCCTCTGTAATCAAGGCACCTTGGTTGTTGATTTGGATCTTGTTGAGTGAGATTCTAGTACAAGTTACTCTCTCTCTCTCTCTCATCAAGCTCTTCTTCTCCAACCCCAATCTCTCTCCGGGAATTCTGCCGCGCGCCTCTTCCTCGGAGATTCTATTGGCGTGGTCCATCGAGCCACGGAGGTAAACATCGGGTGTATCGGGTTGGTGTGCGTGCGTGAGTCTCGGAGTTCCTCGTGTTCGTCGTGTTCTTCGTGTTCTTCGCGCTCTCCCACCTCTTCCCTTGGATTTCGGGGTCAAGCTGCGAGATCGGGCCACTCCCGGGGTCTTAGACCTCATCATTGGCGGTGCCGTCATACTTGGGGGTGTCGCGGGGGAGCTGGAAGCCGTCGACCATGGGCTCGCCCAGGACCCGTGGCCCGAAGCACTTGGGGCCGGCTGGGCCTTCTTCTTCCGCAATGCGGGATTCCACGAGCCGGTCGAGGCGGTCAAGGGCGTCAACCGGCTTGACGCGTGGGCCTAGCCGAAAGTGGGCCAGCTGGCGAGCGTCGCTCGCCTCGAGAGTCGGCCGGCGCTGGCGCCTATCTTCCGACTGCTCGTAGTCGTCGTGTCTACTTGGCAGTGGGCGGCTTCAGCCGCTTCCGCCGCTCCTCTGCCGGCTCTGCCGGCTTGGGCTGTCGTGCATGGCCTGAGAGTCCCGGTGCCGGCTTGGCTTGCCGGCTTGGCCTGAGAGCCTCGGGTGTTGCCGGCTGCACCAGGGGCAGGAGAAGCACTAGGGGCATTACCAGCATACCTGGGGTTCTTGCCGGCTGCGTCCTGCTGCGCGTTGGCTATGTTGAGCAACTCGGTCACCCGCCTGGTTTGGCGGCGCAACTCCTCGCCCTCCAGGTGCCGTAGCTCCTCTGCGGCCGCCTGGGCTGCGAGAATTTCTTCTCAGGAGTGTTGTAGACGGGCAGCTCCGTGGATGGAGTCGGCGATTCCGCGCCATCACGCTCGATCTCCGCGCCCAGGGCGCCTCCCCTGGGGCGGATCATGTCGGCTCTGCTGGGGTCGTTGCCGGTTGGCGTGTAGCCGTGGGCACTGTTGAACTCGCGCTGGGTGATCTCCAGTCGGTGCTTGGCAGCAGCTACCTCCTCTGCTTGCTTCAGCAGGAGTTGGCGGTGCGCCTCGAGGTCAGCCTCGATGGTGGTGGGATCTGCGCCGGCTGTGAGCGGGGTGCTGAGCTTGGCGCGGACTTCCTCCAGCCGGGAGGGTGGTGGTGGTGCTTTGGGGTCGGAGCCGGAGGCGTCGCCGTTGATGTTGCGCTCCAGGTTCGAGCCACGGACGCGTGTGGTCTTGGGGGCGTGCTCGTCGCCGGTTGCCATAACCTCCTGCACGACGCAGGGGCTAGCGAGGGTGTTGCTGGCGCCGGCTCCTGGGGGAGGGCTTGCACAGCGCAGCACCTGCCGCGGGTAGCGCGGAAGTGCGACGGTTGCGACATAGACGTCGTGTCCGCCGAAGGAGATGATGTTGCCGCCGGCAGGGAAAGGCCGGTTGGCGAAGCAGCCAGCGTTGTCGCTGACGCAGTCGAGGGAGCCGAATCTCCAGATCAAGCCTGAAGCGACTCGCTCGCCGGTGGTGGTGGTGAGGCCCGTCCGGAAGGAGACACCGGCTGCAGATGCTGAAGGCCCCACGGTGGGCGCCAAATGTCATGGTATCGTCACGACATATGCCATAGGGTGGCTAAAGAGAGTGGTTCCTAATATGGTCTACGGTGGTATCCGGATGCGGGTATGGGCACGAGCGACACAACGACGTACCCAGGTTTGAGGCCCTCCTGTGGAGGTAACACCTCTACTCCTGCTATGAGTGTATAAGCAATATTGCAGTACAGTGGTGCTCCTTGAGCTGTATCCGGCTGCTCGGGGAGGCTAAAGGTAGACGAAGGTCTCTCTCCCAGAGTAGCTCTAAGACTAGAATGGCCAAAGGATCGATCGTCCCCCGCACGAGAGGGTAGCACAACTTATATAGGCGTTGGCAGTTTACAAAGAAGTCCCTATGACCTAGTGGCCGCCTCCGTCGGCTCCGGCTTTCCCGCTCCTTCCCGAGGCGCTGTCGTCAGCAGCCGTTGAGGCGTTGAGGCTTGTCCAGTCCTGCTGCCGAAGTCAGCGGTGACAGAACGTGCCAAGCGTTGTGGGAGAGGTGTCTCTGTCGCCACCGGTAGCTTGTAGCAGTACGGTGCAGCGTGAGCCATGATGGCCTGTCTGACGGGGGCACTATTGCTCCACACTGCCCCTTACTTTACGGGAGATGATATCAGCGTCGACTTTCGCACCCGGATCGCCCTTCCAGTTCCTTCTCCTGCAAGGCTCGCCAGCCTCGAGCCGGTCAGGGGAGAGACAAACCAAGCCGGATATGGCACATAGAAGCCGGCCCAGCCACGGCGCAGACGGCCATGGCCAGACCAGCGTAGACTTTGAGCCAGCCGGCTCCCAAGGCAGCCGGCCACGGCTCCAGCAGGTTGCTCCTCAGCCGGCCTTAGCCGCAGTCCAGCCGGCCTTGAGCCAGCTGCTCCCAGTCTTTTGCCCTACCCGGGGTCTTCCCCACGACAGCCGCGGTGGCATTGTGCCTTCGTTTGAGCTTGGTTAGGTAATTGGGACATGTGGTGGCAAGGATGGATCCATACAATCTAAATATTCCCTCTGGTTAGCCCTTCCCGGGAGTTCCATCCTATACGTCCACAACATGCCTAATTGTCGTCAGCGTATGTGCGTGTAGCCGTACGCACCCGGCAGTGCAAAATTGGATTAAAAAATACCCCAAAATGCTAGTGTACACACCATTGTGACACACACAATTTTTTGGATCATTCCCACCCTCCGAGGCTCGCTTTCCAGGGAAACCGTAAACTGTTGACCGCGCGGTCTACAACATTTACTACATCCCAGCGGCTGTGCCGCGGTGGCATTGTGCCTTCGTTTGAGTTTGTTAGGTCATTCGGACATGTGGTGTCAAGGATGGATCCATACTATCTCAATATTCCCTCCTGTTAGCCCTTCCCGGGAGTTCCACCCAATACGTCCAGAACATGCCTAAGTTTCGTTGGCGCATGTGCGTATAGCTGGACGCACCCGTGGGTTTAATATTGGATCAAACAACACCCCACCATTCTAGTGTAACACCATGTGAACAAAAACAATTTTTTAAGTCATTCTCACCATCTGAGGCTCGCTTTCCAAGGAAACCCTAATCCGTTGACTATGTTATCTACAACATTGACTACATCCCAGCGGTTGTACCGCGGTGGCATTATGCCTTCGTTGGAGCTTGGTTAGGTAATTGGGACATATGGTGGCAAGGATGGATCCATACAACCTCAATATTCCCTCCGGTTAGCCCTTCCCGAGAGTTCCACCCTATACGTCCACAACATGCCTAATTGTCGTCAGCACATGTGCGTGTAGCCGGACGCACCCGGGGGTGCAAAATTGGATCAAACAACACCCCGCCGTGCTAGTGTACACATCATTGTGACACACACACAATTTTTTGGATCACTCCCACCCTCCGAGGCTGGCTTTCTAGGGAAACCCTAAACCGTTGACCGCGCGGTCTACAACATTAACTACATCCCAGCGGCTATGCAGCGGCGGCATTGTGCCTTCTTTTAAGCTTTGTTAGGTCATTGGGACATGTGGTGTCAAGGACGGATCCATACTATCTCAATATTCCCTCCACTGAGCCCTTCCCGGGAGTTCCACCCTATACGTCCAGAACATGCCTAAGTGTTATTAGCGCATGTGCATGTACCCGAACGCATCCGGGGGTTTAATATTGGATCAAACAACACCCCGCCATGCTAGCCGCTGGGATGTAGTAAATGTTGTAGACCGTGCGGTCAACGGTTTAGGGTTTTCCTGGAAAGCGAGCCTCGGAGGGTGGGAATGATCCAAAAAATTGTGTGTGTCACAATGGTGTGTACACTAGCATGGTGGGGTGTTGTTTGATCAAGTTTGCACCCCCGGGTGCGTCCGGCTACACGCACATGCGCTGACGACAATTTGGCATGTTGTGGACGTATAGGGTGGAACTCCCGGGAAGGGCTAACCGGAGGGAATATTGAGATTGTATGGATCCATCCTTCCCACCATATGTCCCAATGACCTAACCAATCTCAAACGAAGGCACAATGCCACCGCGACACAACCGCTCGGGTGTACTCAATGTTGTAAACAACACAGTCAACTGATTTGGGTTTCCCTGGAAAGCGAGCCTTGGAGGGTGAGAATGACTTAAAAATTGTTTTTGTTCACATGGTGTGTACACTAGCATGGTGGGGTGTTGTTTGATCCAATATTAAACCCCTGGGTGCGTCCGGCTACACGCACATGTGCTAACGACACTTAGGCATGTTCTGGACGTATTGGGTGGAACTCCCGGAAGGGCTAACCGGAGGAAATATTGAGATAGTATGGATCCATCCTTAACACCGCATGTCCCAATGACCTAACCAATCTCAAACGAAGGCACAATGCCACTTCGGCACAACCGCTGGGATGTAGTAATGTTGTAGACCGTGCGGTCCACGGTTTAGGGTTTCCCTGGAAAGCGAGCCTCGGAGGGCGGGAATGATCCAAAATATTGTGTGTGTCACAATGGTGTGTACACTAGCATGGTGTGGTGTTGTTTCATCCAATTTTCACCCCCGGGTGCGTCTGGCTACACGCACATGCACTGGCGACAATAAGGCATGTTGTGGACATATAGGGTGGAACTCCCGGGTAGGGCTAACCGGAGGGAATATTGAGATTGTATGGATCCAACCTTGCCACCACATGTCCCAATGACCTAACCAAGCACAAAAGAAGGCACAATGCCACCGTGGCACAACCGCTGGGGTGTAGTCAATGTTGTAGACAGCGTATTCAACGGGTTAGGGTTCCCCTGGAAAGCGAGCCTCGGACGGTGAGAATGACTTAAAAAATTGTGTTTGTACACATAGTGTGTACACTAGCATGGTGGGGTGTTGTTTGATCCAATATTAGACCCCCGGCTGTGTCCGGCTACACGCACATGCGCTAACGACACTTAGGCATGTTCTGGACTTATTGGGTGGAACTCCCGGGAAGGGCTAACTGGAGGGAATATTGAGATAGTATGGATCCATCCTTGACACCACATGTCCCAATGACCTAACCAAGCTCAAACGAAGGCACAATGACACCATGGCACAGCCGCTAGGATGTGGTAAATGTTGTAGACCGTATGGTCAACAATTTAGGGTTTCCCTGGAAAGCGAGCCTCGGAGGGTGGGAATGATCCAAAAAATTGTGTGTGTCACAATGGTGTGTATAGTAGCATGGTGGGGGTGTTTTTTGATCCAATTTTGCACCTCGGGTGCGTCCGGCTATACGCACATGCGCTGACGACAATTAGGCATGTTGTGGACGTATAAGGTGGAAATCCCGGGAAGGGCTAACCGGAGGGAATATTGAGATTGTATGGATACATCCTTGCCACCACATGTCCCAATGACCTAACCAAGCTCAAACGAAGGTGCAATTCCACCGCGGCACAACCGTTGGGGTGTAGTCCATGTTGTAGACAACGCAGTCGATGGATTAGTGTTTCCCTGGAAAGCTAGCCTCGGAGGGTGAGAATGACTTAAAAATTGTGTTTGTTCACATGGTGTGTACACTAGCATGGTGTGGTGTTGTTTGATCCAATATTAAACCCACGGGTGCGTCCGGCTACATGCACATGCGCTAACAACACTTAGGCATGTTCTGCACGTCTTGGGTGGAACTCCCGGGAAGGGCTAACCGGAGGGAATATTGAGATAGTATGGATCCATATTTGACACCACATTACCCAATGACCTAACCAAGCTCAAACGAAGGCACAATGCCAACGCGGAATAGCCACTGGGATGTAGTAAATGTTGTATACCGCACGGACAATGGTTTAGGGTTTCCCTGGAAAGCGAGACTCAGAGGGTGGGAATGATCCAAAAAATTGTGTGTGTCACAATGGTGTTTACACTAGCATGGTGGGGAGTTGTTTGATCCAATTTTGCACCCTCGGGTGCGTCCAGCTACATGCAAATGCGGTGACGACAATTAGGCATGTTGTGGACGTATAGGGTGGAACTCCCGGGAAGGGCTAACCGGAGGGAATATTGAGATTGTATGGATCCACCCTTGCCACCACATGTCCCAATGACCTAACCAATATCAAACGAAGGCACAATGCCACCGCAGCACAACCGCTGGGGTGTACTCAATGTTGTAGACAACACAGCGAATGGATTAGGTTTCCCTAGAAAGCGAGCCTCGGAGGGTGAGAATGAGTTAAAAAATTGTGTTTGTTCACATGGTGTGTACACTAGCATGGTGGGGTGTTGTTTGATCCAATATTAAACCCCCGGTTGTGTCCGGCTACACGCACATGCGCTAATGACACTTAGGCATGTTCTGGATGTATTGGGTGGAACTCGCGGGAAGGGCTAACCGGAGGGAATATTGAGATAGTATGGATCCATCCTTTACACCACATGTCCCAATGACCTAACCAAGCTCAAACGAAGGCACAATGCCACCATGACACAGCCGCTGGGATGTAGTAAATGTTGTAAACCGCACGGTGAACGGTTTAGGGTTTCCCTAGAAAGCGAGCCTCGGAGGGTGGGAATGATCCAAAAAGTTGTGTGTGTCACAATGGTGTGTACACTAGCATGGTGGGGTGTTGTTTGATCCAATTTTTCACCCTCGGGTGTGTCCGGCTACACGCACATGCGCTGACGACAATTAGGCATGTTGGGGACGTATAGGGTGGAACTCCCGAGAAGGGCTAACCGGAGGAAATGTTGAGATTGTATGGATCCATCCTTGCCACCACATGTCCCAATGACCTACCCAAGTGATAGGGCAAAGGGGGCTGATCTTTCGATGAGACGTGGATAATTCGATTTGTTGGTAGAGTTCGTGCTTGACGATCCGACTACACGTGCAAAGATCGTGCGCTAATGCAATTGCTAGGACAATCTCCGGGAGTTACTGATCTTGCGAAAGCACAATCAGCCTGACCAGCGAGGGTCTTAATTCCTACCTGAAATCGAGAACAAGTAAGAACTAATGATTCAATCAGAATATTGCAGATATAGATGAAAGCTTTATTGAAAAGGTGGGATTCCGAATAGACGGTCTTGTTCTGGGTTTGACCTCAAAAGAAGTACACGGGAGTTGCAGCAATGGCTAACTTTTAGTCTAATCAAAATCCGATCCTAAACGTGATGGCTATGGGGGTATTTAAAGGAAGAAAAGGTGGGGTTTCGGCCAGCCATACGTATGGTGGCCGAACCAAACCCTAGAAGGCCTTTCCCCCTTCAATACAGACTCTAAAAGGTGGTTGACTTAATTCCTGGGAAAATGACATGGGCCTAGCCCAAAATTAAAGGTGACGCAACACCATATTATGCTATGGACAAAATTATGAAGTGGAAAACTCTATATTTCGTCCATGTCTTCATCTCTTCTTATGGTGCATTTAAAGTTCTGAAGTCTCCACTTGCGGCGTCCTCTTCAATCCTCAAATGCTTGCTGCCATCTCCTCCATGTGTGATCATGCTCCAATGCTTGTCCTCCTCATCCATGCTAGGTCCATCATTTCTAAGAGTAACAAACATATCTGATTTAGGCAACATCATATTCTCATTTATGTGAGGAATAGTTCCAAGAAACGAAAGTACCTGATAGGTAAGTTGTTTGGCACGACCTCGAGTGATTGGTCCTTGTATTTGTGTGGATGTAGGTACAATGGTTGTATCAATAGATGGGATGTCCTCATCATGCCCCCCTTCTAGAATTGAAGTCGTCCTCGACGAAACCTCCTCTTCTTCACCAAAGTAAGGCTTCACATCTGCAATGTTAAATGTAGGACTAACCGGACCCAATTCTGCAGGAAGCTCAAGTTTATATGCATTATCATTTATTTTCTCTAACACCTTAAAAGGACCAGCAACGTGTGGAATTAGTTTAGATTTGCACAATTCAGGAAAACGATCTTTGCGCAAATGCAACCAATAAAGATCACCAACATCAAACACAACATGCTTTCTTCCTCTATCCCTAGCAATTTTATACTTAACATTCATGCGTTCTATGTTGTCTTTAGTAGTCTCATGTAATTGTAATATCAATTCAGCATGTTGTGTAGCATCCAAATTATTTTGCACCGAAAATGGTAAAGGCAATAAATCAATAGGTGCACGTGGAACAAAACCACACACAATCTCAAATGGGCACATCTTAGTGGTAGAATGCAGCGAACAATTGTAAGAAAATTCAACATGAGGTAAACATTCTTCCCAAAATTTTAAGTTCTTCTTCAAAACCGCCCGCAACATAGTAGACAATCTTCTATTTACTACTTCAGTTTGTCCATCAGTTTGGGGATGACATGTAGTACTAAACAGAAATTTAGTCCCCAACTTAGCCCATAAACATCTTCAAAAGTGGTTAAGAAACTTAGTATCACGGTCGGAAACAATAGTATTTGGCACACCATGTAAACGAACAATTTCGCGAAAGAACAAATCAGCAACATGTGCAGCATCATCAGTCTTGTGACATGGAATAAAGTGTGCCATCTTAGAAAACTGATCCACAACAACAAAGATACTATCCCTCCCGTTCTGTGTACGAGGCAAACCCAAAACGAAATCCATAGAAATATCCTCCCAAGGTACACTAGGAACAGGAAGAGGCATATATAAACCATTTGGATTAAGTAGAGACTTAGCTTTTTGACATGTAGTGCAGCGTGCCACAAATATCTCAACATCTCGACGCATACGTGGCCAAAAGAAGTGTGCAGCAAGTACATCCTCCGTCTTCTTGACACCAAAGTGACCCATCAATCCTCCTCCATGCGCCTCCTGCAACAACAAAAGACGAACGGAACTATATGGGATGCATAGCTTGTTAGCACGGAATAGAAATCCATCATTGAGCACGAATTTGTTCTATGTTCTACCATCTATACAATTCAGCAACACATCTTTAAAATCAGCATCATGGTTTAAAATCAGCATCTTTATGGTTTCTAATCCAAAAATCTTGAATTCAAGTTGAGATAGCATAGTATAACGGCGCGACAAAGCATCAGTAATAACATTATCTCTACCCTTTTTGTGTTTGATAACATAAGGAAAAGATTCAATAAAATCGATCCACTTTGCATGTCGGCGATTCAACTTAGCTTGACTACGAATATGATTGAAAGATTCATGATCAGAATGCATAACAAATTCTTTACACCATAAATAATGTTGCCAAGTTTCTAATGTCCGAACCAACGCATATAATTCTTTATCATAAGTAGAATAGTTCAGACTAGGCCCACTCAATTTCTCACTAAAATATGCAATAGGTTTGCCCTCTTGTAATAACACACCGCCCAAACCAATTCCACTAGCATCACATTCAAGCTCAAAAGTCTTATTGAAATTAGGAAGTTGGAGTAATGGAGCATGTGTTAACTTATATTTCAGAATCATGAAGGCTTCTTGTTGTGCATCGCCCCACACAAAGGGCACATCCTTCTTGGTAAGCTCATTCAGCGGCGCAGCAATGGATCCAAAATCTTTCACAAAGCGCCTATAAAAACCAGCGAGGCCAAGAAAACTCCTCACTTGTGTGACCGTCTTAGGCTGCGGCCAACTCTCAGTTGCCTCAATCTTGGCTGGATCAACTTCAATTCCCCGCGCAGTAACAACATAGCCAAGAAACGCAATTCGATTGGTGCAAAAGGTGCACTTCTCAAGATTACCATACAAACGTGCATCACGTAAAAGCATTGAAAATAGCACGTAAATGATCCAAATGATCCTCCAAAGATTTGCTATAAATCAGAATATCATCAAAGTATACCACCACAAAACGTCCAATAAAAGCACGTAAAACTTCGCTCATCAGTCTCATGAAAGTACTAGGTAAATTAGTTAAACCAAAAGGCATTACTAACCACTCATATAAACCGAACTTAGTTTTAAACGTTGTTTTCCATTCATCTCCTAATTGCATACGAATCTGGTAGTAATCACTACGCAAATCAACTTTAGAGAACATAATAGAACCACTCAATTCATCAAACATATCATCTAAACGAGGTATTGGATGACGGTATCGAATGGTAATATTATTAATAGCTCTACAATCAGTACACATGCATGAAGAACCATATTTCTTAGGTACCAAGATAATAGGAACAACAAATGGGCTAAGAGACTCACGAATGTAACCTTTATCTTGGAGAACCTGAATTTTCGCTGAATCTCTTTGGTCTCTTCAGGAATGGTACGATATGTTGCACGGTTGGGCAGCGAAGCTCCTGGAATCAAATCAATCTGGTGTTCTATGCCACGAATAGGTGGTAGTCCAGGGGGGAACATCTTGTGGGAACACATCAATGAATTCCTGCAAAAGGTTAGCAACCGCAGGTGGCAAGGAAGGAGGCATATCCTCAAATGAAAACAGAACTTCTTTGCAAATAATAGCATGAGTAGTGTTCACATCAAGTTCAGCAATATCAGATTTGCTAGCAAGCAAACAAGGATTTTTCAAACGAATTTCAGTAGCATGGTTCGAATCAGATTTGGTATTAGTCTTATGTGGCACAAAATCTGCAGCAACAATCTGATTTTCACTCTTATGTTTCTCCTTGTTTTTTACTCTACTAGATTTAGCAAGATCATCTTTTAATCTTTGTTCAGGAGTCATAGGTTTGAGACCAATTTTCTTTCCATCATGCATAAGAGAATACTGATTAGTTTTACCATTATGAACAGATTCTCTATCAAATTGCCAAGGTCTCCCAAGTAACAAAGAATAAGCTTGCATAGGTACAACATCACAATCAACAAAATCAGAATATGTACCAATAGTAAAATGCACACGTGTAGTTCTTGTTACCTTGAGCTTCCGAGAGCTCTCAAACCATTGAATGTAATATGGATGTGTGCGCTGTCTTGTAGGGAGAGAAAGCTTCTCCACCATGTCAACACTAGCCAGATTATTACAGCTCCCTCCATCAATGATGATCCTTATAGCTCGCTCTTTTACAACGCCTCTTATTTGAAACAGATTGTCACGTTGATCATGCTCATATTTGCTCAATTGCACGCTCAACACACGTTGTGCAACTAAGCTCCTGTACTGATCAGCAGTGTCGGCTTCCATTACCTCCATCTCTCTCTCTCAGAATCAGAATTGGCGCCATCACGTGCAACAATAAGGGCTGATGTATCTTCATCAAAGTCACCTGCAGAATCATATTCTCCATCTTCATGCACCAACATCACACGCTTGGTTCTGCATCCTCTCTTTATGTGTCCAAATTCCAAGCATTTGCGACATTGAATGTCATGCGTCTTCCCCGTGGAGGCCATTGCTGAGCGCGGAGTTGATGAAGGAGAATTTATGCGCAACGTTGAGTGGAACCCCAAGAGGAAGGTATGATGAGCATAGCAGGAAGTTTTCCCTCAGTAAGAAACCAAGGTTTATCGACCAGTAGGAGAAAAACGTTCTCTCTCGAGGTGTTGCGAACCAACTTGTGGCAGGGCGCACTACCAGCGTCAGCAGCACCGTGGAGACCTGCACACAAACAACCAAGTACTTTGTCCCCAACTTTCAGCAAGGTTGTCAAGCTCACTGGTTTTGCTGAAAACAAAGGATTAAACGAACCGTGTGGAAGAAGAATTGTTTGCAGAGAACAAAACAGAAAAATGTTGTAGAAGATTGCAATTAAAAGAAGAAGGACCGGGGTCCACAGTTCACTAGAGGCACCTCCCCAATAAAATAAATATGATGGGTAAACAAATTATAGATGGGAAATTGATAAACAGAGATTCTGCGCTAATGGTTGGTGCAGAATACATGCTATGAAAGTATGCGGGCATTACAACAATATACATAGACCATAATCCAACTGCATCTATGACTAATAATCCACCTTCAGGATTGCATCCGCGACACCCTCCAGTATTAAGTTGCAAGCAACAAACTATCGCTTTAAGCAATGTGTGTAAAGTAAGTGATGAAACTACCCTTGAATAGAACACCGATGTTTTCTCCCTAGTAGCAACAACACATCTACAACCATAGAGAACAAGGTCACTTCCCATGGTTAAATAGAGGCATGAACCCACTATCAAGCATAAATACTCCCTCTTGGAGTCGCTAGCATCTACTTGGCCAGAGCATCTACTAGAAACGGAGAGCATGCAAGATCATAATAACATAATAAATAATCTCAACCAAAGCAAACTCTCTATAAATCAGATCCACATCAAACCAACATGTAGCAATTACAAATAGATGATCTTGATCATGTTAGGCAACTCACAAGATCTATACATGAAGCACAAGAAGGAGAGGACAGCCATCTAGCTACTGCTATGGAACCATGGTCCCGTGGAGGACTACTCATGCATCACCTCGGATGAAGACATGGCGATGTAGAGGCCTCCGGTGGTGATTTCCCTCTCCGGCATGGTGCCGGGATGGACTGCAGAACCCTCCCGAACTAGGGTTTCGGTTGACAGCGGCGTAGGAACTTTTCGTGGATGGAGGCTTGAGTCCCTGGGGTTTTCCCGATAAGAGGAATAAATAGGCGGAAGGGCGGAGCAAACGAGGCGTCAGTACATGGGCCAGGCGCGGCCAAGGGTGGCGTCATGCCTGTCCTATGTACTGCCACGTGGCAGCTCTCCTACGTGTGTCCTTCTGGCTCCGTCTTCATCCCGGAAAAATAAGACTCTGGGCTTTTGTTTCGTCCAATTCCGAGAAACTTTCATGTACAACTTTTCTGAAACACAAAAACAGCAGAAAACAGGAACTGGCACTGCGTTAATAGGTTAGTCCCAGAAAATGCTAAAAAGTGTGGAAAAGTACACATAGAATATATAAGAATTGTAACAAAACAAGCATGGAGCATCAAAAATTATAGATACGTTTGGGACATATCAACATCCCCAAACTTAACTCCTGCTCATCCTCGAGTAGGTAAATGATAACAAACAAATAATTTTTGAGCTGACATGATGTCACACTACTTTGATCAATCTAAGTGTAAAAGAAAACATAGCTGGAATCATAGAATCCTAACATAAGCATGATAGATATAATCAATCAATGAAACTTAATAACCATGCTAAAATATGAATAGTAATCAAACAAAATAAAATTTATAACGTGCATGGAAAGCAAAGTGATTGTCAAGAGCATAGCATAGATACATAATAAAGTGGTACTCAGCTTGTCCCATAAGTGGAAGCAAAACATAAATGCTTGGACACCTTTAAAAGATTATAAGGATGACCAGAAACAAAAAGTTTGAACAAGCAATACCATAATTATGAATCAATCAATAAAATTTTGGGACCATGCACATAAAACTAAGAATGACAACTATGCTCTCATAAGTGGTGCATAAACTAGAAGGTGGAGACTCAACATAAAAGTAAAAGAAGGTCTCTCTTTGAGAGGAAGTAAGATCACTCATGTGCTAGAGCTTTTTATTGAAACAACAAGAGTATAAAATGCACTTTTGAGAGGTGGTTGTTCATGTCAACGAGTAGTAAAAAGAGCTATTGTCATCTTCCATACTAAGCAAGTTTGAGAGCGGTTCCGAAGTATTTGGGCGAAGCCTCTTTTCATTTATACTACTTATAAATTGTGACACTCCTCCCAACCTTTGCTTACAGATACCATGCCTAAACAAATCCTCAGGTGCCAAGCAAGCAATCACAAACCATGGAGGAGTGCCCTTATCTTATAATTTTCCTATTTTCTTCCCCTATTGGAAGTTGTGGTCAAACCAGCTCTTTTTATATACACTTTTTTTATGTGACAAGCAAGATGAACCTCGCGAGTCTTTGAGTTACTTAACTAGTATGGAAGACAACAACCACAATTTAAATTTACTTCCTCATGAGCTAAAAACAATGCCACAAAATGAGGAACTGTTTGAATGTTTTAAAGGTAGCACACAAGCAAACTACTATGGAATGGCAATGAAATACCACATATAGGTAAATATGGTGGACACTTTGGCATATTTGGTTTTTGGTGGTTGGATGCATGAATAAAATGCTCATACAAATGGAGGCCATAAAAATACCGGGTACCACCAACTAAGAGAGCATAATGGCCATAATCATGCACATCGACAAAATATATTAATCAAAGCATAAAGTGATACACAAGTTGAAAACTAAATGATCATAGAGGCAAGAATTGAATGGAAGGTAGTCATAACATTTTGCAAAACATGTGCCAAATCGACCCAAATAAAAACATTCGCATGAGAATATATACCACAATATTATGCTTTTCTATTGTATGCTAAAAACAATGCATGAAACCTTTAATGGCACACTAAACACTCTCATTATTTGAGACTAATCATAATGAAAACATAATTAACAAGCTCATCATGAGAATAACATCTAGCAAGATATGCAAAAATAACTATGCCACAGTCTAAAAATGCTTCCATTTGCATCACATACACATAAAACTTTTTTCATGCTTCCAACGCCAACCAAATGAAACCAAACAACTCTCATAATGAAAAACAAGTAAATTTCAAGAGAGCTATTGAAACTCAAATAAATTTAAAAGTGGAGCGTGTCTCTCTCCAACACAAAATGCATAACAGTGGAGCGTGTCACACTCCAAAATAAACATGCAAAACAGCGGAGCGTGTCTCACTCCAAAGTAAATATGCAAAACGGTGGAGCATGTCTCACTCCAAAGTAGACATGAATGATGGGATCCAAATTTATTGCAAGTAAAAACACAGCAAAAATTAAAGACGCTCCAAGGATAACACATATCACATGAAGGAATAAAAATATAGCGTGTTGAAAAATGACCTAGTGCTTGTTGTTGATGAAGAGGGGATGCCTTGGGCATCCCCAAGATTTGATGCTTGTATTTCTTGGATATTTATTGGAGGGTCCAGGGGACATACCCAAGCTTGAGCTCTTGTCCATGCTTCATCTTATTGCATCATTCTTCTCTCCCTACACTTGAAAACTTCCTTCACACAAAACTCAGCACAATTGATTAGCAACATTAGTGCAAACAAAAATATATCAAACCAGCAAGGCTTCAGTAATGGCACATATCAAACACTCATTTTAACATATGCTACTGTAGCTACTTCGTCCCAAAGCTCTTTTTCACAAAAGAACTCAAAAAACGAAGCATAAGACGCAAATGCAAAACATGGCAGAAATCTGTCAAAACAGACCAACAGGCAGAGATTGAAATTAAATAAATAGTTCTGTTGCTCAAATCGAAATATTCTAAACTAACGAAAGTTAGCTAACATACTGGGTCATAAGCACAAAACATTTCAGCTTAAAATAGCGTTCTGGCAATTTTTAAGATTTTTTTTCGTGACCAGCACAGAATCTGTTTACCCCAAACACTACTTTCTTTCTATTAGAGGCTACCCTTGGCACAAAAATGAGACAAAAACAATAAGGAGAGGTCATTACAGTATAAATAACTTCCAAGACTCAACAAAGCAAAAAATAACAGAAATAAAACATGGGTTGTCTCCCATAAGCGCTTTTCTTTAACGCCTTTGAGCTAGGCGCAGAAAGGGTGTAAATCAAGTATTGTCAAGAGGTGGCTCATCAAAAGCATACGCGCGAGCATTAAGTTTACCTCTCTTGCTCCTACCCCTTTTCTTCCTAGGGAACCAATAAGATCCTCCAGGCGGAGTGCTAAAAGTTATACTTCCTTTTCCCATATTTATCTTTGCTCCCAAGCATTCTAGCAAGGACCTTCCTAGTGTGATTTGTCCTTTTCCTGCACATTCAATGACAAAATAATAAGTAGATCAATGATGTCTACGCACACTTCTATTCCTGTAGACAGTGTTGGACCTCCAAGAGCAGAGGTTTGTAGAACAGCAGCAAGTTTCCCTTAAGTGAATCACCCAAGGTTTATCGAACTCGGGGAGGTAGAGGTCAAAGATATCCCTCTCAAGCAACCCTGCAATTAAGGTACAAGAAGTCTCTTGTGTCCCCAACACACCTAATACACTTGTCAGATGTATAGGTGCACTAGTTCGGCGAAGAGATAGTGAAATACAAGTAATATGGATGATTGTAAGTAGTAATTGCAATCTGAAATAAAAATGGCAGCAAGCGAACATGTAACAGAACTTGTTGGAAACGGTGTTTCAATGCTTAGAAACAAGGCCTAGGGATCATACTTTCACTAGTGGACACTCTCAACAATGATCACATAATAAAACTACTCTACACTCTCTTGTTGGATAACAAACACCATTCATTGTGTAGGGCTCTAAAAGCACACCTCAAGCCAGAGTAAACAAGCTTCACAACATCCGGAGTTCATATTTAAATAACTTCTAGAGTGCATAATAGACCGTTGCAATTTAGACTGAGTACTAACATAGCATACACACTGTCACCAATAGATATGAAAGGGGGAATAGATCACATCAATACTATCATAGTAATAGTTAACTTCATAATCTACAAGAGATTACAATCATAACCTACGCCAAGTACTATGTGATGCACACACTGTCAACATTACATCATGGAGGAGGAATAGACCACTTTAATAACATCACTAGAGTAGCTCATAGATTAATAGTGATACAAAGCTCATGATCACATAAAGATCACACCATGGGAGAGAGAGATGAACCACATAGCTACCGGTAGAGCCCTCAGCCTCGGGGGAGAACTACTCCCTCCTCATCATGGGAGACAGCAACGGCGATGAAGATGGCGGTGGTGTCGATGGAGATGACTCCGGGGGCAATTCCCCATCCCGGCAGGGTGCCGGAACAGAGACTTCTGTCCCCTGAAACGGAGTTTCGTGATGGCGGTGGCGTCCCTGGAGTCTTTCTGGAGTTTCGTCAATTGGTGTCGAGTTTTTAGGTCACGAGAGGTTATATAGGAGAAGAGGCGGAGTCGGAGGGGCCAGGGGGCTCCCTCCTCATAGGCTGGTGCGCCCCCCTCCAGGCCGCGTCGCCCTATGGTCTGGGGGCCCTGGGCCTCTGATACGTCTCCGACGTATCGATAATTTCTTATGTTCCATGCCACATTATTGATGATATCTACATGTTTTATGCACACTTTATGTCATATTTGTGCATTTTCTGGAACTAACCTATTGACGAGATGCCGAAGGGCCAGTTCCTGTTTTCTGCTGTTTTTGGTTTCAGAAATCCTAGTAAGGAAATATTCTCGGAATCGGACGAAATCAACGCCCAGCATCTTAGAAATACACGAAGCTTCCAGAACACCCGGGAAGGACCAGAGGTGGGCCACAGGGGCCCCAGGAAGGTGGCTGGCGCGGCCCAGGCCATGGCCGCACCACCATACCCCCTCACCGCCTCGTCGCCCCTCCAACTCCGCCTCTTCGCCTATATAAAGGTCCCAGACCTAAAACCTCGAGACGAAAAAAGCCACGGTACGAGAAACCATCCAGAGCCGCCGCCATCGCGAAGCCAAGATCTGGGGGACAGGACTCTCTGTTCCGGCACGCCGCCGGGACGGGAAAGTGCCCCCGGAAGGCTTCTCCATCGACACCACCGCCATCTTCATCAACGCTGCTGTCTCCCATGAGGAGGGAGTAGTTCTCCATTGAGGCTTGGGGTTGTACCGGTAGCTATGTGGTTAATCTCTCTCCTATGTACTTCAATACAATGATCTCATGAGCTGCTTTACATGATTGAGATTCATATGAGTTTTGTATCACAATTCATCTATGTGCTACTCTAGTAATGTTATTAAAGTATTCTATTCCTCCTGCATGATGTAAAGTGGACAGTGTGTGCATCATGTAGTACTTGGCGTAGTTTATGATTGTGATCTCTCGTAGATTATGAAGTTAACTATTACTATGATGGTATTGATGTGATCTATTTGGTTATGTTGATCTATCTTGCACTCTGAGGTTATTTAAATATGAACATTGAATATTGTGGAGCTTGTTAACTCCGGCATTGAGGGTTCGTGTAATCCTACACAATTAGTGGTGTTCATCATCCAACAAGAGAGTGTAGAGTCTAGCATTTATCTATTATGTTATGTGATCAATGTTGAGAGTGTCCACTAGTGAAAGTATGATCCCTAGGCCTTGTTCCTAAATACTGCTATCGCTGCTTGTTTACTGTTCTACTGTATGTGTACTGCCTGCAATATTACCACCATCCATCATACGCCAGTCCTGGATAGCAAAGCACTTTTCTGGCGCTGTTGCTACTGCTCATACTTATTTATACCACCTGTATTTCACTATCTCTTCGCCGAACTAGTGCACCTATTAGGTGTGTTGGGGACACAAGAGACTTCTTGCTTTGTGGTTGCAGGGTTGCATGAGAGGGATATCTTTGACCTCTTCCTCCCTGAGATCGATAAACCTTGGGTGATCCACTTAAGGGAAACTTGCTGCTGTTCTACAAACCTCTGCTCTTGGAGGCCCAACACTGTCTACAAGAATAGAAGCACCCGTAGACATCAGCCTCCTCTCCGGCTCCCCTTCGGCGTTCTGGTCCGTCTCGGTGAATTAAGATGTTTGGCTTTTGTTTCGTCGAATTCCGAGAATATTGCCCGAACAGCCTTTCTGGAACCAAAAACAGCAGAAAACAGAAACTGGCACTTCGGCATCTTGTTAATAGGTTAGTTCCGGAAAATGCATGAAATCATTATAAAGTGTGAGCAAAACATGTAGGTATTGTCACAAAACTAGCATGGAACATCAGAAATAATAGATACGTTGGAGACGTATCAAGCATCCCCAAGCTTAGTTCCTACTCGCCCTCGAGTAGGTAAACGATAAAAAGGATAATTTCTGAAGTGACATGCTACTATCATAACCTTGATCAATACTATTGTAAAGCATATGAGATGACTGAAGTGATTCGAAGCTATGGTAAAGATAATGACTAAACAACTGAATCATATAGCAAAGACTTTTCATGAATAGTACTTTCAAGGCAAGCATCAATAAGACTTGCATAGGAGCTAACTCATTGATGACCCACAAGTATAGGGGGTGTATCGTAGTATTTTCGATAAGTAAGAATGTCGATCCCAACGAGGAGCAGAAGGTGTTGACAAGCAGTTTCGATGAAGGATTCACTGTAAATGCTCACAGACAAGTATTCAGGGGGTTTTGATGTAGCAGATGAATAAAGTACGAGTAAGTAAAGTGCGAGAGTAATAATTGCAGCGAGTGGCCCAATCCTTTTTAGCACAAAGGACAAGCCAGTTTGTTTACTTATAATGACCAAACGTTCTCGAGGGCACACGGGATTTTAGTCTAGTGCTTTCGCTACATATGGCTAATTAATCTTCATTGTTTTGATAAGTGTTGTGTGGGTGAACCTATGCTAATGTACCGCCCTTCCTAGGACTAATACATACTTGTGATTATACCCCTTGCAAGCATCCGCAACTACAAGAAAGTAATTAAGATAAATCTAACCACAGCCTTAAACTCTGAGATCCTGCTATCCCTCCTGCATCGATATACCAACGGGGGTTCAGGTTTCTGTCACTCCGGCAACCCCTCAATTGGCAAACGAGTACAAGATGCATTCCCCTAGGCCCATAAAGGTGAAGTGTCATGTAGTCGACGTTCACATGACACCACTAGAAGAATAACACCACAACTTAAATATCATAACATTGAATATTACTCAACCATAATTCACTACTAACATTTAGACTTCACCCATGTCCTCAAGAACTAAACGAACTACTCACGAGACATCATATGGAACATGATCAGAGGTGATATGATGATGAATAACAATCTGAACATAAACCTTGGTTCAATGGTTTCACTCAATAGCATCAATAACAAGTAGAAATCAACACCGGGAGAGTTTCCCCTATCAAACAATCAAGATCCAACCCGAATTGTTACAGCGGTGACGATGTGAAGCGGTGGAGACGGCGGTGATGATGATGTAGATGATGACGATGGTGATGGAGATGATGTCCAGCTCGATGGCGGTGACGATGGAGTCGATTTCCCCCTCCGGGAGGGAATTTCCCCGGCGGATCTCAGCCTACCGGAGAGCTCTTTTCTCTCTGGTGTTCTCCGCCCCGCAGAGGCGGCTGTGACTCTTCGCGACTATCCCCCTGGAGCTTAGGTTTTCAGGACGAAGAAATACGCGAAGGAGAGGAGGCCAGAGGGGGCTATGGGCCCCCTCCTCACAGGGCGGCGCGGCCAGGGCAGGGCCCGCGCCGGCCTATGAGGGGGGCCCATGGTGGCCCTCCTCGGCTCCTCCTTATGGCTCTCGTCATCCTCTAGAAAAATAGGATTTTTCATATAAATTCCGTCAATTGTTGATCTTCCGAAATATTGCATTCTGACGGCGCTTTTTCCAGCAGAATCCTGACTCCGGTGCGCGATCCTCCAATAATCATGAAACATGCAAAATAGATGAAATAACATAAGTATCATTTCCAAATATGAAATATATCGATGAATAACAGCAAATTATGATATAAAATAGTGATGCAAAATGGATGTATCAACTCCCCCAAGCTTAGACTTCGCTTGTCCCCAAGCGAAACTGAACTCGGTAAACAGGACCACATGTTTATGGAGTGAAGAGTCGATAAATAAAATACGGACAAGAAGCATCATATTCATTCACACAAGACATTCTAGTAGACAACTTCCTCATATAATTCAACTTGAAACAAGTAGAAGGTAATCACAAATAAAGGTGCATAAGAAATCATAATTGGTGATGGCAAACTTCGTTCTTGGTCAGAGAACAATTAACAGGTTATACTTATCTATCGAGCAGCGCTCTTATGTTAAAGTTTATATGGCACAACTTTCATACTCAATCATAATAATCTCCTCATAACCATTGATAACCTTCAAAGCTATATTCATTCGGATAAAACTTGTACTAAGAAAGGAAGAGTAAGAGACATGATGAAATAAATCACAATATAGATGGTTTGATCACAACAACTCAAATGCTTGCTTAAGATGGAGAGAAATAGGTTTACTGACGCAACATAAAGTAAAAGACAAGCCCTTCCCTCAAGGGAAGCAGGGATTAAATCATGTGCCAGAGCTTTTTCAGTTTCGAAATCATATAGAGAATAAAAGTAACATTTTGAGAGGTGTTTGTTGTTGTCAACGAATGGTAGCGGGTACTCTAACCCCCTTGCCAGACAAACTCTCGAAGAGCGGCTCCCATAAAGTTTTATTTTAGGTTGGCACTCCTTCCAACCTTTGCTTTCACAAACCAGGCTAACCGAATCCTCGGGTGCCTGCCAACAATCTCATACCATGAAGGAGTGCCTTTTATTTTAGTTTTATTTAGATGACACTCCTCCCCTCCTTTGCTTTCTCAAGCCATGGCTAACCGAATCCTCGGGTGCCTTCCAACAATCACATACCATGGAGGAGTGTCTATTTGTAAAATTACGAAAGTTAATTAATTTGGGACTGGGAACCCCATTGCCAGCTCTTTTTGCAAAGTTATTGGATAAGTGGATGAAGCCACTAGTCCATTGGTGAAAGTTGCCCAACAAGATTGAAAGATAAAACACCACATACTTCCTCATGAGCTATAAAACATTGACACAAATAAGAGATAGTAAATTTTGAATTGTTTAAAGGTAGCACACGAAGTATTTACTTGGAATGGCAGGAAATACCATGTAGTAGGTAGTTATGGTGGACACAAATGGCATAGGTTCGGGTTAAGGTTTGGATGCACGAGAAGCATTCCCTCTCAGTACAGGTTTTTGGCTAGCAAGGTTAATTAGCAAGCACGAGAGTTGAGGGAAACAAACAAATATACATGTGATAGAAACAATCATGCATCTTCATTGTAAGCACAAACAATTTTAACTTCAGAATAATAAGCTATGAGCTAACAATAAAAGAAGACAATGAAACAACTACATGTATTTCTCTTTTCTACTTAAACCTCAAAGTGTTGTTGCTATTTGACCAATGCTAAGTTTGCCAAAACCAAATAGATTAACTCAATTCTCCCAAAGTGATACCAATACTAATAACAAGATCAATCATATAATAGAGATTGCAAACTAAAATAAGATGTGCAAGATGTAAATGATAAGACTTCTCATTAATATTTCATAACGATAACTCACACCAAGGGATACATAGACAACCAACTAAAGGAGAGATACTTCCACACTGCAACCCATCTTATATGATAACTTCCCTACTCATGATATGACACTACTTGATAGTAAAAAGTAAAAGATAGTGATGATGTGATACCGCGGCACTCCCCCAAGCTTGGAACAAACCAAGGGGATGCCAATACCGATGATGAATTACTCCTTCGGCGGTGGTGGTGATGAATTCCCATCATCAGACTTCCAAGGAAGAGGCTCTCCATCAACAAACGACATCTTGGTCTCGGGAATCCTGAAACTAGCAGCATAGCTTATGTGTTTAAACCTGTTTTCATACTCACAGTTCTAATTCTGAACGTCATAGAGTTGAGCTTGGAGTTTGTTCGTGGTGTCGTGAAGCGAGAGGATGTCGTCCCATAGCTTTGCAGTCTCCTTCTCGTGTGCATCAATAAGTTCAGACACAATCTTGTGGAAGATGTCCACCTCACGCTCAGCCGTCTTCTTGTAGTTGAAGACCTCTTGTTCTAGCTTCTCCATCCTGTCTTCCAAGCTTCCTTCTCCTTTAGGACCCTGGACATCTTTGACCTGCAGCTCTCCATCAACGAGCAGCAACTCCTTGGGGTGCATCTTCAGCTCGTTCATGTACAAGTTGACAACGTCCTCGCAGAAGCTATCCTTCGGAGTTTCCGACGAAGACATGATGGCTCTAGATCCGAAGCAAATCCTGGCAGAAACAGCTCGAAACAAAACACGTCGAGAAAACGATATACGGACCTCCAAGGGTCTGGGGGATTATATAGCATGAATTTTTACGGCATAAGGAAAGTACCAGGTCGAACCAGAGTCGGAGAGAGGCGACGAGGTGGCCACCTCATAGGGCGGCGTGGCTAGGCTGGGGCCCACGCCGGCCTATGGGGGCACGCCCTCGTGCGTCTCCTCCACTCCGTTTCGATCTCGTAATTTTTCATATTTTCCAAAAACAGCAAAAACATTGTTCGGAAAGTAAATCGTGAACTTTTTATTACCAGCACTGTTACCTATTCAAAGTCGAGTTCTGGCGGACTGTCAATTTGACCTTTGATGAAAGCCTCCAGTGTTTCCACTCGAATAACAACATCTTCATTATAAGAATCACCTGAGATATAATGCTTGAGTCTTTGACCATTCACCACTTGTGTGGCATTGCCTTGGAGAGAGCTAATTTTAATTGCTCCTGAACGATACACCTCCTCAACGACATATGGTCCTTCCCATTTCGAGAGTAATTTCCCTGCAAAGAGTCTGAGACGAGACCGATACAATAGGACTTTATCCCCAATATTAAATTCTCTTTTGATAATTCTTCTATCATGCCATTTCTTAACTTTCTCTTTAAAGAGTTTAGCATTTTCATAAGCTTCACTTCTCCATTCATCTAGAGAACTCAATTGTAGCAACCTCTTCTTACCGGCAAGTTTAGGATCTTTATTTAGTTCTCTTACAGCCCAATAAGCTTTGTGCTCTAGTTCTAAAGGTAAATGACAAGCTTTTCCATAAACCATTTTATAAGGTGACATACCCATGGGATTTTTATAAGCAGTTTTGTAAGCCCATAGTGCTTCCTTCAATTTACTAGCCCAGTTCTTCCTAGTTTTATTAACAGTCTTTTCCAAGATAGATTTAATCTCTCTATTTGATAGTTCTACTTGCCCACTAGTTTGAGGATGATAAGCGGAAGCAATTTTATGATTAATACCATATTTAGCATGAGTTTTTCTAAAACCACCATGAATAAAATGAGAACCTCCATCAGTCATAATATATCTAGGAACTCCAAATCTAGGAAAAATAATATCTAAAAGCATTCTTAAAGAGGTCTCACCATCAGCACTTTTTGTAGGTATGGCTTCCACCCATTTAGTAACATAATCAACAGCAACAAGTATATGAGTGTTACCTTCTGAAGAGGGAAAAGGTCCCATGAAGTCAAATCCCCAACAATCGAACGGTTCAATAACAAGAGTATAATTCATAGGCATTTCATTGCGTTTGGAGATATTACCAACCCTTTGACATTCATCACAAGATAAAATAAACTTCCTTGCATCTTTGAAGAGAGTCGGCCAATAAAAACCTGATTGTAGAACCTTTTGCGCAGTTCTATCTCCGGCGTGATGTCCTCCATAAGCACTACCATGACATTTACTCAATATCTCTTGTTGTTCATATTCGGGAACACATCTTCGCAGAATACCATCCACTCCTTCTTTATATAAGTGTGGGTCATCCCAAAAATAATGCCTCAAGTCATAAAAGAATTTCCTCCTTTGCTGAGCTGAAAAGGTTGGAGGCAAGTACTTGGAAACAATAAAGTTAGCATAATCAGCATACCGAGGGCTATCTCGCGAGCTCACCTTTATTACAGCCAATTGTTCATTTGGAAAACTATCATTAACAGGAACAGGATCATAAGCAATATTTTCCAATCTAGACAAATTATCAGCAACAGGATTATCAGCACCTTTCCTATCTACAATATGCAAATCAAATTCTTGCAACAGAAGTATCCATCTAATAAGCCTCGGCTTAGCATCTTTCTTTTGCATAAGGTATCTAATTGCAACATGATCAGTATGAATTGTAACCTTTGAATCAACAATATAGGATCTAAACTTATCACAAGCAAAGACTACGGCTAACAATTCTTTCTCAGTAGTAGCATAATTTCTTTGAGCAGCATCAAGAGTTTTACTAGCATAATGAATAACATTCAATTTTTTATCTACTCGCTGTCCGAGAACAGCGCCTACAGCAAAATCACTAGCATCACACATAATTTCAAAAGGTAAGTTCCAATCAGGAGGTTCAACTATAGGAGCAGTTGTTAAGGCTTTCTTTAGAGTTTCAAAAGCTTCCTTACAATCATCATCAAAAACAAAAGGTACATCTTTTTGAAGAAGATTAGTAAGAGGCTTTGAAATCTTGGAAAAGTCTTTAATAAACCTCCTATAAAACCCAGCATGACCAAGAACACTACGAATACCTTTAACATCCCTAGGATAGGGCATCTTCTCAATTTCTTCAACTTTAGCTCTATCAACTTCAATACCTCTCTCAGAAATTTTATGTCCCAATACAATTCCTTCATTAACCATAAAGTGGCATTTCTCCCAATTAAGAACAAGGTTAGTTTCTTCACATCTCTGCAAAACTTTATCAAGCTTCCGCAAGCAATTATCAAAAGAATTCCCATAGACGGAAAAATCGTCCATGAATACCTCTACAATACTCTCGCAAAAGCCATGAAAAATAGCAGACATGCATCTTTGAAAAGTAGCAGGAGCATTACATAAACCAAAAGGCATGCATCTATAAGCATAGGTTCCATAGTGACAAGTGAAAGTGGTTTTCTCTTGATCCTTAGTTTTAACAGCAATTTGTGAAAACCCAGAATAACCATCAAGAAAGCAAAAATGAGTATTTTTGGACAACCTTTCTAACATTTGATCAATAAAAGGTAAAGGGTAATGATCTTTCCTAGTAACCTTATTAACTTTTCGATAATCAATGCACATTCTATACCCTACAACTACTCTTTGAGGTATGAGCTCATCATTATCATTAGGCACAACAGTCATTCCTCCTTTCTTAGGAACACAATGCACAGGACTAACCCATTTACTATCAGCAATAGGATATATAATACCAGCTTCAAGAAGTCTTAATACCTCATTTCTTACCACATCCTTCATCTTAGGAATTAGACGACGCTGATGTTCAACAAAAGGCTTTGCATCATCTTCCATATTAATGGCATGTTGGCAAATAGAGGGAGAAATCCCCTTCAAGTCATCAAGAGTATAGCCAATAGCTCCTCGGTGCTTCTTCGGTACTTCCAATAACCTTTCTTCTTCAAACTCTGAAAGCTTAGAACTAATAATAACAGGATATATTTTCTTATCATCAATATGAGCATATTTAAGATTATCAGGCAATGGTTTTAAATCAAAGACAGGATCTTCCTTTGGTGGTGGTGTTGTACCCAGATCTTCTACCGGTAAATCATGCTTAAGAATAGGTTGACGAAGGAAAATTTCATCAAGCTCATTTCTTTCTTCCCTAAAAACTTCACTCTCACTATTCTCCAAATGTTTTGCAAAGGATTATTAGGAGCAAGAGCAATAGATGCACACTGTTCAACTCTAAAATCATTATTAGGCGAATCAGCTTTATAAGGAGTTTTGGCAAATTTAGAGAAATTAAACTCATAAGATTCACCAGCAAATTTATTCAAAATTTTCTCTTTCTTGCAATCTATAACAGCTCCACAAGTATTTAGAAAAGGTCTACCAAAAATGATAGGACAATACTTAGTAGCAGCAGAACCAAGTACCAAAAAGTCAGCAGGATATTTAATCTTACCACATAGAACTTCCACATCTCGAACAATACCAATTGGAGAGATAGTTTCTCTATTAGCCAGCCGAATAACCACATCAATATCTTCAAGTTCACAAGAACCAATTTCGTGCATAATCTCCGTGTAAAGCTCATAAGGAATAGCACTAATACTTGCACCAATATCACATAAACCGTAATAACAATGATCTCCAATTCTAGCAGATAGCATAGGAACACTAGCTTTCCTAGACTTATTAGGATGTGAAACAATATTAGAAGCATCTTCACAGAAAATAATATGACCATCTTCCACATTTTCGGTCACAAGATCTTTAACTATTGCAACAGCAGGTTCAACCTTTATTTGTTCTTCAGGTTCTATAGGTTTCTTTTCACTTTTATGAACCGCACTATTTATAACAGAGTACTCCTTCATTTTAGCAGGGAAAGGAGTTTTTCAATATAAGCTTCAGGAATAACATGATCAACAGTTTGAACTACAACACATTTATTTATAGATGAATCAATTTTATCTTTATACGGTTCATGATACTTATCAAAGTTCTTCTTAGGCAATTCATAATGAGAGGCAAAAGCTTTATAAAGATTTGCAGCAACTTGAGAATCAAGACCATAAGTAGCACTCATATTACGAAATTTATCAGTATCCATAAAAGCTTCAATGCATTTATAATCATAATTTATACCTGATTCTCTATCCTTGTCGTTCTCCCATCCTTCAGTATTTTCCTGGATCCGATTAAGAAGGTCCCTTTTAAACTCTTCTTTGTTGCGTGTAAATGATCCAGAACAAGAAGTATCCAGCAAGGTCTTGTCTTGAAAAGAAAGTCTTGCATAGAAATTATCAATAATAATATTACCAGGAAGCTCATGAATGGGGCATTTGAGCATTAAGGACTTCAATCTCCCCCACGCTTGGGCAATACTCTCTCCATCATGAGGCCAAAAGTTATATATGCGGTTTCGATCTTTGTGAATTTCACTTGGAGGATAGAACTTAGAATAAAACGGGGCACAATATCATTCCATTCAAGAGAATCCCCATTATCCAGTAATTTATACCAATGCGCCGCTTTACCAGACAGCGATATAGAGAATAGTTTCTTCCTCACTTCATCCATAGCAATACCTGCACACTTGAATAAACCGCATAATTCATGCAAGAACAGTAAATGATCTCCGAGATGGACAGTTCCATCCCCTGTATAACGGTTATCCACAACACGTTCAACAATTTTCATAGGTATTTTGTATGGTATTTCTTCCTCACCTGGCGCCTCATCCACTACCTTTGCAGTAGTAGTAGATTTTCCAAATAAAAATTCAAGAGAAGATCTCTCCATAATGAATTATAGCAGCAGGCAGAAATAAAATCAGCACAAACAGTAAAAGTTTCCCTTACCAATTCCACTTACCAATAGCGCTTCACACCCCGGCAACGGCGCCAGAAAATAGTCTTGATGACCCACAAGTATAGGGGGTGTATCGTAGTATTTTTGATAAGTAAGAATGTCGATCCCAGCGAGGAGCAGAAGGTGTTGACAAGCAGTTTCGATGAAGGATTCACTGTAAATGCTCACAGACAAGTATTCAGGGGGTTTTGATGTAGCAGATGCATAAAGTACGAGTAAGTAAAGTGCGAGAGTAATAATTGCAGCGAGTGGCCCAATCCTTTTTAGCACAAAGGACAAGCCGGTTTGTTTACTTATAATGACCAAACGTTCTCGAGGACACACGGGATTTTAGTCTAGTGCTTTCGCTACATATGGCTAATTAATCTTCATTGTTTTGATAAGTGTTGTGTGGGTGAACCTATGCTAATGTACCGCCCTTCCTAGGACTAATACATACTTGTGATTATACCCCTTGCAAGCATCCGCAACTACAAGAAAGTAATTAAGATAAATCTAACCACAGCCTTAAACTCTGAGATCCTGCTATCCCTCCTGCATCGATATACCAACGGGGGTTCAGGTTTCTATCACTCCGGCAACCCCGCAATTGGCAAACGAGTACAAGATGCATTCCCCTAGGCCCATAAAGGTGAAGTGTCATGTAGTCGACGTTCACATGACACCACTAGAAGAATAACACCACAACTTAAATATCCTAACATTGAATATTACTCAACCATAATTCACTACTAACATTTAGACTTCACCCATGTCCTCAAGAACTAAACGAACTACTCACGAGACATCATATGGAACATGATCAGAGGTGATATGATGATGAATAACAATCTGAACATAAACCTTGGTTCAATGGTTTCACTCAATAGCATCAATAACAAGTAGAAATCAACACCGGGAGAGTTTCCCCTATCAAACAATCAAGATCAAACCCGAATTGTTACAGCGGTGACGATGTGCAGCGGTGGAGACGGCGGTGATGATGATGTAGATGATGACGATGGTGATGGAGATGATGTCCAGCTCGATGGCGGTGACGATGGCGTCGATTTCCCCCTCCGGGAGGGAATTTCCCCGGCGGATCTCAGCCTGCCGGAGAGCTCTTTTCTCTCTGGTGTTCTCCGCCCCGCAGAGGCGGCTGTGACTCTTCGCGACTATCCCCCTGGAGCTTAGGTTTTTGGGATGAAGAAATACGCGAAGGAGAGGAGGCCAGAGGGGGTTGTGGGCCCCCTCCTCACAGGGCGGCGCGGCCAGGGCAGGGCCCACGCCGGCCTATGAGGGAGGCCCATGGTGGCCCTCCTCGGCTCCTCCTTCTTGCTCTCGTCATCCTCTGAAAAATTAGGATTTTTCATATAAATTCCATCAATTGTTGATCTTCCGAAATATTGCATTCTGACGGCGCTTTTTCCAGCAGAATCCTGACTCCAGTGCGCGATCCTCCAATAATCATGAAACATGCAAAATAGATGAAATAACATAAGTATCATCTCCAAATATGAAATATATCGTTGAATAACAGCAAATTATGATATAAAATAGTGATGCAAAATGGACGTATCACTCATAAAGCAATAAATTCTTAGTAGAAGGTTTTGAAGCAATACAAAGGAAGATATAAGTTTCAGCAGTTGCTTTCAACTTCAACATGTATATCTCATGGATAATTGTCAACACAAACTAATATGATGAATGCAAATAAGCAAGTATGTAGGAATCAATGCACACAGTTGAGACAAGTGTTTGCTTCTAAGATAGAAAGAAGTTGGTAAACTGACTCAACATAAAGTAAAAGAAGGGCCCTTCGTAGAGGGAAGCATGGATTACTATTTTTGTGCCAGAGCTTTTATTTTGAAAACGTAGAAACAATTTTGTCAACGGTAGTAATAATTCATATGTGTTATGCATAAGATATCCTATAAGTTGCAAGCCTCATGCATAGAATACCAATAGTGCTCGCACCTTGTCCTAATTAGCTTGGATTTACATGGATTATCATTGCATAAGAGGTACCTCTATGCCGCCTGTACAAAGGTCCAAGGAGATAGATCGCATTTGATTTCTCGTTTTTGATAGATCTCAACTTAGGACATCCATACCTGGACAACATAGAAAACAGATAATGGACTCCTCTTTAATGCATAAGCATTCAACAACAGATAATATTCTCATAAGAGATTGAGGATTAATATCCAAACTGGAACTTCCACCATGGTACATGGCTTTAGTTAGCGGCCCAATGTTCTTCTCTAACAATATGCATACTCAAACCATTTGATCATGATAAATCACCCTTACTTCAGACAAGACGAACATGCATAGCAACTCACATGATATTCAACAAAGTTGTAATAGTTGATGGCGTCCCCAGAAACATGGTTACCGCTCAACAAGCAACTTATAAGAAATAAGATACATAAGCTACATATTCTTTACCACAATAGTTTTTAAGGCTATTTTCCCATGAGCTATATATTGCAAAGACAAAGAATGGAATTTTAAAGGTAGCACTCAAGTAATTTACTTTGGAATGGCAGAGAAATACCACATAGTAGGTAGGTATGGTGGACACAAATGGCATAAGTTTTGGCTCAAGGATTTGGATGCACGAGAAGAATTCCCTCTCAGTACAAGGCTTTGGCTAGCAAGGTTGTTTGAAGCAAACACAAGTATGAACCGGTACAGCAAAACTTACATAAGAACATATTGCAAGCATTACAAGACTCTACATTGTCTTCCTTGTTGTTCAAACACCTCACCAGAAAATATCTAGACTTTAGAGAGACCAATCATGCAAACCAAATTTCAACAAGCTCTATGGTAGTTCTTCATTAATAGGTGCAAAGTACATGATGCAAGAGCTTAAACATGATCGATTTGAGCACAAAAATTGCCAAGTATCAAATTATTCAAGACATTATACCAATTACCACATGAAGCATTTTCTGTTTCCAACCATATAACAATGAACGAAGCAGTTTCAACCTTTGCCATGAACATTGAAAGCAAAGCTAAGAACACTTGTGTTCATATGCAACAGCGGAGCGTGTCTCTCTCCCACACAATGAATGCTAGGATCCGATTTTATTCAAACAAAAACAAAAACAAAAACATACAGACGCTCCAAGTAAAGCACATAAGATGTGACGGAATAAAAATATAGTTTCACTAGAGGTGACCTGATAAGTTGTCGATGAAGAAGGGGATGCCTTGGGCATCCCCAAGCTTAGATGCTTGAGTCTTCTTGAAATATGCAGGGATGAACCACGGGGGCATCCCCAAGCTTAGGCTTTTCACTCTTCTTGATCATATTGTATCATCCTCCTCTCTTGATCCTTGAAAACTTCCTCCACACCAAACTCAAAACAAACTCATTAGAGTGTTAGTGCATAATCAAAAATTCACATATTCAGAGGTGATATAATCATTCTTAACACTTCTCGACATTGCACAAAGCTACTGAAAGTTAATGGAACAAAGAAATCCATCCAACATAGCAAAACAGGCAATGCGAAATAAAAGGCAGAATCTGTCAAAACAGAACAGTCCGTAAAGACGAATTTTTTAGAGGCACTTAACATGCTCAGATGAAAAAGTTCAAATTGAATAAAAGTTGCGCACATATCTGAGGATCACGCACGTAAATTGGCAGATTTTTCTGAGTTACCTACAGAGGGGGCTACTCAAATTCGTGACAGCAAGAAATCTGTTTCTGCGCAGTAATCCAAATCTAGTATCAACCTTACTATCAAAGATTTTACTTGGCACAAAAATGCAATAAATTAAAGATAAGGAGAGGTTGCTACAGTAGTAACAACTTCCAAGACACAACAAAACAGTAGCAAAATAAAAACATGGGTTATCTCCCAAGAAGTGCTTTCTTTATAGTCATTAAGATGGGCTCAGTAATTTTAATGATGCTCACATAAGGATGAGAGTTGAAGCAAAGAGAGCATCAAAAAGCAACTATGAAACAAATTTAAGCCTAACTGACTTCCTATGAAAAGGAATCTTGTAAATAAATAAGTCATGTAAGCATAACGCAACAAGCATAGAAAGGCAACACAAGCGCGACTTCAAGATTCTCAACATAAAGAGGGGAAACTTAATATTATTAAGATGCATATAACCATGTTTCCCTCTCTCATAATAACTTTCAGTAGCATCATGAACAAACTCAACAATATAACCATCACTTAAAACATTCTTATCATGAGTCTCATGCATAAAATAATTACTACTCCCAACATAAGCATAGTCATTCTTATTAATTGTAGTGGGAGCAAATTCAACAAAGTAGCTATCATTATTATTCTCATCACCATAGTCATCAAATATAGGAGGCATAGTATAATCGTAATAAACTTTATCCTCCATAGTAGGTGGCACCAAAATACCACTATCATTATAATCATCATAAATGGGAGGCAAAGTATCATCAAAGTAAATTTTCTCCTCCATGCTTGGGGGACTAAAAATATCATGCTCATCAAAACCAGCTTCCCCAAGCTTAAATTCTTCCATAGCATTAGCAATAATAGTGTTCAAAGAGTTCATGCTAATAACATTGCTACTACTATTTTGCAAACAAAGTTCCATGGGTTTTTTAATTCTCTCTTCAAACACATCATGTCCTAATTCAATATAAAGTTCATAAAGATCTCTAATTTTTTTGTTGTTTTCCATTAAGCCTAACTAGTAAAAATAAAAACAAGAAACAAAAAGATGCAATTGCAGGATCTAAAGGAAATAGCTTCGAGCACTCACACACCGGCAACAGTGCTAGGAAGTAGCTTAGTAGTCGGAGGATGTGAATACCTTTTACCTTACCTCCCGGCAATGGCGCCAGAAAATAGCTTGATGTCTACGCACGCTTCTATTCCTGTAGACAGTGTTGGGCCTCCAAGAGCAGAGGTTTGTAGAACAGCAGCAAGTTTCCCTTAAGTGAATCACCCAAGGTTTATCGAACTCAAGGAGGTAGAGGTCAAAGATATCCCTCTCAAGCAACCATGCAATTAAGATACAAGAAGTCTCTTGTGTCCCCAACACACCTAATACACTTGTCAGATGTATAGGTGCACTAGTTCGGCGAAGAGATAGTGAAATACAAGTAATATGGATGATTGTAAATAGTAATTGCAATCTGAAATAAAAATGGCAGCAAGCGAACATGTAACAGAACTTGTTGGAAATGGTGTTTCAATGCTTAGAAACAAGGCCTAGGGATCATACTTTCACTAGTGGACACTCTCAACAATGATCACATAATAAAACTACTCTACACTCTCTTGTTGGATAACAAACACCATTCATTGCGTAGGGCTCTAAAAGCACACCTCAAGCCGGAGTAAACAAGCTCCACAACATCCGGAGTTCATATTTAAATAACCTCTAGAGTGCATAATAGACCGTTGCAATTTAGACCGAGTACTAACATAGCATACACACTGTCACCAATAGCTATGAAAGGGGGAATAGATCACATCAATACTATCATAGTAATAGTTAACTTCATAATCTACAAGAGATTACAATCATAACCTACGCCAAGTACTACATGATGCACACACTGTCAACATTACATCATGGAGGAGGAATGGACCACTTTAATAACATCACTAGAGTAGCTCATAGATTAATAGTGATACAAAGCTCATGATCACATAAAGATCACACCATGGGAGAGAGAGATGAACCACATAGCTACCGGTAGAGCCCTCAGCCTCGGGGGAGAAGTACTCCCTCCTCATCATGGGAGACAGCAACGGCGATGAAGATGGCGGTGGTGTCGATGGAGATGACTCCTGGGGCAATTCCCCGTCCCGGCAGGGTGCCGAAACAGAGACTTCTGTCCCCTGAAACGGAGTTTCGCGATGGTGGCGGCGTCCCTGGAGTCTTTCTGGAGTTTCGTCAATTGGTGTCGAGTTTTTAGGTCACGAGGGGTTATATAGGCGAAGAGGCGGAGTTGGAGCGGCCAGGGGCTCCCTCCTCATAGGCTGGCGCGCCCCCCTGCAGGCCGCGCCGCCCTATGGTCTGGGGGCCCTGGGCCTCCTCTCCGGCTCCCCTTCGGTGTTCTGGTCCGTCTCGGTGAATTAAGATGTTTGGCTTTTGTTTCGTCGAATTCCGAGAATATTGCCCGAACAGCCTTTCTGGAACCAAAAACAGCAGAAAACAGGAACTGGCACTTCGGCATCTTGTTAATAGGTTAGTTCCGGAAAATGCATGAAATCATTATAAAGTGTGAGCAAAACATGTAGGTATTGTCATAAAACTAGCATGGAACATCAGAAATTATAGATACGTTGGAGACGTATCAATCAACTCTTCCCAAGACACTTGTATAGTTGTATGTACTCCTTCAGCTTTTCTAAGAGGTAATAAAATAGTATTATCAGCTAAAATAACTTCTTTTACCCCTTAAGAATATTCCCAAAGATTCAGGGACTCATAAATATCTTTTGGCATAAGGAAAAACTCAGACATAATATCACAACGAGCTTGGAGAGTTTTATTATTTATAGCAACATTCATTGTAGGAAACCAGCTTGATGGCTTAGAATTTGTTGACAAACTTTCACTAAGCATAACACAACATTCCATCAAACTAGTTGTGCTTGTTTCGAGGGTATTTAACCTAGCACAAATACTTATAAGAGACGAATCATAATCACTAGGTGAGATATATGTTGCAATTAATTTCTTAACACCATTAAAAGCTTGGTCTCCATCACAATTGAGAAAATCTCCTCCAACTACAGTGACCAAAGCATACCTATAACGAAGAATAAGTTTAAAATAAAAGCTACTAAGAAGCAAACTTAAGGTCATTTTAGGCTCAGTATTATCATAATAGTTATTAATTATACCCCAAGCTTCCTTAAAACTTTCATCACTCCCTTGCTTGAAAGTGAAAATCATGCCCGCATACGATATAGTAATGGACTATCCATTGAACAAAAATAATGCAAGCAATAGAAATAAAAGCTATACTAATCTTTTTTGGATTTTCTATATAAAATGCAAACAAGATAAATATAAAATATGCAAGCAAAACAAAAACAAAGTAAAAGAGTTGAGAGTGAGAGACTCCCTCGCAGAAGAGATGCTTTTCTCCCCGGAAACGACGCCATAAAAAGTCTTTGCTGAGCGCGGAGTTGATGAAGGAGAATTTATGCACAACGTTGAGTGGAACCCCAAGAGGAAGGTATGATGAGTGCTTGTGACGGTAAAGCACATGTCCGTTGGGAACCCCAAGAGGAAGGTATGATGAGTACAACAGCGAGTTTTCCCTCAGTAAGAAACCAAGGTTATCGAACCAGTAGGAGATGAAGATCACGTGAAGGTTGTTGGTGAAGAAGTGTAGTGCGGCGCAACACCAGGGATTCCGGTGCCAATGTGGAACCTGCACAACACAATCAAACTACTTTGCCCCAACTTAACAGTGAGGTTGTCAATCTCACCGGCTTGCTGAAAACAAAGGATTAAACGTATGGTGTGGAAAATGATGTTTGCTTGCAGAAAACAAAAGAGAACAATGATTGCAGTAGGTTGTATTTCAGATGTAAAAGAATGGACCGGGGTCCATAGTTCACTAGTGGTGTCTCTCCAATAAGATAAATAACATGTTGGGTAAACATATTACAGTTGGGCAATTGACGAATAGAGAGGGCATAACAATGCACATACATATCATGATGACTACTATGAGATTTACTTAGAGCATCTCCACTCGTTGGCGCTCCCCACGGCGAAATCCGGACGAAACAACCGCCGGATTGGACGAAATAAAGTCGTGGGGAGTTCCATATTTCGAATCGTCCACCCGGAGTTCGGCGGACATAGTTTAAATTCAAACAAAGCGTCGTCCCGCGCTACAAGTACGGCCAGTTGACCGGCAAAAGGAGCAAAAGGATCAGCCATAGATCGGCGATCGGAGGGAAATTAGACGGAAACAGGCTCATCGGCAGTCCCGGCCGGCACGGCGGTGTCCGACGGACCAGTTTCCTCACATGCCGTGGCCGAAGCGGCTGCGGCAGTTGACGATGAAGCAGCGGCAGTGGACGTCGAAGCAGCGGCAGTCGACGAGGTAGACGGTGAGGAAGCCGAGGTAGGAGCCGGCGGAGATGACGAAGGACTGGCCGGAGTGGCTCGGAGGATGTCGCTGCGGTGGCCCTGGTACCAATTCCTCGTCTCCTCATCCATCAGTTCCATGTTGCCGCCGCCCATCAGGAACGCCAAGTCTGTGTTCCTCTTCTTCGCCGCCGCCGTCATCTTCAGCAGGGCGATCCGGACGCCTTGGTTGGCGAGCATCTCCCGCCACCTGCCGTCGAACTTGTCGTTCCTCCCGTTGGCGTGCGACCTCAAATCGGCCCAGCACTTGTCGATCGACGCCTGCATCCTGTCGGCGGATTGCCCGTCTTTTTGAGCTCTTTGAGCTTCTTCTGGCCGAGTTCAGGGCGCCCTTCTGCCGCGCCAGCCGCCGGAGCGTCGGGGTTGTACTGCTCGGTCTTGCTCTTCGAGAGGGTCATGCGGACTTCCTTCCACTTCTCGCAGTTCTCGAGGCGGGCGTAGACGTTCAGGAACTTGAACTGCATGCCGGTGTCGTCCGTGTACATGTCCAAAGCACGGCGCAGCTGGGGAAAAAGAGCACGGCGGTACGGGTCAGCTCACGACGATGTACACAGTGCACAACTAACCTCGGTGATGCAGGGTCGACGGAGCATACCTTTTGCTCCAAGTCGTGGCCGCTGATCGGCCGTTCTTCGACCTCCTCCTGTATGCCGTGCCATTTGCTGCACGCCGTCTGCATGAGCCCCCAATGGGTGGCCATTGCCTTGTCTACCCGGTACACGTTCATGTTCGTCTTGTTGAAGTAGGGATCGACGAGTTTGCGTTCGTCGTACGCCTGCTTCACTCGAAGCCAATATGTGTCGAACGACTGATTGGCCCCGTTTATGCCGTTCATGGACACGGCCATCCAAGCTTCGGCGAGGCACTCCTCTTCCTTCGGCGTCCATTTGATACGCGGTTCGGCAGGCGGCGAGTCTTTCTTCCTCTTCTTCTTCCCCTTCAACAGGTTGGCGGCGGCTTGAGTTGGCTGTTCTTCTTCTTCGTCTTCTTCTTCGACGGCTTGGCTTCCGTCGGCCACATCCTCCACATACTCATTGCGCGCCGCGACAGCTGCCGTCGCCCTCGCCTCCTCTTGCGTGAAGAACCTCGGGCTCGCAGCGGCGGCGGCCATGAAGAACCCCGGGCTCGCAGCGGCGGCCATGGTGCCGGAGGTGATCATCTCGTGGATCTCCTCTTCGTTCGGCGCCGCCATCGCACCGAACGGGAGTGGCCCTCGTCGCAGGGCCGGCGAGGTGCCATCGAACTGGCCGCCGCTGCCGACGTCAAGCTCGGGCGGCGACGGCGTGAACCTGGACGGTTGGACGTAGGCGCCCTCTTGAAACATGGCAGGCGGCGACGGCGAGTACATCGAAGGGGAGAAGGACGATGGGGAACTGGTTGTACCTTGCATCGGCCATTGGCCGGGGAACATGGAGCCGCCGCCGCCGCTCATGGCCATGCTGATCTTCCTCGCTTGTTTGTCCTGGGCCGCCGCCGCCCTCTTGGCGGCGGTTTTTTCACCCTCTCCGCCCTGCCGCTTGTTTCCACCTCGCGCCGTTTCTCGTCCGCCGCCCACTCGGCGTTCGTCATGCCCGGCGGCCGCTCTTTCTTCGCCCGCGGCTTCCTCGTCGTCGCCTTCGGTGGCATTGTGGTGGACGAGAAGACGAGGAGGAGAGCGGTGGTGGACGAGAAGACAACGCCGGGAACTGGAACTGGAAGATGAGGAGGAGAATGGACAAATTGGAGGGAATGGGGATATGCAAGCAAATTGGAGGGAATGGGGATATGCAAGCAAATTGGAGGGAAAATCGACAGGATTTGGTTTTCCTGTCGCCGACTACGCGGGTCCACATGACGTTTCGCGCCAAAATCTTTCGTCCGGAGTCCCCGAGCGCGCCCCGGGGGACCGGGGTTGGCGTGGGCTCGCCGGATGGATGAAGGGCCAAATCCGGACGAAAACGAGGAACCGGGGCGCGACTGGGCCGATTTACGCCGTCCGGATGGAAAAAACGTCGCTCGAGGGCCTCGTCGGGGGGACGAGTGGAGATGCTCTTAGGGCATTACGACAAAGAACATAGACCGCCATCCAGCATGCATCTATGCCTAAAAAGTCCACCTTCGGGTTAGCATCCGCACCCCTTCCAGTATTAAGTTGCAAGCAACAGACAATTGCATTAAGTATTGTGCGTAATGTAAACAATACAAATATCCTTAGACAAAGCATTGATGTTTTATCCCTAGTGGCAACAGCACATCCACAACCTTAAAACTTTCATCCTTGTCCGTCCTGCATTCAATGGAGGCATGAACCCACTATCTAGCATAAATACCCCCTCTTGGAGTTACAAGTATCAACTTGGCCAGAGCCTCTACTAGCAACGGAGAGCATGCAAGATCATAAACAACACATATAAGATAGATCTATAATCAACTTGACATAGTATTCCATATTCATCGGATCCCAACAAACACAACATGTAGCATTACAAATAGATGATCTTGATCGTGATAGGCAGCTCACAAGATCTAAACATGATGGCACAATAGGAGAAGACAACCATCTAGCTACTGCTATGGACCTGTAGTCCAAGGATGAACTACTCACGCATCAGTCCGGAGGCGGGCATGGTGATGTAGAGCCCTCCGGTGATGATTCCCCTCTCCGGCAGGGTGCCGGAGGAGATCTTCTGAACCCCCGAGTTAGGGTTGATGGCGGTGGCGTCTCTGGAACTGTTCTGGTATTTTGGCTCCCGGTACTACAGTTTTCGGGGACAAAGGAATAAATAGGCAAAGGGGCAGCGTCGGGGGAGCCAGGGGGCTCCCTCCCCACGTCACGGCGCGGCAGTGGGCCCCCGCGCCGCCATATGGGGAGGGCCCCCTGCTGGCCTTCCTCGACTCCTCTTCGGTCTTCTGGAACACTCCGTGGAAAATAGGTCCGTGGGCTTTTGTTTCGTCCTATTCCGAGAATATTTGTAAAACAACTTTTCTGAAATCAAACACAGCAGAAAACAGGAACTGGCACTGTGGCATCTTGTTAATAGGTTAGTCCCAGAAAATGCATAAAAACATTATAAAGTGTGAATAAAACATGTAGGTATTGTCATAAAACTAGCATGGAACATAAGAAATTATAGATACGTTGGAGACGTATCAATGAGCACAGCAGGAAGTTTTCTATAATCTTCCAGGTTTAGAGACAATCGAGGGGTAGATTTTAGAAAGGGATGTGCATTGCATCGTAAATTCTGGGGAAATTTTGCACTTTTAAAAGAAAACTGCATCGAAGGGGGACAAGTTTCTCTCTCGACACCTTACAGGGTTAGGGTTTCGAGGGTGCGATAAACTTGCATCACAATTAGTTCAATTAGGGTTTCTTGAGAAGAGAGGGGAATAGTGCATCACAAATCTTAAGGTGCATGATTGAATTCAACTTAGTATGTTTGAATTCCAAATTCAAACATCACATGAATATTCATAATTCAAATTGAGGTAATTCATTAAACAAAGATCAATAAACAAGTATATTAAATAGTACAACATATAATTAAATCTCATTAGAGAAACCTTGAGCTTTATTGATATTCACACAAAATACAATGTCAATTACAATATCTAGAATTGAAATATGAATTTACAACACATTACAAGAATTTAAGAAATAGAAAAAGAAAAAGGAAAATTACAAGTTAATGAAATGTCCTAAACTACACAAGATAATCTTCTTGAAAGGCTTGATCCAGATGATCTTGATCCTCATCTTGATCAACTCTTGATCCCTGCAAACACACACAAACCAAACACAAGGTTATGCCAAGTGGCATTGCCACTTTGCAGGTTAGTAAAAATGGAAAATGAAGAGGATATGACCCTGGATCAGCCGAGCTGATCCACTCCCAGGACCAAGTCCCAACCAGTAACCACACAGGCAGCTCACAGGGCTGTGTGCATGCCCACCAACACACACAGCCAGGGGGAGTCACCAAAATGGTGCCAGGCTCAGCTATCGACCAAGAGAGCAAAGAGAGGATGATATAAAACTTTTTTCCATCCAAACCCTAGCCATTCCATCGACAGAAGCCTCACCAGGCCAAGAACACCAAGAACAGCAAGAACAGGTGAACAACCAGAGCTGTCCCACCTATTCCATTAATCAACTGAAGCAAACCAAACATCACAAGCTTGCAAGGAGGAGCAGGGCAAGCAAACCAAGCATCCAGAGGAAATCCACTACATCAACACATAATCTAGGAGCTGGAGTGAGGTATACAAAAAGAATCATGGGCAAACATCTTTTTTGCTCATAAATAAGCATGTGCATCAAACACACACAAGCCATAGGGTGTGAGTACCCTCTTTATGTCATCATCTGGCTACCAAGTCAGTTGGTGCAAGTAAAAATGGGTGAAGCCAATAAGAAATCACCAAGGGAACACTGGTTAGACCAAAACAGTGGCATAACCAAGGAAATCCATCAAGGAAATGATCCTATCTATTCAACCAAAGTCACCTAAAACCTAGCACACCATCAGACAGATAGACAATATGTGTCTATTCTTGTTTGTCAACATCAAAGATCACTGGAAATCCAACAAGGAATTAACCAGTAATGCATTCACTAAGCCACAGCAAACCAACAAAGGTGGGAGCTACCTAAACAGCAATTAATTGTTGTCAAGGTCACCTCAACCACTGAACTAGTCCAAACAAATAAGCCATGCATAGTTATCATCACCCAGAAGGGTTCAAAAGAGGGCTAGGGTACCCAACCAAGTGTTGGCATCCATCTAGCCCTGCCAAATTTAATGAAATGATCATTACTGCAAAGCAGTTCACATCACTTATCTATTTAGTAAAGCAATGTAATACAGATAAATGAATTATACAAGTAATTGATGCACCAGAACCTTGCAGATGATCCAGTGGATCATTGCAAGCATCAGCAACTGCTTGAGCAAGCAAAAGCCTGCACCAGCACAAGGCATGGTGATACACAGTCACCAGGATAAGCACCGGACAGGCACAGGCAGTCAGTAAAGCAAGCAATCAACAAGTATCTGATGATCATTTGATCACCAGAGCTTGCTAGAGCATGTCAAAGCATGCTAAGGCCTGCTAGAACCAAGCCTAGCACCAACACAGTAACAACATGAATTAAATAGCCACATAACCTAAACAAGTGCATCACAGATAATTAAATAGAAGCATTACAATTGTATCCAGAAGCACTCCATCAAGGGATGGTGTTGTCCAGCCAACAAACATGCTCAATGGAGCATTTCCATGAATTATAGCACAAGGGATAGCACACCAGGAGCACTGGCTCTTGCAATATTGCAAGGATTACACACAGTAATCAAGCCAGGACAAGTAATTGAATACACTTGATGATCTAGCAGAAGTAGCATCAAGAACAGAGTCACATGGATAGTTTCAAGCAAGAAATGCAAGCATAAGCAAGCACATAGCTTATACAAATTGCACAGAACCATGGCAGTAGCAAGGCAAGGCTAGTCACACATCAGCAGCAGCCATAGCAAAGGAGTAGGACATGGCAAGTAGAGTAGCAACAACTAGAATCCATGGTAGCAGCAGAGAGCATAGCAGCATACGCGCATCAACAGCAGGCACAGCAACACGGCCAGTAGGGCAGCAGCAGCAGCAAGGCATGGCCTTCACATGAGGAGGATCAGCCACAGCTCAGCAAGGAGGCAGAGAAGAGGAAGAAGGAGGAGGGAGAACTTACAGGTGAAGCGGAGAGAAGCACGGCCATGGCGATACGGCGGCACACGCCGGCGAACGGCCCCGCCAGGCCAAGCCGAGCCAGGCACCACCTCGCTGCAACGCCTGCAACACCACGGCGATGCCACGGTGCCAGGATCGTCGGTGGGCGACGAATCGCCACGGATCACCACGGCCTGGCGAGTAGATGAGTTGGGGACGAGAAGAGGAGGCGACGAGGACCAGATCGACGCGGTGGATCTGGTGCGCCGTCGAGAGGCGGTTCAGATGCGCCCCATCTCACCGTCGGCGATGGCCGGAGGCGGCCGGAGAAATTCGGCGAAGGCGACGGCGACGCGAGTCGCCAGAGCTCGGGAGGAGTTAGGGTTAGCGCGAGCGAGCGAGGAAGGGGATGAGTGCATCCGACTGAGCCGGACAGGCGGCTCGGGTTCGACCTAACCCGCTGGATAACCCTGACAGGTGGGTCCAGGGGCATTTTAGTCATTTCACAAATCCATTTAAACCAGAAACTTTGAAATTAAATAGAAAATGGATAAAAGCTCTAAAAAAATAATTAAAAATATGAAAACTGCTCAGCATAAAATTCTCTATCAGAATAAAATATAAAAAGGAATTTTTGAAGACAACTAAGATTAAGTCCTAATTTGATGATTATAATAATCATTTAAATCACACTTTATATTTTCAATAATGAAAATAAGTCCATAAATTCTTTTGGACTTTAAAAACACCTTGACAACATTTCAAGGTAGTATTTTACCCTAAACAGAGTATCCCTAAATTGTTCTTAGTATTTAAGTCTCACATAAAATGATAAGACACCGGAAGGGGGGAACAAACCCTAAAAATGGAAAGCATGCATAATTGCTTCTTTAACCATTGCCCTTATCGGACAATGATGCTATTTTTCAGCAACAGAGGACAAGGGTCAGTCCACACCATCCAACTACAACACTTTGCAGTGTTCCGACAAGTTCATCGCTTGCTCATATCATTTGAGTATTTTTACCAAATTACTTGCAAAGTACTATGTTTATCACTATTGCATAAAAAGCAAAACCACTATTTTCATAACTATGAATATGACTATGTGGTGGGCAATGGAACCATGGATTGTGTTGATATGGTGGAGGTTCCATTGCAAGGGTTTATATCCATCTAGGATTAAACAACAAATGTCGTCCAGTGATTCTTGTGCCGTAACACCCGTGTTAACCATAAGATCTGGAGTGGGACAGAGTAGTTAAAAGTGTTTCCACCTCTCGTTCATCAACGGACGCGCATTACCATAGACACTTGATCTCGAGAGACAAGCGGTAAGGTGGGGGTCCTGTTGAAGTCCCCACAGTAATGCGGCCTATGATGGGTTGCACCTACCGGCGAAGGAATTTATGGTAGAGCCCTGAATTGACGTCGTGGTCGGGGGCTGTCCTTAATTGGTATAAGAGCACCGGCGAGGACCCAGGGTCGGGGAGTGCAACAAAGGGTGGGTGTTCGAGGTAGTGGAGGAACATGATTGGCTAGACCTTATATCGGGCCTCACACCATAGGAAGTGTGGACGGGAAAGCTGCCCGGTTGGCACCAAGGATAAGATCTCTTATGCGTAAAGCAACACACCTCTGCAGAGTGTAATGAATCGTGACCTGTCACTCCCTGTTCCGGGATTTGGAACTGTGAACGCTGCCAGAAAGGAACTCCATGAAGTTCTAGTAAACCGGTGAAGGCTGACGGACATAGTTCTTCTGAATAAAAGCAACCTCTTGAAGAAATGATTATCAAAACCTGCATTGGTATTAGACTTTCTGGTCTGATATCGTAGCTAGTGCATTAAACACCTCTTTTCTATAATGAACTTGTTGAGTACGCTCGTACTCATACCACTCTTAAATCCCCTGTTTAGATTGTCTGAATCGACTTGAGGAGGACAACGACGACCCTGAAGGAGCAGAGGACATCTGCTATGAAGAACCAGACCTCTCCGGAGGTATAGAAGGAGTTGACTACCTCATCGTCTACGGAACCGGGGAGGGTTCCGGAGGAGAACAAGTGTAGACCTATCCGATAGTAGTAGTATCCGAGTAGTGCGAACTCTTAGTACTTAGCTGCTCGTTGAGAATAAATGTATAACCTAGTAAGACTCTTATATTGTAAGTTGAGTCGGGTTCGCCTCGAACCCAGGAGTATTCCTCTTAGGACCCAAGAGGAACTCCAAGATGATATGTACATGTTGCTTGTAATAATAAATGAATGAGATATGGACCTGCTATGTTCTGTTGTACTACTCTGAGGGATGTAATATTTGCGGATTGGTACTTCGTGAATGTTATATCAACGATTGGCATACTACAATATGCAGTGGTATGCAGGGTCACCACAGTTGGTATCAGAGCAAAAGCTTTGACCTTAGGTTGGAACCTAGTAAATGGTACAGAACGTTAGGAGTCAAATAGGATTAGTAAAGAATTCTCTAAAAATATGGTGTATATTCACTTGAGAATAAAACAATCATATCTTTTAGTGCGATAATTCTTTATTATCACTATTATGATGCATTATTACTAATATTATATTCTTTCTTATCTACAGCCAACTATGGCAAGTTCACGTTCAGGACGTAACGTGAAAGTGAAGGAATCAACCTTGAGTGACTATGACGGAGGACTCGCGGACATTCTTCGTGCTATGTTACTTGAATTTGGGTGCGATCCCCAAATCCAAGTAATGAAATACATGTACTACGACGGTACAGTATTGGCGAAGTGTAGGGTAGGATTAAGACTTCCAGAATCCCTAGGAATGAGAGGCTAGAACCATAAGAACAACCTACCACATAGCCATAATGAAAGCCATCACTGATATTCGGGAACATAAGACCAAGGAGCTTATTGGTTCCGAATTCGCACATATTCCTCATATGGAGGAGGAAGATGACCCTATGCTTAACCACTTCAAGCTTGCAAAGCGAAAACCAGCAGAAGCCGCTAAGTACATGGATAACAGCCGCAACCTACTGACATTGTTCTTTCAGTTGAACCGACATCTGTCGGGAGCAATTTACACAATGTTGGAAGAATTCACTGAGCCCAAGGAGGAGACGAAGGGAAAGGAACCAATGGAGGGTGAGGTTCACACACCAGTTTATTCAGCTGGTGACTTCATTAGTATTGACCATCCAGAACAACAAACCACACCTATAACACCTAGGTACTTTCCTAGTAGTTCCCATGGAGGATATGAGGGTGGAGAGGAATCCGGAAACCATCAGCGTTCCGAGACTCCTATAGATAACTCCACAGGTTGGCGTTGGGGATCATATATGGGAACCTATAGCAATCCAGTCAGGTGTAATCCTGAGATGGATGAGGACGCCACAACCCAGTTTCAGAACCATCAGTATAGTAGAGGAGACTATGAGGAGTATCCGATACTGATTGAGTCGGATACAGATGGTGGGAATGCCTATGGCGGAGTCACAGGGGAGTACACCCCAGGGGTGGATAATGCTGCATTGAATAATCATTTCATGAACACAGATTTCTCCCTGGGATCATCCTCTGGTTCTGACTACCAGCCGACTGGAAGACCCTATGTTCCAGATTCTATCAGGAGGACTACACGTTCGACCGGATGGAAGCCTGGGATGTACCGGGAGTAAAGCACGACTAGAGACCACCATGGGAGGCGAGACTGCAATACAAATGTACCACATGTATTGTAGTATGTAATATTTGTAGAAATTTGTAAATATACTTCGATAAGTGAGTTTTCATACTCACACTACTACTGAGTATTGTAATAAACCACTTAAGTATGTATATACATGGTATATGTTTTGTATGATTTGGATTTGCTTCTTGATTTCCATTGCGTGACTAGTTCTGTGCACAAAGATGAGCTCAGAAAACTTGCGCATGGAGTAACTATGAGTACCACTTTGTGTTGCAGAACTAGGGGGAAATGTTAGGAGTGACGGATGAGGAGAGTGAAGCATAGCGCCTCGAGCGCGAGGCAAGGAAGAAGGAAGAGGCAGATGAAGCCGCCAGAAACCAGTTTCCACCACCACCACCTATGACGCATCAGAACTTCCTCCAATACATGCAAATGTTGGAGGAAAGGCAACGAGTGACCATGGAGCAGCAAAACAAGTTCTTTCAGGAGCTGCTGCAGCAGAACAAGGTGGAAAGGCCAGATAATCAGGGAGTCACCTTGTCGGACTTCCAGAATACTAAGCCAATATCCTTCGTATACACGCCCGAACCCATGGACGCGGAGGATTGGTTGATGGATACTGAGCGTAAGCTCAACACTGTTGGATGCAACGACCTGGAGAAGGTCAGGTACGCAACACACTTGTTGTGTGGACCCGCCGCATCTTGGTGGGATAACATAGTAGCCGTTTATCCGGCTGAGAAGGTGTTCACGTGGGAGGAGTTCAAGAGGAAGTTCAGGGAATCCAATGTCCCTGAGAGTATTGTGGAGTTGAAGCGTAGAGAGTTTCAGAGTCTCGAGCAGAAAGATAAGGTCATCCTGACTTATGTTAGGGAGTTTTCCAAATTGTCCCGGTATGCAGTTGAGGAGGTCAACACCGAGGACAAGAAGAAGAGGTTCATGCGGGGATTAAATCCCCAGTTCAAGGTACAGCTCCGGATGTTGGGAGCTACCGAGTTACAGGAGTTGGTGGATGCACCCATCACTCTTGAAGATGACTTCAAACAGCTGCAAGAGGAGAAGAGAAAGAAGGCCAAATTTGAGCCTAAGATATTTGTCAGCAATAAGCCTAACACTGGCTTGAGTTTTAAACAAAGGTACAACAACAACAACAACAACAACAACAACAACAACAACAACAACAACAGAAGGGGATCAAACAACCAGTTCATGGCTCAAATTGTTTGCCGTAGCTGTGGAGGCAAAGGACATTTTTCCAAGGATTGCAAGAAGCCAAGGATAATATGCTTTGGTTGTTGTGAGGAGGGGCACATGCTTCGGGATTTCCCTAAGAAGAAGAATGGAGGAGGAAACCGAGGCGGGAATACCGGAGGGAATTGGAAGAACAAGAAACCCTTCGGCAAGTTGAACTGCACCAGCTTGGAGGAGGTGGTGAACTCCGATCAGGCAATGATAGGTACGCTTCAGATACTTACTCATCCTGGCAAAGTAATTTTTGATACTGGTGCAACTACATCATTCATTTCTCAGCAATTCATCATCAAACATGGGAATAGTTGCACTAAGTTAGATACACCTATTACCATACTTTCTGCGGGGGGGACGATAGTAGTAACCCACACCAAACAAGGACATGTCATTATGATCAATAAGTGTGCGTTTGATGCAGACCTGTTTATTCTACCGATGAAGGACATTGATGTCATTCTTGGTATGAATTGGTTAGAGGCAAATGGAGCCTTGATAGATTGTGTAAACAAAACAGTGTCTCTGAAAAGCCCGATGGAAGTAGAATGATCTACCAAGGAGATAAGCATACCCAGATAGAAGTAGAATTATAGTTAAACAGCATGAAGGAAGTAAACCTGGAGGATATACCCGTAGTTAACGAGTTCCAGGAAGTTTTTCCTAAGGAATTACCTGGAATGCCACCAGATAGGGAGATAGAGTTTACTATCGACCTAATTCCAGGAACCGCTCCGATTGCTAAGGCACCATACAAGATGGGGCCTAAGGAGTTGAAAGAACTCAAGGAGCAATTGGATGACCTAGAACAGAAAGGATTCATTCAGGAGAGTATCTCACCATGGGGATTGTAACATCCCAAAAATTTCAAAACAAATACAAATGAATTTCCCTATTTCCAAATTTTGGAACTAACAAAAACTTTTATTCAATTAAGTTTGATACATAGTGATCTTGCTTAATTCTTGTGCTATTTCCATGATTGCTTGTTAGAGTATTTTAAAATGATCTTAAACCCTAAACCTCACCCCTCTTTTCATCACCCAAGTTAAAATAAAATAAAAGGGAATTAAATAAGAAAAAGGTATATGTGCCTAGGGCTATTTTTATAAATCTTTACCCTAGACCTTTATACTTTGTTTAGAGGTTTGGAAAACCTTCATACACCTTACCTAGTACTTATCAAACCAAATCCAAGTGAAACAAAAGAAAATAAAAAGAAACTAAAAATGCCATAGAGGCATATGAGAACAAATGCAAATTTGTGAATTTGAGGATCTTGACCCTAAGACATGTTGTGAATGGTTGGATCACTCCTCTATACCATTTCAACACTCAACAACACCAATTGGGTCAAGCCAAGTCAAATTAAAAATCAAATGCAACATATGCATAGAGGCATATGTGACACATAGCCATAATACCCAATCCTTGTTCTATGCCTTTAAACCTTACCAAAATGATGTGAAACCATCTCTAAACCTAATCTAACACTAAATTGACCCTAACTCATGCCCAAGTAAAGCAAGGGGAACAATTTACAAGATTAAGAAAAATTAACACATCACCTCTTATGTGTTATGGCCATTTTTGCAAATCTTTGAGCTAGATCTTTTGGAATGTGTTCAATGGTTGGGAAATGTTCCTAAACTAATAAGAATCACATTAGAGTCAAGAAAAATCAAATCAAATAGAGAGAAATCAAATAGTGAGAAAATCCCATTTTCACTCACATACACACTTAGCCAATTTTGCAAATCTTCAATCAAGGCCACCTTAGCTTGTGCCTTTGCTTGTGAAACACTTAGATATCAATAACAAACACTTTTGCATCCAAGAAACACAAATCAAATCAAAGTAAAAAATCAAAATTCAATTACATGTGATCATGGTCACTTTTGACCTTTTTAATATCTTACCCACTTTGAGCTCTTATATTAAGAGATTCTTAAACCAAACCCTAACAACTCTTTGCACCTCATCCAAGACCTCATCAAGATGAACATTTTTCGTGTTGACCACTTTGACCAAAGCTTTGACCATTGCTCTAATTATTCAAGCCAAGATGCCACCTTGAAACAAATTCTAGATTCCCTCCACTATTTGAATTTTCACAAAACCTCTCCAAATTTCAAACCAATGCCACACATAGTTGTCCAACATCATTCAGAACATATCCATGCAGAATTTTGATCAAAAGTAAGTGCAAGAGAGATCAATGCATTAAAGGGAAGAAGTACACATAGAATCAAATGGAGGTACAACCACTTTACTCATCACTTTCTCACCTTTTTCTCTCTCTCTCCCTTGTACTCCTTGTTAGTACACCATGGTACTTTGAAAAGCACATCATGATATGACACCACCTTGGCCATGATCACCATGCTCATGATTTCCACTCATTGCATGTACCACATACACTTTTTTGAATAAATCTAATGTGCACACATCTAGCCTCTCCTACCTTGTGCACCATGTCAAATAGATGCATCTCACCCCTCTCAAACTTGCAGCACCTTTGTTACACAAGAATCATGCACACAAGATCATGCCAAGCCCATGCCATTGATTTGGACACCACCATGCCAACCCTATCTATCCTACCCCTCTGGTCACCATAACCTTGTCCATTGGACTCACCTCACCCCACTGACCACCACCATGCAAAGGTTGATCCCAGGAGAAGCCCTGCACAGCCTTGTCACACCTGCCAGCCATCATGCTCACCACCACGCCCAACCCTGCCCCTGGACCTCTCCTCCCCCTATGACCATGTCACATAGCTTCACTTTTACCTGCTGATAATGCTAGACACGACCCTTGGTGGAGGAAAGCAAGAATTGACCCGAAACCACTCATGCCATGTCACATGATCACCACCTGTGGCCACCACCGTCTCCCCCGCGTGCACCCTGCAACCTAGCACCTCCCCCTGCGCCACCAGTACCTCCTCACCCCCACCCACACGCCAGACATGACCGTTCGGCCCAGAACGCCCTGTAGCCATGCGCCCGGCGACATGGCCACCATGCCGGCCATGCCGCGCCTTGATACGTCTCCGACGTATCGATAATTTCTTATGTTCCATGCCACATTATTGATGTTATCTACATGTTTTATGCACACTTTATGTCATATTCGTGCATTTTCTGGAACTAACCTATTAACAAGATGCCGAAGTGCCAGTTGCTGTTTTCTGCTGTTTTTGGTTTCAGAAATCCTAGTAAGGAAATATTCTCGGAATTGGACGAAATCAAAGCCCAGGGGCCTATTTTCTCACGAAGCTTCCAGAAGTCCGAAGGAGAGACGAAGAGGGGCCACGGAGGGGCCACACCCTAGGGCGGCGCGGCCCCCCTGGCCGCGCGGCCCTGTGGTGTGGGGCCCCCGTGCCGCCTCTTGACCTGCCCTTCCGCCTATAAAAAGTCTCCGTGACGAAACCCCCAGTACCGAGAACCACGATACGGAAAACCTTCCAGAGACGCCGCCGCCGCCGATCCCATCTCGGGGGATCCAGGAGATCGCCTCCGGCACCCTGCCGGAGAGGGGAATCATCTCCCGGAGGACTCTACGCCGCCATGGTCGCCTCCGGTGTGATGTGTGAGTAGTCTACCCCTGGACTATGGGTCCATAGCAGTAGCTAGATGGTTGTCTTCTCCCCATTGTGCTATCATTGTCGGATCTTGTGAGCTGCCTAACATGATCAAGATCATCTATCTGTAATTCTATATGTTGCGTTTGTTGGGATCCGATGAATAGAGAATACTTGTTATGTTGATTATCAAAGTTATGCTTATGTGTTGTTTATGATCTTGCATGCTCTCCGTTACTAGTAGATGCTCTGGCCAAGTAGATGCTTGTAACTCCAAGAGGGAGTACTTATGCTCGATAGTGGGTTCATGCTCGCATTGACACCGGGACGATGACAGAAAGTTCTAAGGTTGTGTTGTGCTGTTGCCACTAGGGATAAAACATTAGTGCTATGTTCAAGGATGTAGTCACTAGTTACATTACGCACCATACTTAATGCAATTGTCTATTGTTTGCAACTTAATACTGGAGGGGGTTCGGATGATAACCTGAAGGTGGACTTTTTAGGCATAGATGCAGTTGGATGACGGTCTATGTACTTTGTCGTAATGCCCAATTAAATCTCACAATACTCATCATAATATGTATGTGCATGGTCATGCCCTCTTTATTTGTCAATTGCCCAACTGTAATTTGTTCACCCAACATGCTGTTCGTCTTATGGGAGAGACACCTCTAGTGAACTGTGGACCCCGGTCCAATTCTCTTTACTGAAA